>NC_089145.1:13748696-14056196 GCF_009819655.1 Sylvia atricapilla | reverse complement strand
CAAAGTCAAAAGCATGGATTTGCCACAGTTTGAGGTGAACCATTTAATAGAATACAAAGAAAATGGAAGAGAGTAAAATCACAAAATCATTTAGGTTGGAAGGGCCTTCTGGAGGTTGGTTGGTACAACTTCAAAGCTGGACCAGGTTGCTCTTGCCTAGTCCAGGTCTGATATCTCCAAGGCTGGAGATCCCACAGTCTCCTGGGCAGCCTATGCCAGTGTTAGGCCAGTAAGAGCAAATAAGCTTGGAAGGATAGAGAGGGAAACAGAGTCTTCTGCTTTTCAAATTCAGCTTTGTTGCCAAAGAGATCAGAACCGTTGTCACAGATTTAAAAAATAAAGCAGTATTTCCCCCTAAACACTTCAGGTTGTCACAGCACTGTTACGTGAGGATCTACTACACATGCTGATATGTGCTAAAATCAATGCCTAATATATCCAGGAGAGAAACAGTATGAAGACTAGGGAAATTGAGAAGCAGGATTTGGGGTATATTTTTTATCAGATTCTTCTGTTAAACAGGGAATTTCTCCATGAACTCTTTGTCCATCTGTATAATATGTGGTGTTGATCATGTGCTTTGTGATCTTATATAAATGTGCATCCTATAAATGTATGCTTTCATCTAAATGTTAGTGGCTTTAGTAAATCAACAGTCTTCCTGAAAAATCAGTTCACGACTTTTAAGTGGTCAAAGCCCTTTTGTGTTCGATATTAATAATCCTCAGAGATTAATTGTCTGCATATGAGTAAAATGAGAAACCAAAAGCATCTTGCACCAAGCCGTCAGGGAAGATGTTCCTAGCAGCCTGAGCATGTCTGCTGTATTCCAGCCTGGGGCAGATTGGTGCACAGAGTCATAGAGCCCTGACAATTCAGGCTGCAGAAGGAAGTGCTGACACTTCCTTAAGACAGGTAGCACTCACAGATGAGAAGGAGAGAGGGGAATAAAACCATTTTGCATTTTAAGCGTTTGTGAAGATGGCCTCTCTATCCTGACTCCAAATGCAATCCTCTTCTTGGTGCATACAAATATATCTCCTGAGTGAATTTTTTCTGCTTAGGACAGCCTTCAGGATGACCTTGCACAGCAAATATCTTGAAACTGATGTTTTGCTGTATTAAAGAGAACAATTAATCAATTCTGACCAGGCATTAAGTTTTCTGCAGTGGTACAGGTTGGCAGTGTTATCAGTAGAGAACATCACAGCCATGATCTCTGTTGTTAGCCCTTATGTGCTCGCACCTTGGCTTCAGAGGGTAATTGAGAGCTTTTAGTCCCCACTTCAGCAGAGCAGGAAGCACCTCCTAAATGAGTGTGAAGTGCCTGTTTCCTCCTGTCTGGATTTAACAGCATCCTTTCCCAGGGATGGGCATGTTTTTGAAGGCTTTGTGGCTTTGAAAGCGTGAGTCTGCTTTCAAGATTTCATAAAACTATATCTGAGTAATGGTATTGACAGGAAGAATCCCAGTATTTTTCTCCAATTTAACTTTTCTCCAATGTAAGTGCAGAAATGCCTGAAAGTCAGGCCTGACAATTGGTTCACTGGCATCCATCTCTGATAGATTTATCACCTGCAGCTTCTTGGAACACAGGAATTTAGCAGCGTACTGCAAGAATCACTGGCATAGATTCACATTTGTGGTCCCCAGTTCATATTGCTCTCAACACTTCTTCCTTTTGAATATATTTCTTTGTTAGTTATCTGAGATTTAGAAAACTTTAAGCATGATCTAATAGCACCAAAAAATAACAATGACTAGGCTTTTCTAACATTAAATTTTGCCAAAGATGTGAAAAAAAATAAAATAAAAAAATCCAGAGATGGGCAGTGCTGATAGAATCTGTGCAGACTATGGGACTCACACGTGTTCTATTGTCTTTGAAAATAAGTCTGTCTCTTTATTTCACTAATAATGGTCTGAAAACTAATCAAACCAATGGATTGCTCTTGTATAATTTAGTGGCTCTTAATCTTCTTTCTCCTTACATTTTACAGCAGTTTCCCTTTTTCCTACCATCTGAATGGGCTGAGGGAAAAGAATGAGGATTTTAAGAACTGATGTCACATGCCATTGAGTTACATAATGGTATCTAAAATTTTCTATAATTAAAGAATATACCTGGGTAAGTGTTTGATGTGATCAAAACTCTTTTATTTGCTTTGACATGTGAATGATTTCTATTTCACTAGAAATGCTGCTGCTATCACTTTTTTTTTTTTTCTGGCTCTAATACCAACAAAGAAAAATCTCAGATTGTCCAAAACCACAAAAGCCATAAGCGAAAGCAGAGAGGAGATTTAAAAGGGAGGGATTTGGATTAAAATGTAAGTTACATTGAAATGTTTTCATTCTGGAGAGAGAAGAAGTTACACTCCTGCATAATTTCTTTAATACTGGCTATATTTTAATAATTGTATTTTGAAAATGTCTAAAAGGTGTCATGCCTCTAAGTGGAGAATTTTGTAACCTAATTTATATTGCTTCTGATTAAATCTATCTATCTATCTACCTATCTTCTCCTGCCTTATGTCTAACCTAGCCCTTTTTGCCAGTGCAATGGGAATATGAAGTACCAATTAATTCATGACAGTAGTGTTTCACATCAGCTTTGCATGGCTGTAAAAGGAGCAAGGTAATGGGATCAGATGTAGTCACTTATGAATAATTAGCCAGCATCTTTCCACTCAGCATGGAAAGAAAACAAAAGCCCAACAGGCTTGAAAACCCAAAAAAACCTTCTAATACATGAGGATTTAGAGGCTAAGCTTAGATAAAAGGTCTGAGTATTGGACCAGACAGTATTAAATACTCAGATGTTGCTGCTTACTTCTGGGGGTAGTTTTCTAAAAGAGCACTTTTACCTCGCATGTCTTAGATAGTTCTGGTCTTGGAGATAAGAAACCTTTTCTGTGCTTGAATCTACACAAATATGCTGGGTAACCTGCTAGAATTCATTGATATGGTGCCTGGAATTCCCAGACTTCAGTGTAGGTGGGCAGTGAAGGCTGGTGACAAAAGTACCAGGACAGAAATCAGATGAGCGAGGCTCTTTTCCAACCTCCACCATTGACACATTCAAGCATGTGGGTCTGCATCTTTTGCACCATCCTTTGTCTATCTTGTTTAAAATTTAATTGAGATAATAAACTCTTTGGGGCTTGGAACTGTCTGCCAACTTACATCAGCTCCCTGTCCAGAACGATGTATGTCTGGACTTGGGAAGGGAGGCCTTGGCTGAGTCTTGGCAGCAATCTTAGAGTGCTCAGAGATGACAAGGAAAGTGTGTGGTGGCAGTGGAAGCAGCAGGGCTTTGCAAGTCAGGTTTCAGTAACTCCGGAGTTTGTTTTCTAGGAAATAGCGGTGTACACGACACGCTATTCATAATTCATCCCAGATCACACGTTCAGAGCGAGTTAGTAGCAGCTGCATGCCGCAGACACGTGCTCTTCTCCTTTGATACTGCTCAGAATCATTTAACAATCCTACTCAAGCTACATGGGAGCAAAGAAACACAGCACACTCAGAGAAGACGTGCCAGCCTTTTCCTTTCCATCTGCTATCAGAAATATTTTTACAAGTGAGTCTTAATCCCTATCTTTTTATAGGGAAATTCAGGAAATTGTACCCTCCCTAGAACCTCTGGATGAAAAGCAGAGGAAGGTTGCATTTTGATTGAACTACGTCTGTTAAAGCATCAGGAAATTCTCTAGATAAGTGGCACCATCTCTTTCTACTGATCTATTTCAATGAGCTTCAGTTTTGATGAGAAAAGCTTTAAATCACTACATGATAATACTCCTCGTCCTGTTGAACCAGCAAAGAAGAGGAAGTAAGCAGTTGTCATCTCAGTCTGTATGAGCAGGGCCCCTGAGCAGCAGGAGGTTTGCTGCTTCTCTTTTAGGAGGACAGGGCTTGCAAGACTGAAATGAGAGGTGAGAACATACAACTCACCAGAGAGCTTTGTCCCTGAAGGAGAAATTATGGTAGTTTTACTGCTATGGAGCTTCCAGAAAAGCTTCCAGCATACTGTGACTCCAGTGAGATCTACCATGTTTGGATTAATTTGTTTTGGAATTTTTTTGTTTATTTTGGGGGTGTGGGAGAGGGCTGAGGGGTGTGGATGGGCAGAATGATATAGAAATCCCATGTCTAGTAATTTTTCACTTTGTCTATCACTGCTACATGCAGGAAAAAGTTTGGCTCTGAAGAGTTTCAATAACATGTGCTGGCAACATAAAGGTTGGTTTTCTACAAAACATCAGTAATTCAAATAAACCCAGAGATCTGTGTTAGACTTGCATAAAGCACTGGGGTTTCTATTTACAAGATAGCTCTTCAAGTACTTTACCAGCTTTCTTTTACAGTAGTTCATCTGATTGAGGTTTGTCCCTCAAAACTACCGCATTTCCATGAAAATGCCAACAGTTGCCCATCTGTGACCCAAGTCTCAAAGCTTTGTCTAATTTTTGTTTTAATCTGTAAATGGTACTTTAACCACTCTTTATTTAAAAATTTTTTTTTTAGCTTATATGTCCCCAAATTATTTAACAAGAGAAACCTTTGCTGCAGCTCAGCCAAAGTATGGGTTAAGTGAAAGCTGCTTTAAAATACTCAGCTTTATAAACACTTTATTATGTCAAGACCAATTTTCCAGGCTTTCTTAGAGATATGGACCCTGATTCAAACAAATGACTCATTTTTAATGTGCCAGCAATTCTGCTGAATTTTTGAAAGTAATACTGAACCTGTATGACTGATCAGATGACTAAATGTGGGCACATGATACCAGCAACCAGATAATGCTGGGGAAGTGAGCAAAAGCTGTGACTGTCAAAAAGCATCCCCTGCAATATTTCATTAAGAATCCTAATGGAAGATGTTTCAAGATCCTGTGAGCAGTGATCATGAAAAGGAAATTATTTGCACGGGAAAAAAAAATCCAGTTATTTTTTAATGGGTGTAGTGTAGGGATATGAGGGCACAATCAGATGCCAGCACCAAGCTGTTCTCAATGAACGGAGAGATGACCCTCTCAGCTGTCTGCATTTCAGTGGGATGATAAGACAATTGATAGAAAGCTCACATCAGCAGACATGCTGGTTCACTTACAAGATTTTTCAAATTCATGTTTCATAGCTGAGACTGGAAGAAGGAGCCTTGCAGATAGACAGAGCTTGCTCTAGAGTCGGATAAAAAGTCCACTAGCAGCTCATGGATCAAATGATTATGTAATGCCAAAAAATATATGACAGCTTGCAAAAAAATCTTGGAATGCTTTGTGGCACACAGACATGAAACAGCGTGTTAAAAAAAATGTGCAGTCATCTGTGGAAAATATGCTTAAGTTATTCGGTGTTGACATTGCAATAAATAAATTAGAAGCTGATCTCTCAAATGTTAGTCCTAGCAGGCAGCCACGTGCTTTGACAAGGTAGTTACTGGGATAAGCAAGGCTGCATCAGAACTGGAAGTGGGGTATGTGCAGTCATCCTCTGGAGCCACATGGCCAGCCAGGTGGTCACCAGGCAAGGGCTGGAATGGTTCTTTGTAGGTCACAGCCAAGCCTTCCAGTTTCATCTAGGACAGATTAAGTCTTGTGAATTAATAGGAACCTGGACACAGAAGAGAAGTGAATTTATTTTGCAAAACTTCCTTGCTGCTCCCTAGTCTGGTAGGGAAAACTAAATGGGAACAGCATGGTGGGACCAAGGAGTGTTTCATATTGCTCAGCAATGGCACAGTGGGAAATTCTTAACATATATAGATTCTTGATCCAAAAGGGCCCCAAGACTCCTGCAGCTGAGGATATGAGACACAGCAGAAGTGGCTGTAAGTGTGAAAGTAAGCCTTCCATCTCTGAGGGACTGCAGAAATGTATGCTTGAAAGGGACCTTTAAAATAGTCATTTCCCTGTCCCAAAGCACAGTCTTTGAAAATGTCTGAAAGGCAGCTATACTGACTTGTTAAGGGTCTCTACTGGTGAATGCTATAGAAATTCAGCAGGAAATTTATCCCAGTACTTCACAATTTTTTATCTATTTTTTTCTTCCTAATGCCTAACCTAAATAATCTTCATCTTAAGCTTTTTCACTTTTGTCCTATCCATCACAGACAACCAAGCATTAGAATTTTTCAGGTGTTTTCCTTCTTTTGTAAGCTTACAACCACTAAACATTCAAACATTCTGTGAGTCTTAGACATCTGTTTTTATATGCTCATGCTTTTGCTGCACAAATATAATTATTAATCTCACTTTCAGATAATGCCACACACTTTCATGCTGTCAAAAACCTTAGAATTAGAGAAACTGAGAAAGTGATGTAATATATCATACATGGAACATTAAACATGGCAAAAGAAACCAGAGAACTTTACTTGCCCATTAATACTAGGAATTTCAATATTTTTCTGTTAGGCAGTTGGTAACATTTTTTGGACTCTGCACAGTTTCTGTTCTAAACTGAAATGGAGAACTTTGTAGCAATCAATGGCGGTGGTGTCATGCGTTAGGATTTTCAGGATGTCACCTCACCACCTTTGTTCTGGATTTATCTCCTGAGAAAATCACACTTCCTTCCTCTCTAACTTGCTGCGGTCTATTTTTTTCCCTTTTTGTTACAGCTTCTGCACTGTGACTTCCCCAAAGGTGGCTTAATTCATATGCTTATGCGTATATGGTGTGCAGCCTCTCTCAAACCTACTTTTGAAGTAGTGCTAGAAGCCTTTCATAGAGCTGGAGACATTATTTCTGCAGCCTTTTGGGGCCCACCCTCGGTGAGGTTTGATTCACCCACCTCAGCTTCAAAGCAGCCCCCAGGAATGAAATTGTTACAGGTATGAAGCAGGCAGAGGGTGCTCAGTGGTCTCCAGCTCCTATAGAAAGATGCCCTGGTCACTTACCTTTTTTTGCGAAGGAAACCCTCCAGTGTGTGGGAGTATTGAGTGCAAAGGTCCCTAAGGAAACACCTGAAGCACAGGGAGGCTTTGCCCTGAAATGTAGAACTCTTTAACTTAACGTGCAAGGCAAACTTTTCTCCTTGTGGCTTTTAAGCCAAGGTATTTGGTGTGTATTCCAAATCACGTTTGTGTGCAGACAATAATGCTTCTCCTTCAAGACAAATTAAAATGAGTACCTGTCCAACCTTTTGTAGTTTCCTTTCCCATGTGGGTGGCCTGGCTACATAACCAGCCTTGGACAGGGTGTGAGGTCTGTCTGCACACCTTCCACACACATTCACACAGGGCTGCAGGGCTGTGGCAGGCTGTAGGATGCTGCTGGCAGCTCCTACATAGGATGAAGTGGAAAGTCCAGAATGCATCAAGCCCCAAAAGTGAGCAGTTTGTGTCTGCAGTGGGATCCTTAATACAATTTCTCTCCCGAAGCAATACTATAGCAAAAATAATTATGATAGAATTCCTCTACAGACCAACTTATTTAATATTTGACCATGGAGTTTGAAATGTCAGTTTCTGACTCTGTGGAATATGTTCCAAAGAGATTTAAATTCTGGGAGCAGCTGAGCGTTTACCCTCTGATAGTCGAGTTTAGCGCCTCAGAACAGAGGCACTCAAAATAACTCCTCACCCTGAAAAACTGGAAGCCCTGGGATTGCTATGGTGCCAGTAAATGTTGAGCTCAGGATTTCCTGTTTTCACTGCAGTTTACGTGGATGAGTGTCACAGATTATGTGTTCCCTGAAAAGCCAGAGTTCTTAACAAGGTGGCTAAAAATAAGGATGTTAAACCTCAGGCATTTCAATGAGGGTAATTCATTTGGATAATTTCACGTAATTCAGAGAAACCATTTATTCATATTTTTTTCCAGATTATGACTAGCAGTGTGTTGTAGGCACTATCCCTCCATATTGTTTGCTTAGCTTAATCAATAGCTACTAGTTTTTTGCTTTTAAAGCATTATGGCTGCAGTTCTTTCCTACCTTTGGGTAGTGTGTAGCAAAAAAATCCTGTTGAACTCCTAGATGGCCTAAATATGTTACTAAATACTGAGACCTTTTTGTGCCTTTGCTCTACAAAACCTAAATATCGAATACCAACATTCTTATATAATATATAAAAGTATATCCACATTATTTATAATTGCAACTATTACAAACCAAAAAGAAAATCCAAAAACTATTAAAAAATTAGACAGTATTTTGGAAAGCAGAGGATGTTTTCATTCCCTAGTTAGGCAGAGGCTCTTGCACAGCTTAATTTGTGCAAGAATAATGCACAGGACAGGAACATAACAGAATTTCTGCTGACAGCAATCTTTGTCAGTACTGAGTTTTGACTGGCTGTGAGCCATTTTGGATGTCCAAATTAGTGACAACATAACTTATAAAACTGTGTTGGTAGCTCTTTTAGGCAACTTCCAAAATAGCCTTTGTCATATAAGAAAGATGGTGACAAGTGTTTGAGTAGGGCCTGTTGCAATTACATGAGAGTTAATGGTTTAAAACTAAACAAGAGAATCAGGCTTAGATATAAGGAAGAAGTTTTTTTTCATTATGAGACTGGTGAAACACCAGAACAGGTTGCCCAGAGAGGGTGCAGATGTCCCATCCTTGGAAACTTTCAAGGTCAGGTTTGACAGGACTCTGAGCAACCTGATGTAGTTGAAGATGCCCCTGCACACTGCAGGGTGTTGGACCAGATCACCTTTAAAACTCTTTCCAGCCTAAAGGATTCTGTATAGCCTGTCTTGACTCAGACCAGCAAGACTGAGGGTATTTTTTTCAACGTCAGTTCTCCTGTGTCTCTGAAGAAGAAAATATTTATTCCTGTGTTTCTGTGGCTGCACTCTTCAATGTGTCAGCAGTAAGCAACTGGAGCCATAAGGTGGCCACTTGGTGCCGGTCTCCTGTTTGGGCAGTCACACACTTTGCTTCCCCAGTAATTTTTTATTCTTTTTCTAACATCTCATGGAAAACAGCCCATCTTGGTTTTGATGAGATTCCACTGTTTTGTGGGCAAGTATAGATGTGATATTTACAGAAATCATAACATACAACCCAGACTCATGAGGGCATCTGCCATGGCATGAGCTGCCACCATGGTAAGTGACCTAGGGCAGTTAGAGCACATTGCCCCCCTTTGCTGACAGCACCATCCTGATTTCACGGAGAAAGCTGTAGCATCCTTTCTTTCCATTGTAAAATATTTTCTCCTACTGTACCAATCTAGCCATAGTAGTGCCTACAGACATGCAAAGACTGTCTGTAGACAGTAGTCTTGGGGAGAGCAATGAAAAAGCCTTGTCCTTGTTATGTTTTTAAGGCTAAATTGGTGAGTCCCATCCAGCACCTGTGACACCAACCCTGCTATCAAGCTATATGTGGTGATCAGCCCTCCCATGAGCCAGTTCAGTGTTGGCAGCTGTGGAGGCCTTGTAAAGGAGGATTTCCAGGAGTATTGCTGCAGGGCTGATTGCTTGGCATTGTCAAAAGGGCTCCCAACAGCCCTTTGCAGGTGAGAGCCACTCTCTCATCTGGTGCTGCACTAAGCACATCTTTGTCAGCCCCTTTTAGCTGGGGCTATAAAGGCTCAGGAGGTGCCTTTGAAGCCCTCCTGGCAGGTGGATTGCTTAAGCAACAAGCAAGCACTTCTGAAACCAACCTCTTGTGCAGTCAAGGTCAAAAGAAAGATGGAGATATTCAGAAAGGATCACAAGGTAAGTCATAGCCTAAACCTGGAGAAAATTTGCTTTCTGCACAAGGTAAAAGAATGTGCAATATTCCAAAATGGTTTGCTAGCAATATTATGCAACTGTGTTTAGCTTGTGTTCTCCAGTACACTCAACATTCTGCTGGATAATAGGATTCTCTCAACTGTTACTGTTTACTGTCTTCTGGCTGTATCATCTGTAGTGTATTTTCATTTCCTAGGTTTATTCAAGTGCATGTGCATGTACAATGCCAAGTGTGGTTGAAGAACCACTTCAGTTTCTGAATTCTAACCTCAGACATAAAGGAAATATCTTTCATTTGAAAGAGCTCTGTTTGAATCTTATGCATCTATCTGCACTACAAAGAATCCAAAACACTCTATAGCATTTAACAGTGTGGAACTCTACACCTTGGAAGCGCTGTTGAAATATTAATACAGGTATCAATCTCTGCAACTCTTCTGTAAGGCAAAACAAGCAGATTTTGCCTTCTGTCACTACTTCTGTCCCACAGACATGGTGATTGTGTTTAGAGCCTGTGTTTCTCAAGTATGGTATTTTAACTTTGACTGCACAACTAGCAGTACTGAGATCTTGAATTGGGGTAAAATTAGGGGATAATGCTCAAATCTGTATCCTGATATCTAAACTTCCCCAGGGCTGGATATCTGTGGAATTTGGAGTGCTGGGCTGTTGTTAAGGGATTGTGTCTGTTGGCCAAGATATGGTGCCCCAGAACTTGTGTTTGCAGAGTTCAAAATGGTCTGGTTGTGAAATTCCAACTCAGTCCTTGAGCCATGTTCTTCCTTTTAACCTTGCAGTGCAGCGAGTCCAACACACAGCACATGTGTCTGGGGTATAAAGAATGGGGGAGCAGTGCTCGATCCGTGTAGGCTCTTAAGAGTTTTGTTCTTTGTGCCACCCTGTGTCATCAGTGCCTGTGGAAATGGCCACTCTGGGTTAAGAAAAGGGTGAAAACATTTCCACTGACCTTTCTGGTGTCCTCAATACTTTCTCATGTGATTTTGAAGTCCTCAATGCTAAGAAGTCTTATCAGATATTTTACTATGATCAAACTGACGGCTTATTAAAATTTAGCCCTTCAGGAGATTTTGGTTTGGAGACTCAATAACTGAAAGGCCAGAAATCACTAATCACTTCTGGAAATCTCTTTAGCAAGTATGCATATAATAGGCACAAAACTGCATAAAAATTTAAAGGAAAGTGAGAGGGGGTTGGGGGTGAAGTTGGAGAAGAGAGGAGAAAGGCATGACTTGTGTTCAATCCAGGTATTGTGTTGGCAAACAAGGATGAAAATTAGTGTTCACCCTGGAGGACTTATTTTCATTCACTCCATTTCTAATTCTTAAGTGATCAGTGGCAATTGTGTGCTACCATAAGCCTGCTTATAACACCATGAGCAAGTGAATGTTGTGGGAGAGCACAAAAAACTGTTTCCTAGGGAGGGAAAGTTAAAGGTGATTTTTAAACATAGGGCTAGTTGGGAATCAGAAGGTGCCCAAATCAAAGTTTGTGATTATTTTTTAAAAAATATTTATTTCTCAATCACAGCTTGAAGGTTTTTATATTTAACTTGAAGAATAACCTCAGTGAAGTGAAAGAGGCATTATGACCTCTTCCTTGAATGCCCTGTGTCACAGATTAAGGTGCAGAATTTTCTGGAAAGACGGAAAAGTCTTTTCCCATCTTGCTGCATTTGGTCCAAGCAACTTCCTGAACAGATTATTTGCAGTTTAGCAACATAAATATCTAACCTCAGGATAATTCAGAAGACACTGATTTGAGTGCAGTAAATGGTTTCCTCCATAAAGCCATCCTTTCCAGACATAGGAAGCACATCTCGGGTGCTGAGAGCTTGGGGAGCTGAACACACTCCCTGTTGCCACTTCATCTGCCTCAGAAACAAGAATCCAGGATTTTGACCCTTTTCCCCATGTCTCATTAAGCAATCCAGGCAGCCAGCTGTTTGTGGGGAGCTTTGATACACAGAGAATTTGCAATGTGGTAGGAGTCCATTTCTGCACCACTTCTTCCAGTGAGCAGCAGAGCCGGGTTTTGATGTGAAATGATGACCAAGCTCTTCACAATCCAAGTTTGTGGATTCCCAGATCTAAGCTCTTCATAACACAGTGTCTCACTGAGGTAAAGGTTTGCAGCAGAAAAATTAGCTAATCTTTAACCTGTTGTTGTGGGTTGACAAAATTTGCATTTTGCAGACCTTTGTTGTCAGTGCAAGTGTTGACAGAGCAGTAGGATTCCTTTTAATTTTTTTTTTTTAATTCCTTTTCAAAATAGTCCCAAAAGTTGGGGAGGGAGGAATTGCCAACCGTATTTTAAAGGAGCTGTAGCCATAGTAACAGAGGTACCTTCTGTTGCCAAGGTAACAAATGCAGCTCCACTGCCTTGCTGTAAAGCCAGACAAATCTACTCATGATCTGTTGATTTTAATGATTTATAAATTGTTGCGCTATTTTAGGCACTTAAATCCATAAATCAAAACGACCTTTAAAACGACCAATACACTGTACTATTTATGCATTATTCACCCGATTCTTATTTCAACAGCTGGATTTTTCCCTCCTATCAATGTGTCTAGGCTTTTTCCAGTCCTTTTTCTTATTTATTGTTTAGAAAATGAATCTTTCATCAGAAACAGATGATTCATATTGCTGCTTGTAAATCTCATTATTTGAGAAATTCTAGCCCCCACCCATACCTCCCCTGATCAGTCCTGCAGTCTCTAAATGGAGCTTTATGTACTTCTGCCCTGAAACAACAAAAATACGCTTTGCTAAAAATTTGCTAATGAATTAAATCAATACAATTTGGAATGAGTTCCATCTCAAACAATCAATACAGGCCCAGTGATGTACAACAGGCAGGCAGGTAAATTGGTCTAAATAAATTTACAATTGATTTTACTTTTAAAACCAAATTAGGACACTTACAGTCTTACGAAATAAGATCAACTGCAACTTATGCAAACTAGAGTTTTCCTGGTTTTGTCTTTCTTAATACTAGTAGTCAACCTGTTACTTTTTAAAGCTTAGTAACTTTTATTCCAGGGGTAATATGCACAGTTTCTTGGCCCAAAAGCATGGGTTGGCTATTATTAAAGCAGATAATGTTTATTTTTTCACTTTGTTTTTGCTAGTAACTTGTGATAGCTGCTTGTTAATGAGCATTAAAGGATTGCATAATTCAGTGTAAGTTATGTAATAGGTCCTAGTATGGATGTGCATGAGGGCCGGGATGAGCTTCTGAAGGCACTGCTGGGTTGGGTGGGTGCACCAGCACTGTGTGCCTTTGTTTCCCTCTTCCCCATCTGAATCCCCCACTTTGCCACTGGTAAGAGTAGATCCTTGAAGGAGAATGCTTTTTGTCCAGGTGGGGCACTGTGCTGAGTCTACACTGCTTGATGCTGGCAGGAGGATGCCCAGAGCCATCCAGTCCAAGGTCATCAGAGCTGCATGGGCATAGAGGGCTTGGATCTGGAAGGAGCGTAGCTGTGACAGCCTGCCCAAGTCTGCAGGATCTGCCGTTCCTAATCTGCTAATTTGGAGGTATTTCCCCTGCACTGATGACTCACTCAGAGACATGCGGCAGGCAAATCACTGGGAGGGGAGTGAAATGTAGCTCTTCAGAAATATGCAGTGCCTGCTGCGTTCATTTCTTGGTCTCTAGCCATGATTTTTCAATAGTTATGCAAAGCTTACAGTCTGAAACCAAGCAAAAAGTCGGAAAAGCTGAGTTGTAGAAAGTTCTTTCAGGTCTGCTGATTTCAAGAAGTTGTGTCAGCAATGCTGTAAGACTGACAAGGCTAAGAAGCTGCCTTTAAAACCCCATAGATACTTAGGCAGATGTCATGGGATTTAACACAGCCATTGGGTTTTAAAGGTGCTTATTTTCCATGAACAACATATGCTTGCTCAAGAGCATGATGTTACAGTCCTCTGATCTACTGCGATGACCATTAGCAGTTGCTCTCCTGCTCAGAAAATCTATTAATTCTTCACATGCATACACAGCTCCTATTAGTATTAAAGATGAGCAAATCAGAGTTATCAGGTGGTGCTTTACCCACAGGCTCTTGGCATATCAGATGTGACATCATTCTTACAAATCTTGGAAGAGAGAAATGCCAAAAGGTGTACTTGTACATCCTGCTGCAACTGTGAGGATTTTCTAGCATTATTCAGAGTATTATACGGGATTAATTTCTCTTCCTTAAGGGAGAAGTCCAGAGTGAGATAATTTAATTCCATTTTTTTTAGCCTCATCACGCTTTCATTCCATTATTCCTATTTACATGCTACTAGTTTCACTTGACCTTTTCCTCCTTGGTCAAAGTGCCTTCAGATTGTTGCAGACTACTTTTTTGCCTCTCTAGTCTGTTCTTAGCAGGGATGGGAATATTGAGTTGGTTTTAATCTGTCTCCTTAGTTTCAGCTACTCCAGCCTGCACAAGTGTCTTCTGATTTTAGTGATGATTGCCTAAAAAATAGAGGATTGGGGAATAGCTGGGATTCTCTTCAAGAGCTCAGTTTAAGGAGCTGTATGTTTTTTCACTAGGTAACCCTTAATTTATTGTTCTTAGTTGATGGAGGATAATGGATATTCTTGCAGTACCTGTTTAAATGAATAGAATGGTTATAGGTTTTACTTCTCAATATATTCAGTAAAAATCTATTAAGTCTGACCCGCTTTGGTCTGCCTTTCTAACCGACTCAACAAGAACTCAAGTACAAGATGTGTCTTGTCTGCTGCAAAGTGACAGATTCAACTGCACTCACCCAGCCCGCCCCTCCCTGCCGGAACAGGGGAACTGTATCGAGATAGTCCGAGCGGCCTGAACATAAAGAATATCGAGAGCGACTCTGGGGGTGTGATGGATGCAAGAAACACAATACAATGCATTTATTACAGTGTCATGCTCTTCTAAGTGGCTTGGATCTCTGACTGGCTCTCTGGGATTAAATTTTTTTTGACATTGACTAGAGTGTTTCTCTTTCCAGCTCTTGCTTAGGTTTTATGGTAGCCATGTGGGTGAACTTCCCTTGGAGATGTTTGGAAAATGGCCAATGAAATTTCATTAATCTCATGGGGCCAGGGACCCTGGACATGCCATGTTCATTAGTGCTGGAGCTGAAATAGGAGGTAATTGGGTCAAAATGGGGGAAGCAGAGAGGGTTATTTGTAACACCTGCCCTTGTATTGTTCAAAAAAACCCCCATCTAGTGGAAGGTGATATGTCAGCAGTTTTGAAAAAGAGAGACTAACGCTTGGTCTCCTTTAGAAAGGCAACCTGGAATTTGCTTTCATGCCAGACAAAAAGAATTCCATAACTGTTGAGTTTCCTAAGTTATAAATGGCCTGTTGGGCTGACTTTAGGCCATGGGTCTTGCAAGCAGAAATTCTGGTAGAGCCTCTGGTTTATCACAAACAGCTAGCACTTAGCAAAAGGCTGGGGGTGAAAAGAGGGTGGAGAATTCATGTGTTTTAGCTAATGGTGATGAGTGGTGGCTGTGAGAGCTGAAAACCTCTCCTCCTTGTTGTGCTGTGAGCAGATGATCTCAGTCTCCAGTGCAGTCAGACTCTGCTTGGCATTGCCTTGTCTGCCTTATTTTGACCCTCTTACTCCTTTACCTTTATTAGATTTGTATGTGCAGTTTCTGCATACTGGGATCCCTTTCTCATCTGTGCTCATGTGTGGAAAGGGTTGCAGTAGTTGTTTTTTAGGACCTGCTGCTATTTCAAATTCAGAAAATAGACTGAAGTCTTCTGAAAAGGGAATAAAATCTTCTCATGCTACTAAGGACATGTATCGCTGGGTTAAAAAAAGAGTGCTGATTGCAAAGCGAGTTTGTAGCTTGGGAGACAAAATCTTTTTGCTCTCCACACTCTGAAAAAGATTACTATTGTTTGGAAACAAAGAAATACAAAATGGGCAGAAGGTGGTGTGCCTAAATGGATTATAGTGGTAGCTTTAGAATAAGGCATCTCTTTTATCCTACCAAATACAATTGTCAGCTGCTGTTGTGTTTTTCTGACAGCCTTTTATTTGCCATGTGCATTGCAGCACAAATGCTAAATTCACTAAACTGCCCTCAACAGGAGCTTCAACCAGTACTGCAGTGTGTGTATATCTCGTGTGGGAATACCTGCTGTATTTATTTCAGCTGGTTTGAGGGTAGGTGAGCAGCACAGCCTGGCCAGATGCTTGGCTGGAGAGTTAATGTGTTCTGTGGACCAAACCTTACAGGGCAATTTGCACTAATAAGAGCATGTGCTTTAGGGGAGGGAGCGTTTCCATTGTCAGAGTGCAAAACTGTGCTTTCAATCCTCTGGTTCTTGCAGCCAATTTACCTTTATTTTGGGAATGTTGAGGGAGCAGTGTGCATGTAAGTGGGAAGGAGCAGAGATGAAAACAAGGAAACATGACATTGTGCTAATTAGCTTTCTGTGTGCGTGGCAACAACTAAATGCTACCTGGGAGCAACAGGAGTAAGACTGAAAGGAAAAGCAGGTAGCTGACTTGGGATTTGACACACTTGGTTTTTTAAAAAATCCTTGGCTCCTTACCTTTTCTTCAAATTGTAAACGGAAAGAATAAGGATGTGAGTGAGAATTTTCACTGCCCTTTGCAGTGTTTTCTTTGGGAACATATAACTGCCAAATGGTGTAGGCTCATAGTATACAAAGTCTTGTGCATTGAACACAAAGTGAAGGTGTCACCAGATACGGTTTCTTTTTCAGATTGATGGAGGTGTCTAGATACATATTACTTCATTAGCATCATAATTTTGCTTGGTTTTGGATACCTTATTTGTTTGCTTGGTTTATTTTCATTTTCCAGTAAAACAAATTGGGCAAATCTATATTTTTATATACCTTGCTCAGATGTTGCTTTATAAATCTTTCAGATAAGTATTAAAGAGGAAGATCTGTCTTATTTTTTCTCCCTGAAATCAGCAAGGTCAGGCCAGAAACGACCAGGTGCTCTGTAGCACTTGGAAAAGAATGAGAAAATATATAATTATTTTAGATATAACTTGGTTGAAATGAGAGATTGTTAAAGTAGAAAGCATATTAAAATAAAATCTTCATCACCATTTTAGGTAATCATCTAGAACATGCCACTGAGACTTAGAGGGGATTACAGGGACTCCCTGCAGCCAGGTTTGTGCCTGATGGCATCTGCCTGGCTCTCTGGAATGCCTGGAGCTGATGCTCAGCCCACCTCCCCTGTGATGCCGTCAGTGAGGGGTGTCTGGCTCTCCTTTCACACACCTGCCCTTGGCTGATCCAGCTGTTCCTTGCAACCGTGGAATTAGATTAGTCAGTTTTATGCCTTTACCATTGTAAGTGACACATTAATTTTCGGTCTGATGCCTGCTGCACAAGGCATACTTCTGGCAGGCTTTGATATTAATGCTTCATAGAATCTCAGATGTGTGAGGCTGCCTACCAGGTGTCAGAAACGAGGGGCTTTTTTCATCCATTGTGATGGACTTTGGTTGCTTTAAAGAAAAAAATAATTGGGCCAGGTCAAGGGTATATTTGTGAGAAAAAGAACATCAAATGCAACCAACCTACCATGAAATTAAAGAAAAATTCTTAGGGTTTGGAAAACAATACACTAGTGAGGAAAGCAAAGCATTCCTGAAAATTTGTAGAGCAGTGTTAGGTTTTGTGTTCAGTGCTCTTCCCTAGAAACCACATTCAGTTGTGAGGTGACATTGGCAGCAGATGTAGCAGGAGAAGCTCTGCTGGTTTGGTCCTTCCAAACCCTAATCCTGATGGCACTGAAAGGTCACTCTGGCTGTTGGGTTCTGTGCCTGGAGCAGGGTGGAATTCCACTAAGGCAGTGGAATTCCTGAAGGAAAGCTCAGCTTGAGACCCTGTGTCTGAAAGTTCCACATTGCTGAGTATTGAGCCCTATGACTTTGTCCCTTGTCTTGCACACAAAGGGAAGTTAGGGAGGTTCTGATCTGCTCACCACAAACCCCCAGTCCAGCAGAACCCATTTCTACAGTGTTGAGTCAACTGCAGAACTGGGCCTTTCAGTTCAACCTAATAAGTTTTGGCACTTAATTCCTTGTAGATTTTGGACCTTGTTGAAGTGAGGGGATTGGCAGGTAGTCATAGAGGGGAGAAAAAAGAAGATGGTGTTCTGCTCCTGTGCTCTTGCCACTGATTTCTGGTTTTCCCTAGAAATCAGTGGCAAAGATTAATATTGTGTTAAACAGCTTTTTGCCGTGAGCATATCTCAAAATGATTTACAAGAAAGATAGGCTAGCATTAATTCCCCATTTGTGGTTGGGGAGGACCAAGCTGCAAAGATGAAATTGTATTTGCTCACTAGTGAAGTATATGTGCTTCTAAGAAATAAATAACACAATCCAGAATGTAGTGTGGAATGTAGATATGGCAAAAATGTCCCTTGAGAGGCAGGTATTGCTTTTAAGCTACAATGTCAGTGAGCATTCAGGCATGACTAACATGATTCATTAAGTCTGTTTCTTTGAAATTCTGTTCAGATAGAACTAGAAATGGGGCAGGAGCCAGGCAACCTCCAAATATCAGAGCACTGTGTGTTATCATGCCTCTATTCATTTCCTGCATTATTGGTACAGCTTAATGGAACTGTGAAAGAAAAGGAAAATGTCAGTCTTTAGTAGCTTTAGCCTGTTAGACAGATATTGAGTCTAGGGTCATTCAGAAAACCAAGTTCTATAGTCCATTTCCTCCTGGTATAAAATTGGAACAAGAGCACTCTTCTGCACCTTCAAGGATGTTGTGACTCTGAAAAAGAATAGGACCTGCTGCCTTATTTTCCCTGACTCATTATTTAAAGAACTGGTGAGACTGGTAAAAGAGACAGGCTTCACGTCACAATTTCACGTGTAGACTTGTGACTTATTTAAAGGACCAACAAGAGGGTCAAGACAGCCTTGGTTTTTAATCTCATTGCGATTCTAAATCTAGCAGATTTCAGGAAAGAATGTAAAGTTTAAGGCTGCATTCAGGGTGCAGCTCTAAGCTGTGGCCTTAAAATCAGTGTGTTCACCTCAGACCAAATTAAGGTGAAAAAGGACGTTGGCAAGGTAACAGGAATATCGTAACAGGAGATAATGTAGACCCTTAAGAAACCAATTCCCAAGTAGCTAATAATGAGTGGCAAGAGTGGTGGGAGACCAAAGACAAACTCTATGTGCTGTGTTTACAAATCTGTTCTCTGGCTCTATTCTGGAAAAAAAATTAAGATTTGTAGGTGTGCAGAATAGAACTTTTGGAAATAGGTAGAGACATTGCAAACTGGATGATACAGTTTTCTTGTCAGGCTGTTCTTTTAACTTGGGCATCAAGTAATTCATAATAGGCTTCTTTGTCACAGAGGGTTATATTTACAAAAAAGTGTGCACACTTTTTTATCTCTTAACCTGGGGACAAAAGTAAGGTGCTCCTTTTAAAGTGGCTGAAACAGAAAAAACAGTGTGGAGTTTGTCTGCTTATTGCACAGAAGTATGTGTTTAGAAGCATTCAAACACAGTCGAAGGACTGCTTTCCTTTGTGGTCAATTTATTCCTATTCACATGGAATAATAAGAAACCCATGCATATAATGACTTTTGAAATTTTTTATGTATTTTTAAGTCATATTCCAGGGGAGATGAATTTACTCTGAAGTGATTTGCCTGAATGAAATAAGAAGCCTCTTGAAGAGTCAGGAGCTACATGCAGGTCCTTGGAGTTCAGTGCTTTAGCTGCAAGACTATTATTCTTGTCATATTTTCCTCCTTCCAGCAAAAATATCTGTGTGGGCCACAGTCATGCTGTTTTTGAAATGGGTGGATAATTTGTAGCTTGTTTCAGTGGTTAGAAAATTCAACTTCTGGTGTCCATGAAGCAGTGAATTGTGTGTTTTGTCCGAAGCTGTTTTCAGTCATTACACAGTTGTGAACCATTCATTACTGAGCCAGACCCTCTCATAAAAACTCAGTCCATAGCATTTTCCTTCCTCCATTTCTTGTTACGTATTTGACGTGGATTTACAGTGCACAGAAAATGTTTCCTTTTACCTGTGAACAATTAACTACATTTTGAAGCAGCTGTTGAAGTGATCCAAAATGTGAGTTGCTGCAGAGATGGAGAGAGATCTTTGTATCATGGGGGGCATGTTGGTGATGGGTAAAAACACAGGCAACTCAGCTGGGATCAACCTGTACTTATAGAGACAAAGCTCTTTCATCTGCAAATGCAGCAGGAACCTTTGGAGACCCTACATCTCTTTGTTGAAGTGGAAATTTGGTATCCTATGAAAACAGAACTAGTGAAAGCCATTTGTCACAATTTTGGGTAGGATAGCAAAAGGTTACAGAGGTATCAGTCTAAACCACTACCCAGACTTAGCAGCTTGGTTAATTCACTTGCTTCTGAAGAAAAATTGTCAAATATTTTGTTTTATCAGCCTGAGGACTAGAATATCAAGTAAGTCCTGGTTTCATCCCCTTTCTACTGTCCTATTTTGCCAGGGAATATGCACTCAAATATACATAGCTAGAAATACTGTTCCTTCATGGTCGGGGAATACCTAACCTTTTAAAATAGATTCCTGACTCTCATGCTGTGGGTTTCTTGAGGGCAGAACATGGTGTCCCATATGTATGAGGGACTGCTGAGAAATACCATCAGTGAGACAGGCAGTGAATTCCTGGGCACGGTCAGGACTGGATAATGCCAGTGATGGAGAAAAGCTGCCAGTTCCTGGTGGGAGAGAGGTGGGGAGTTGGCAGTTGTTGGTGGTGGTTGTTTTTTGGTTTTTTTTGCAAGTGGAAAGAGAGGCACAGTTAAAACAAAGATACATATACAATTCTTGCTAGCCAATTGCCACTTCACAATTCATATAGCAAGTCGGCATTATTGGCCTGATCTTCAAAATACTGGCTTTCATGTGTTTTTTTAGGTCTGTGCAACAAAGATATCTGTATCTTCCTCTGTTGTCCTCCAGTTTATGCTAAACTGTAACACCCTTGAGAGAACAAATGCCACAACAGCAGGTTTATAGTGTCATTTGGGTTTGGTTATGCATGTAAAGTCCAAGGCCTTTTTCTTTATTAGGGTACAGCTGGCATTAGTTTTACACCAGCCAAACTAGGGCATTTGACAGCAGGTAGCAGAAGGCAGAAACCTCACAGCTTAATGCTTTGCCTGTGTACTGATCATCTTGATAAACTGTGAGAAATATGTAAGCTTAATAGCTCTTCATGAGCTCACATATCCCTTTTCTTTAATGAAGCTCCAGAACCATATGCACTGATCTTCCACTGAGTCTGAGGTAACTCATCCCTTCTAGCTGTAACCAGAAGTCCTGTGTTTTCCCAGTGTGCTGTACTCTTGGTAGTCCCTGTTAAATTGGAATTGGTGATGGTGTGGGGAGGAGGAGGGGTCACAGAAACAGGGCCAAAACTGCTGAAATTGTGTACACAAAATTAATATTTGACAGCAGATGCAGCAAACCCTCAGAAGTCTTCACTCTTCCTGAACTCTATCTCTCAACAGAGCTATCCTTGATCCACAAACTCTCATTTCAAATGCCTTCTGCCTGACACCATCCTCCACCTCCCAGCATCCTGCATATTTGCAGATATTGTCACAGAAAATGGATGCCACGCAATGATGTGAGAAATTTTGCATTCGATAAATTTTTGTGTGACTCCATTTAACAAAAATGTTCTTTCCTTAATGTTCCTTGAAGCCAGAGCAGAATTTCCAGCAGTGTGGAGTTTGGCTTGAAGGTCACTATAAGAGCCAGAGGGGCTCAGTGTGGAATTGAAGTGATGATTTCTGTGCATTGTGTGGTGGGGGAGCAGCAGAGAAGGGTGGGCTATCTGTGAATACTCTGGAGCAGTGGGCATACACAAGGGAATTGGAGTGTAAACAAATGGCGGGACACATTCCATTTGCTTGTTTGTGTTCAGTGTGGCCAGAAAAGGTGCATTATCTTTTTATGCGAGCCTCATGTTTGTTGTGGGTTCAGCTTCCTGACAGGAGAACAAACGGCGCCTGGGTTGTGTTTTGCTCAGAGCTGTGTAATCCTGAGCAGTGACACACACGTTCAGGCACTGTGGTAGGTACACCTGATGGCACACGGAGCACGCTCCCATTATTCCTTGGAAAGCTGCTCAGTGCTGCTGAGCTCGGGCATGTGCAGCAATATAAAAACATCAACCCTAACCACATGTAGTAAAGCAGGGAATAGGCTAGTTCAAAAGGGAAGTAAGCTCACCAAATAGGGGGGGAATAAAAGATAATCCAGCTTTCCAGAGAAATCTACAGTTAGGACATTGCCACCTGGTAACTCTAGAGAGAGGTCTTCTCAGTATGTTCTGATTTTTCCCTTCCTCCTCAGTTTTCTGTGTTTGATTATAATGGGGTGCACCCACAGCAGACCATTTATGCACTGTGGAGTGGTTAGTTGTATTTCAAGATGTTTAGGGATAGATATTTTATTTTTCCAAGACATTTCATGTGTTAGGTGACAACAACCCTTATGCAGCCCATAAAAACCCCAAACAAAACAACAGAGCTTTAATCTTGTCTGCATCTTTGTGGATTGGCAAGACAACATAAGGGTCCATTTGGGTACCACAGCAGTGATGCTGTTCAGCATTTTATTGCTTCCTGTGCTTAAAGCAATTTATGTGGATTTAAATGAGTGTTGACAAGCTGATCTTTACAATTTATTTCTGAGATTGCTGGCTAACTGCTGTTACCTCATGTGACAGACCAGGAAAAGGAAACAGGTGAGATTGAACCCTGGATTAAGGGAAAATCAGAACATTCCAGCTCATCTTCTGTTGCTTCAGATGGTGTTTCATTTCAGTTCCTGGTTTTAAACACCAAAAAGCTGCACTTAGAGTCTGAGTATAGGCAATGAGATAACTTAATAGCAAAGCTATTTGGACCGACTAAAATCACAGCAAAATTGCAAAACAATCTCTTGGAAAAAGTAAACATCCCCGAAATCAGCAATCAGAAAAAATCACAGGAAGTGCTGAATTTGCATCTTACAGGGTCTGCAATAAAAGCCACCGTGAGCTTTATGTTAAAGTCATGCCTGCAGAACCAGAAGCTCTGAAGGACCCACAAGGGGCATTTGGTGGCCTGGCCTGCAGAAGTTGCACTGTCTCTATAATTACAGTGTATTTCCCTCTAGACTGGGCACTTTGAGCATGTATTAAGTGTGCTGCCAAAGTGCAAACTGTGATCTGTTTGTAAGTTATTTTCTGGCTTGCTAAAGGAGCCATCTTAGCAGGAGCTTGTAAATGTGGCTTATCCTGTTGAGATTCCATTTCCTGGACCCTTACAGTCAGAATTGCTTTTACAAACCAGCCGTTTCCCTCAGCTGGCACTGCTGCATTATTAATACACTTGCCTTGCTCCAGGAAAATACTTTTCCAGTGTAAGATGAAGTTTAGGTGACAGCCTTTCATGACTGCCCTCCCCTACCCCCACATAAGCTGCTGCTACTAGCTGGAGTTTTAAGCTTTTATATTTAATCATTAAATTTGCATCACCTGCTATAACTTAAGCCTTGATGGATGGGCTACTGCAAGTACTGTATTGGCCAGGCTGCTCAAGCATGTTATCATCTGCATACATATTGCTGGGTGCTGCACTCCACATGTGCCTTCCTGGATTTAAATTAAACCTGCCTTCCAGTTGTTGTTATTCCAGAAAAAGCCAGGAAGACAAACTATATTAAGACTGCTGTTATGATTAACAATAAATTTCCTTTGTTTTTGACAAAATAATTACTACTACTTAGTAAATGCACACAGTAATACGCCCTGACAGGAAGAACATCTCTAGAGAGATGACTTGGAAGAGAAGCCAAGAAAAGTGAAAAGATTTGCTGAGCTCTCGCAGCAGGAGGTTAATGGCAGAACCTGCTGGTCTCCTGACCTGGCAAGGCAAGAAACAGGTGTCTGGAATGGATTCAGTTAGCAGAAGTTGCCTTTTTTTTTTTTAACTTTGGTGTCATTAAAAAAGGATTTAACGTGAGGTAATGTGGCTTTGTGTGCAGGAAGGAGGGGGAGTTATAAATAACCTTGTCTTGCATTGTACTGCACCTTCTCTCTGTGGATATTGAAGCACTTGACAGATTAATTAACACGCACAACTCTCATAGGAGATCCATAAAGCATCAAAAGCTGTTAAGTTACCCAAACCCTAATGACTTTTGCATGTCATCTGAGCAGCTCCAGGTGACTGGGAGCACCCTTAAACCACTGCCAATGCAAAGGAGGGTTCATTGGTGTAAATCCACATGAGCATATTTAAATCAGAAGGGTGGTTATTAATTCCTCTACTTGGAAGTGGTGACACCAAGCTGTGGGTACTTGATGGTTTGGAGGCACGTTCAGGTAAATCACACTGCAACAGGTGTCCTTTTCTAGAGGGAAACAATGGATGCCAAGAGACTAAAGGCCATGTTCGAAAATGAACTTGTCTCTGGTTTCACTCTGGCCAGGCTTTCAGGTTGCACCCAGAACACTAGGGGGTACTCTTAGCTTTTCTCCTGCAATGGGAGCTGAGTTTTTTGCTGTTCCCTGTTGATAGGGATGAGTCATTCAGAAAATTCTGGGTTTGTTCAAATTTGCAGGTGATGACAATCCCTAGAAATAGATTAAAAGGATTGAAGGTGTTAGCTGGGATTTTTGTAAGTGAACCTAAGTGGATTAGGGACCCAGCACTCTTCACAGGTAAGTGGGATGGGGCCTGTGATTTCTCAAGATTCCTTGTAAAATCTGACTCTGCCTAATTATGCAAAATGCAGAGAGATGCATTCAGGTGTTGTGAAATAATGGAAAACAGGAATCTAAAGTGAGAATCCAGTCATGAATTTTATTGCTCTATATCTACTCTTGTGTTCTGTGGCAGACTATGAACAGCTACTTCTTGGATGTCATTTTCTAAAGGTTCTGTGAGAAAACTGGGCCAGGAATAGCACCAGCAGACAGAAACATCAGACATCCTCTCCAGCATGTAGTGAAAGACTGAGTGACTTAGCAACATGGGATTCCAATTTCTCATGAAAGGATACCTGCTGAGGACTCAAAAAAGAAAAAGAAAAAGAAAAAAAAAAAAGGAGGCAGTGGGGGAGGCTTGATTTGCCTGGGTAGCTGATGATCAGCAGTACTGGGAGCTTGTGCGTGCATTAGGAAAGATCGTGTCCCGAGGTCTCCAGAGCTGTCACGAAGGAAGTGTCAGGGTGCCCAGGCAAGCAGAACACACAGAAGGGGATCTGCAGGGTTGCCGCTCTGGCAGCACGGATGGCTAGAGTTGTCACTTTGGGGTAATGTGATGTATGCATTAAAAGGGGGGAAAAAATAGCCACAACAAAAAAGCTCCCTAGAACCCCTGTCAGCAGCAAACACTAGGCTTTAAGCCTTGTACGCAATATGTGACACAACTATTTATTTTTAATGCCGCTGTGCTCACCCCTCTTCCTCCCTGCTCATGCCTCCTCTTTTCCTGTCTTCTTGGCTGTGTCCATGGAGAACAGCACTCCCAATAGGCTTGCATCTGTCAGATTCTCCTGTCCTGGACTGCCCCTTCCCTTTCTGCCATTTGTTTGAATTTTGATCCAGAGCAGTTGGAAGCCTTGCCCCTCACATGTTGTTTCAAAGTGCCAAGGACAGAAGATATGCTGCAGGCTTAGGGTATGATCCAGAGCCATTTGGCCTTTTGGATCAATCTTTTTCTGTTTTAAAAACTGGCAGCAAGGCTTGGGACTGTGCTGAGCAAGTGTGGCTTCAGGTCACTGATTTATTTGCATTTATGATGTACTGGTCCATGTAGCTGTGTCGGCACTAATCTCTCAGGCCTCTTGGCTTTCTCAAGTAGAATGCAGGCAGAGGGCTATTCAAAGAAAACATTTTCTCCCTTTTCTTATTTCTTAACAAATTGGATGTTGAGAGAAAAAAAGTAGCATCCAAATTACTGCCAGGTCAATGTGATTGCTTTAAAGAGATTAAGAAAATAAGGAGCAAGAGTGAGAAGCTTTGGCCTCTGAGACTTCCAAGACCTAACTCTAACCTTGCTTTTCCCATGACTTCTTCCAGGTCATTCCTTATCACAGTCCTCTCCTCTCAACTCCTTACACTTTAACTTGCTCAAAAATGGTTCTTGTTTCTATTATTTCAAAGGATAGCTGGTGAAGGCTTTGTCAGGCTTTTCTAAGTGCTTCCCGAAGAAGAAAAGTCTTGCTGCTGTGGTATACGAAGCAAAATCCAGTTCCCGGGTTAGCAGCAGTGGGAGCAGCCTGCATGTCTTTGTCCCTGTGAAGTGGGCACACTTAATTTCTCTCCCCTCCCCAGCCCTGCTGGGATGGCCAGGCAAAGCTCACCAATATCCATAGGGAATAGGGTTTACATATAGCAGGGCTCCTGGGGATTTCAAGCATCCCATTTATGCTTTAGCAGAGCTGGAGCAGTGTGCTGTGGGTCAGCCTGAGGTTGGATATGGTTTTAAAATGTCTCAGCATCCTCCTGCTGTGAAGGAGCAGGAGCTGTCTGTGGTGCCATTCCCTCACACCCAAGCCCTGTTTGTTTTGCATCTTCAGGAGAGAAAGAAGAGCCTCTTTCTTCTTAATTACATTTAATCAATGAAAGAAAAAACAAAGTAGGCAGGCTATCCACTGGATTGGCTCAGGAATTCTACAGGCAGGCTCTCTGCTGCAGTTCTCCTGCCTTGTTTCTACAAATCTATCTCAATTTTGATAATGCAGCATTTCCCCCTATCCCTCTGACTTTTGCACAGACTGCCTATGGTAGCAGATTTTTCAGTACTTCAGAAAAACATCTTTCCTCCCTTTTCCTTCATTTCCATCCCTGTTTTTTTGTTGTTGTTGTTGTTGTTGTTGTTGTTGTTGTTTTTTTGTTTTGTTTTGTTTTTTTTTTTTTTTTTTTTTTTTTTTTATATTTTTTCAACAACTAGCTTAACCAATACCTCCAAATCCAGGGTTCCTGAGGGATAACTGAAGGAAGAAAGTCCTGTTTTTTCCAAGTAGTGAAAATGTTTAGCTGTCTTTGTTTTCCCATTAGCTGAAGCCCCAAAATAGACCACATAATTTAAAGGAAATAAATCTGAAATCAAATCATAGAAGTATTGGGGAATCAGGGATATTCGGCATAGGCTCTCCACATCAAACCAAGATAACAAATCAGAACAAAGAGGAGAAAGTAATTGCTTTAGTTTGTCTGCGCTATTCATATGAATGTCACAGATTAATACATTTTACAGGATTTGGAAGGCTTTCAAAAGCCAGCCTTGCAGTGGGATCATCCCTATAGCAATATTTCAAAACAGCTGTTACTAGAAGAATAATGTGAAGCATGATTTCTAATTAGCTCCAAGTTTCTCTGTTTGACCTAATCTCCTCTGATATTCCATCTCAATATTAAATGCTTGCTTAGATTGATAAAGGGCAGAAGAACTGAGCAATTGCTTATCTACTAAACACATTTTGGACTTCCACTCTTCTTCTTTCCAATATTTATAGTAACTCTTCTCACAAAATTAGCAGATCTGTTTCATTTTAGAAGCAGATTTTCATATTCAGTTGCCTAAAACTCTTGCAGGGTAACACGAACATTCAGCTGCTTTCCCAAAACTGAAGTCTGCTCCGGCAGTGCAAGGACTTAAATGTTCAGCTATTTTTTTCCATTCTCAGCTCCCAGGCAAGCACAGATATTATTTTTACGTGGAAAAACGAGTCTGGTGTATTAAAACAATAAAGACACACTGACTGAAGGACCTAAACTTAATTTTTTCTCATTGTTGCCAACCGTAGTAGGTTCATTGGAAATTGAGCAGTGATGTTGTGCACAGCCCTTTCCAATTCCAACAAAATGATCATCATGTAGAAACCATTTATAAAACTGCTGTGGTACAAGACCAAGACCTGTGGACTGGTTTTTACATGCAGCAAGATGAGGCACCCAAGTCACAGGAGGAATGTGTACAGTACTTGCAAAAATTTCGGGTTCATCTTGCTTTGTATGTCACGCTGGGCAGGCACAACTAAAAAGGAATTTTGCAGCTTTTGGCCAAAATGTTTCTAGTGTTCTAGAAAAAAAGCAGAAACATTGCATTTTATTTCAGTATGCAGGTTAGAGGCCAGTGCCAGTAATTTTAGATATAATTACATTTTAGTGACAGTTTAAATTCACAATTCGTATTGTGAAGCCATCCTCCCTAGCAATGGGGTGTCTACCTTCAAGATACTAATAAATGCACAGATATATTCTAGAGAATTATACCAAGAATAGGTTGGTTCTCTTAGAAAAGCAGATTCCATTTTGAAATAGCAAAGCTCTTTTTTAACTTCAGAAAGCATTTTTTTAAGCTTTCTTAAAATTGAAACATACATTGAAGGTTTTACTGAAAGACGTGTTATTTATAGAGAAAATCAGAATTTTTTTTTTTTTGTTACGAAACCAAATACATAAAAGTCAGCATTTACTCAAATAGGTTTGTTTTTCTGTTCAAAACCATTCTTAATATTATATTTTCCTAATGTTTAAGCTGTATTGAATAGCAATTTTAATATTCACAGGGTGCATGGGGCATCTGAGTAACACCAGTTCACCTTCATAATGAAATTGCTTGGAAAGCAAAGATTTCTGAATGGAATTGAGGAGTTCATAATCTAAGATGGGGGCAGGGTGTGAAGGGAGTGAATTATTTGTGGTAGTTTGGGGCTTTTGTGTGTGTGAAGCTCCATTATGTTGACTTATACTGGCTGATGATCTGATTTGGTGCAATGAAAACTTCTGGTAAAATCTCATTCTTGGTTCAGCTCTCCTATTTTTGCAGGCTTCAGTGAGTAGGGTAAAAATGATTGCTCCTCCCTGCTGCTTCTCTTATTCTAGAATTTTGGGGTTTTGATAAAGATACAGTGGTCAGTCTATCTTGCCCTGTATTTGTTATCCTCTTTCCTTCCCTATGCTTTCTTGGGTTCCCTCTGGTGTTTTGTGCCAGTCCCCTGGCTCTGCTAATCGTGGCTTGCCTTCCCTCCTTGCTCCCAGTCAGACTTCCCTTCCACCTGCCTTGAGAGAGTGCTGCTACTGCTGCTTAATAAAAGCTTCAGCGGTGCTGTGAATTCACCTGGCTTTCAGCACCTAGTTAACACTCTGCTAAACGTTTGAGAACATGGAATGCAAGGACTGGAGCTGGCCGCGCTGAAATGCCTCTCTAATTAGGAGCCAGGTGCCACACCGGGCAGTCAAGGTGACAACAGAGAATGAGTTTGAAGGTAAACATATAGCTTTCAAATTTTAGGTGATGTCTTGTGTTCTAGAGGAATATTAAGAATTCAAACTAGGATTTATAACTTTGGTCTTAGCTGGGAAGTTTAATTATTATTCAGAATGTTCAGAATGTGTTTTTAAGTGTTTGCATGGATGTCACTGCTGATATCCTTACAGGTGGACAGACTGTGTTTTAACAAGTTATTTATGTCAAGCCATACTGGCCAGACTGAGGACATAAGTTAATTACTTGCTTTGTCTCCAGAATGATTGCAATGAATTTGGTCATGAATCTCCCTAGAATGATGGAAGTGAGTTCTGTAAACAAGGAAACAAACTTGAAGTCATGCCTTGACTTCTTCCCATGAATGATTTGGCTCAGGGAAGAAAATGAGGCATAAGAAAAAGTACCATTTCCAGCAACTGTCCAAAGACAGCTGTAAGTAAATAAACTGAAATGAATTAAATGGAACTAAAGCCAGGTTTTTGATTCTTAGCCTTGTAATTTAATGACAAGATCTTTCTTCCTTATAATACGTAGAGATAGATGTACATCTGTTTCTATATACCTTGGAAATAAAGACAGCTTTCAAACGCAACCACGTCTAGAATGTGAGTCTGTGCTACTGCACTGACATTGGCCTGAGCCTGCAAAATGTCTGACAGACAAACATCTCTGTGGCTTTAAAAAAAAAAGAAATCTATATGTCCATTGCTTCCTATGCATGAAATATGTATTTTACAAAGAATACAATCCAGTCTGTTACTGTGCTGTCCTGTTCAAAGGAACTCTTAGGGCTGTGACTGCTTGCTATGTACCTTTGAGTCTCCTTGAGTACTGTAATATCTTCTTGCTACTTTTTGTGTTGCTTAAAATAAACCCCAAACAAATTAAAAAAAAAAACCCAATCTTGAAAAACTCTGATTAGGTAATGCTGTTATAAATTACCTTCGCTCACGGCCCGAGAAGCAATGCATAATGTCCTCTTCCATGCTAGCCTCCTCCTCACTTCAAGATCCTCCCACCCACAAGAGCCTCTAATGAAGTAAGTACACAGTCACTCAAAGTGCTGGGCCAAGACTCAGATGATGGAAAGGCTTTTTCATAGCTCTGCAACAAACTTCCTTCTGGCAGTGGCTTGGTCTATTTTCAATACTTACTGGTAAAATGTGATTCATACTACTTCTGTTTTTCTTACCTTTTGACAGGCCTGTGCAGACTTTAAACTCTAGATATAGTTCATATCTCGCTATGTCTTGCTATGCTTATAACTGCATTGATCATCTGTCTGGGGAAGCCGCTGTCAGTAATAAATGCAGCAGCTAATTGCAATAAAATGTCTCATTCATGTTGGCACAGGCAAAGGTTCATGTCATGATCAGGACTGATGGCAAAGGAGGAAGCAACAGGCAAGGAGGTTGGGAAAGGACCTGTAGATGGAAGTGATTTACATACTGAGAACTGTTTTATATCTGAAGCTTTTTGTTACACTTTCACGATGCATTATCAACACCCCGCAAAATCACAGTGCAGACCTTTCTAGCTTGTAGTGTTTTGAGCTTTTAGTACAGATGCTCTTGCAAATTAAAACCAGTTGACGGGAAAGCTTAGGTCTGTTCTTGGCAACAGGATTTCATAAAAAACACTCTTTCTAGCAAAAAGGGAGCTGTAGCCAAGAGTTATAACTGCCGTCATCAGTTTTTATATCCAGTCAGTTTCTATCATACTGTTTATTCCCATTCACCATAGGGGAGGATCAATAATAATCAATAGATATTAGTGCTTGCAAGCATTTAAAAGTGTTTTGGGGATTTTTTGCATATTGAATGACTGGAAAAAAAGATTATTATAACAAAGAATGACAACCCTATAAAAGTGCCTATATTTCTTGCACTGCTTCTAGTAGCTCTGTGTTTCAAAAACAACAACAAAAAGGATAGGACAATATGGGTCTGATCACTATTTCCTAAGTCCAACAGTTTAATGAAATTATGTGTCCATGGGAAATAGATCTAACAGATAAATCACAAACATGGTGGTGTTTCCCTGAGAAACAACTACACTGGTCTTCAGCAAAGGCTTTGAACACTCCTGTCTCCTTCCTCTCCTTTCCCTTTTCTGCAGTGCTTGTGATCTCAGTATGAAACCATGCCCTGCCATGGCTCTGTATCCTATGGTATTGAATAGAATTGTTTTCTTCAAAAGGTGAGGCAAACAGCTACGTGCTTTGTTGAATTTCTGCAGACTGCAGAAAAGACAGGAGACCAGCTTCCTGCAGGTTGCAAATCAGCCTAGTTCCACTTCCTTCAGCAATCACGATTACCAAAACAAGAGCAAGTGGCTTTTTCTCCCTAAATTTCTGTTATGAAAGCTACTGAGTACCCAGATTTTTCCCCTTCTTGGAACCAATTAGACTTGCTTCAAGAACCAAATATAGAGCCTTGTCTTCAGGACAAGATTGTATCTTGTGTCTTGGTCTTTCTTTTTTCAGCCATGACTACAAAAAGATGATTTTTTGCTCCTAATTAAATCAAGATTTTATAAGCTATTCCAGGAAACTGTTGATATCATAAATTATCAATTTCATTGAAGAAAGTATGTAATGATACATTTTTGGAAACAGTAGCAACTGTTGGGTCCCAGCACACTGTGAAACAGAGTTTAGAGTTCAGGTTTTTTGCTTAGAAAAACTGTTCGTGGAAACTTAGCTTGGGAAATGCCCTGTGAATGGGAGGCAGTAAGCAATCATGCCTTCTTGGAATATTTTGCCTCTGAAAGCACTCAATATCAAAGCTGCAACTGTACTATTAATGTTTTATTATAATAGTAATAATGTATTTTGCATCTTATGTTAAGATGACCTACTGAAGATGGACTTAAGGTCCATCCAGTATTTAGATGCAGAAGATTCTCCCTGCTGGAGTGTAAAGCATCTTTTGGAGATGCCTGGGCTCATATTTCATTGGGAAGTAGCTCCTTCCAAAGAGATTGTGACATTGCTAAATTCTACACGCTCCAGCTTTGTGTTGAAAAGCTAAGGAAGGCTTCTTGAGAGAATTTTAAAGATTTGAAGAAGAAAAAGGGGAGTGCTTCTTGACCAAGGAAAGACAAGCTGTTCTAGTTAAAAAAGAGAAGAGTAATGGAGAGGTAGAAGAAAAGACTTATGGGATGTCAGAAACAAAGATGAGGAGCTTAGGAGAAACTGAGGACAGGCAAAGGTCTGAGCCACAGGCAGGGAAGGGACAAATCTGTAGTGTGAGCAGGCTCAAAATAAGAGACTTGAGAAAGAAAAGTAAGCTTGAATTCAGTGTTTCTACAGTGAAAAGCAAAGGCACCTTAGAGGGCAGGGTCGGAGTAAGAGGACTAAGTGGAAGAGTGGGATGAAAATGACAGCAAGACAGGGGAGCAGAATTGATGGGAGACTGAGCAGGTGAAGGGTAGGAGATGATACTTACATTGTGACAGATTCCAAATAATAGCACTGGAGGGGTGTTTGGAATAGAATGGAAGCTGCAAAGTTGGCCAACACATGTCTTGGGCATGGTTGAAGGTAAATGGGGAAAACTGGTGTGCAGATTTGAGGGAAAATCTAAAATAATACATATAGGAAGCAAACCTGTTTCCCTCACTTTTCATGAGGTTTATGATGTTTAAGATTGTTGAAGAATGTCGATGTATTATCCTAATGTCTTGCATAAAGGTAAAGAGGAGGAGAATGTAGAGAGTGAAGGAAAAGACCAGAAGTACGTCTCTGAAAAAGTTAAATAAACAGTGAGAGAGGGGAAGGTGAGGATGCAGAAGAGTAAAAATGAAAATACATAACACTGTTTTGAAACAGAGGTTGAAACCTTTGAAGTCGCACATCTTTTCCGGGGGTAATCATCTTCATATAGATGAGAGCTGGCAAGGCAGAAAATTATTGTCAATGATTCTAAAATGTTATTATCTTGTCAGACTGATTATATTTGATTGTGTTGATTATGGCTATTAAAATAATTTTGCTCTGATGAAAAAATGTATCCTCGCAATTTAATTGCAAGTATCCAAAACATAGATTTAATGAATTGTATATGCCCTCTGCTTAAAAGTTCTCTTTTAAATATGGGGAAGTGAGTGAGAAAATCAAACATGCAAAATCTGATTGTTTGTTTTGAAGTACTCTTTCCTGGAGAACTTGTGTTCTGCCTTGCTCATCCCTGAAGCAGTGTAGGCTATATATCAGTCAGAGGAAATAATTTGCTGTAATTTGGAATTAAAGGCTGTGCTTAGGTAGTTCAGGTGAGCATTTTTAGTAGTTTCACTAGAAAAGAAAAAGAAAAAAAGAAATGTTGTGTTGTGGAATGTCTCAATCTGAAAAGTAATTAGGGAAATAGCTAATCTCTCATGTGAGTAAAGACAGCTAGAACTGGGACTGTGTTTAATCTGGGGAAGAGAGGACTGGAGGGGATGCTGTTAATGAATATGGGTACCTGAAGGGAGCATGCAAAGAGAGTGGAGCCAGGCTCTTGTCAGTGGTGCACAGTGACAGGATGAGAGGCAATGGGCACACACTGAAACACAGGAGGGGCTTCCTTTTAAACATCAGGAAACACTTTGCCTGAGCACTAGATCAGACTGCTGATAGAGGCTGTGGAGTGTCCTACCTTGGAGATATTCAAAAGGTGCCTTGATATGTTCCCATGGACCTGGCTCCAGGTGAGCCTGCTTGAGCAGGGTGTTAGACCAGATCAACATCCTGTACCAGTGTAAAAACACCGCATTTATGTAGTTTTTAAATGCAAAAAACATATAGCACTCTATCTGGAGATATCCAGAAAAAAAATCTTTAAATCAATTCTACAGGGTACAGCAGTTATTTCTCCCAGAACAAAAAATACGTTAGCGCTTACTTGTCATTCACAGAAGCAAATTTCACACAAATCACTCTTACTTCCCTGTGAGAACCAAGGAATTGATTTTGTTTTTATGAAGGTAATCCTTGGTGGAAGCTGCCTTCTAACTTTTTTTTCACAGACTTAGCATTTTCTAACAGTGAATGGGCATTTTTTTAAACAGCTTCTCTCTCTGTCTCTTTTTTAATGGCTTTATATGATTGTATCTGAAATTAAAGAGGCATATGAGGTTTTTGGCATGGGACTGGGATTGGTGTTGCATATTACCTTGAGTTTTTTGACTCAAGATAATATGTATTTTTTTCAGAGAGTTTGAAAGCCAGTGCTATTTTGCAGTGGTATCCAGTACATTCATTCAGACTGAGCTGCAGATCTGTCATTTTGAAAGGCTGGTTGCCTTCCAAACTCCACTTCTAAAAAATAAACTTTAGTACTTCTTGCACTATATGTAGGTGTGCCTTTGTGCTGGAAATTGTGTTGGCATTTAATTTGGTGGCACTTTCTTCTAAAATTTTCATCCTGTATGTTCCCTCAGTGGCTTCCTCTGGAAGGGTAGTTAGAAATAAAGATCTCACTCAGATTTCACAGTAGGTGCAATGTTGGGACAGAGTGAGGATCACAAAGGAGTGTCTAAAATCAAGTACCAGGCTTCATGAAGCTGGTAACAGTTCCAGCTGTGTTGTCCACTCTGGCCAGATGTTGAAATTGGCATTTGTGCCTGTGCAAGTCACCCAAATTATACATGGCCTGACTTGGTCCTTGACCTTTGAAATCACTTTTCTTTTCATGGGTAGAACTAAAAAGAAAAAAAAAATTAGGAAAATAAAGGAAAGTGAGAAAGAAGAGGCACAGAAAACAAAAAGAAACAAAAGACTTAAAAGAAATGGAAATTGGGATAAAAAGTAAATGACCTATGGACTAAAGAATGAAAATGTAGCATATTTTTGTAAATCAGGTACTATGTCACTATGTCTTGGCAGAAGGTGGGAGAGAACAGACAGAATTTCTGAGTGTTTCTACAATTCTTCATTTGTGAATGGTTTTGCCGTGATTTTGAAACTCTACAGTATTTTGTGTGTGTGTTTATCTTGTTTAAAAGTGTTAAATGTGACCAAATGACTCAGTAGTTGAAGAGCAATTTAAAGAAAACTAGGCTATATTTCTCTGTGGAGAGAATGTCTGTGGAACTAGAGGTGTGTCACTTTCTAATAATTAGACTCTTTTGTTGTTTCAGTGCTTTTAGAAAACGTTCTAAATCTTTAATGAACTCTTTAAGTTTGTAAAATATTAGCTCGTATAATGTCAGCTTACTGAGGACGAATTAATATAATAGACTTTGGGTTTCTTGATAATTAAGGTGCTCTCAAAGAGAGTTGCAGGCTACAAGGGAAACCAAGCTTCTAAACAATTAGGATTTCCATGGGTGGCTAACTCTCTCCATAAATTCAATAGACCTAAGGATGAATACTAATTAGAAGAAAGTATGTGGCAGACACTCAGCTGGTGGAAGAGGAAATCATTCTCTTCCCTGCAGTGCTGCCAGGTTCACTTACATCAGATGAGAGTCTGACCAAATATCCCAGAAGACACTGCAAGGCATATATAAGATTAGCCTAGGAAAGCCTAAACCTTGGAATCTTAAGTAAATCCTAAAAGTGGTAGGAAGGCTGCCTTCAGAACTTCATCAGGAATGACTTTACCATGGCAACCTTATACCTGATCCATCCAGGACACAGCACCATGTGTAATAAATAACTTTACTCAGTTGTTGTAAGCAAGGGAAGAAGTAATTAGTGGTGTTGAGTACATGGTATATAGCACTTTGTTTCCCCCTCTACCCATTGGTTCCAGTAAATATTGTATGTGCATCTTCCAAGATCAAATTGCCTGAACAAATAGATAACATTTTCCTGATGAGCATTCAAAAGCAGACTGTTGTTCTAAGGGAGACAGACCTGAGACCATCAAATGTTTGCTAATAAAAAAGTTAATTTTGGAATGAAGCGTAGGTGTTTGTAACATCTGTGCATTCCCCTGAGTAATGCCTTGCTGTCAGCTGTTCCTCCATAGACTTTGCCAATCCTATTTGTGCCCTAAAGGACTGACTGAGCAGATACACCCCAGGAGAAAACAGATCTTGGCTGCCTATTTTGCAACTTCTCTGTCCTGCTATTGAAGTGTCTTTAGGAAGAAATCATTCTCTGTGTCCTCTTTGTTTTTAAACTGGAATTCTGTGCTATCAAGAGGGAAGGAGGGTATTGCTTAAGTCAAGCAGCTCTGTCCTGTAGCTGTTATGTCTGAGAGAAGTTCCCTCCGACTCAGATTCAGTTGGAAACACTGTGACTTGCTGAACCAATTTAAGCACCACAAAGTGCCCCTTTGCAGTGCAGAGAAGGTTAAGCTCTATGGCTTTTTACCAGGTATGGGCAGCTTTGTCTCTGAAGATCACACTGGTCCCCTTTCTGTGCTGGGATTTTTGGGTTTTTGTTCGAAAGTCCATTTGAAAATAGCTGACATATGATATGAAGGACAATTGCAGGAGCTGACACTTGAAGTCTAGATCATTATTGTTTCACTGGGTTTCTGGTGATAAAGTGATTATTTCTGTACCTTTCAGTAGATATTTTATGTGGGAGATGAAATGAAAGAGGGTCAGCTCAGGGCATTGCTGTGTGAACTCTAATCCATTTGTTTCTCCAGTTAAGCAGCATTGTCATTTAACTTTTGCACATTTGAACACCAAAATCTACTTCCTTTCTACTAGATTTCTTTCTAGATGAGTCAATAATTTAATGAAAAGTTTTGTCGCATTTTAGAGGACAAATCAGTGCTGCATCATCTCTGTAAACACCAGTCTGCTTATGATGCATTTCCTTTGGGCTTTGTGCATGTGACTTTGATATCCTCAAGACCCCTTCTCTTCTGCAGCACCTCCTGCTAATCCTGGGGACAGAAGTGCTTTGGGTTGTACCATACTTCAGTGGGATGGCATTAGGAAATGCCTTTAAATCAAGGTGTTAAAGCTTCCTTCTTATTCCTTTCCCTTTCAAGCCTCTCCTCCAGCAATCTCACATACCTGGAGGTGGTACATCAGTCCCTGCTGTGGTCTGCTCAGGTGTGCTCACTTCTACACCAGTTTTAGGGAGGGATGAGGCATTCACCTCTCCCTGAGGCTGCAGGAGAGCTCTCCTCTGCTCTGAGGAACAGAAGGCAATAGTGAGGAGCTATTTACTGCCTGCCTGCCTGCAGAAACAGCAGCCACTGCTGAATTATGAGTTGAATGGTTCCCAGGAAAGAAACTTTCGGTCCCAACTGGGACCTTAATTTTAATGGTGAAACTTGGCATCCATCTTAAGACTATTAAGTTTGTTAATAGCTAGCTTTTCTATTAAATCACTGCTTTACACTGCCTGAAGGCTCTAGTACTGGAATTATCATACTCCTGAGCAGCACAGTAATTGCAAGGTAATTGTGCTGTCTAGCCAGTGCATGTGTTTTGGTACATCACCTGCCATAGAATGTGTGGTTTTGTCCTTGCTCTCCAGGATCACTGAGTGGCTGGTTTTATAAATAAACTGATTTATAGAGTAGAGAGAATGATCATATATTTCTTCTAATACTGTTTTAAGGGAAAACTCTGTTAACTGAGTAAAAAAGAAACATCCTAATTTTTTACAGGTCATCTGGGTTTTTTGCACGTTTTTATGAACAGTATATCTAGTACAAAATTTGGCTTCACAAATTTACTCAAAGACTCTGCACAAGTAAGCATTGGCCAAGATTAGAAGGAAAGCCCAGCCTGAGCTCTTTGAGGGGTGGCAGGCTTTGGGTCACATGCTTTCCATGGAAAAAAAACACAGAGTGATTATATTCCTTGTGGTACTTTGGAAATCTTGCTGGAAATTTAGCCCCAGAGACAGAAAAGCTTTCAGACAGAAGAGAGCCTGAACTATAGAACAGTCTGGAAGGTTGTTTGTCAGGCCACAGTGACAATCCATGGTCAATAGGGAATTTGGAAACAGGTGATAAGATTTAAAAAATGGGGTTTGGGGTTTGCAGAAAAATCAGTTGTGTTCACTCGGTTGTGCTACAGCTGTTGAAAGCACTTCATACACACACACACACACACTCTCAAAAAACACAGGACACAGGCATATTTGGGGGCTAAATCTGACGTGTTAGAAGTTGCTGGTGTTGCAGGAGAGGTGACCTCGAGGTCTATTTAATTCCTCACTCATCTCATCTGATGCGTCTCTGTTCTGCTCTACTTTTTGCCTTTCGTCTGTCCATTGACAAATGTAATGACTGCTGCTAATGACCACCTCTTGCTGGTATTTGTGCAGGGCCTGCCATAAAGGGTTCTCAATGCTGCTTTTGGGGCCTGTAGACATTTCTGTGCTGGAAATAATGGTCTTGATATGTTTCTTGTTCTAGACAGTTACATTTCTGCATTGAGAAAAGTAAGACTTCAATTTTCTTTTTATTTAATGAGCTTTGCTTCATGACTGCTGGTAAATGGTACCCTGTGTGTATGAGTGTTTTATATTAGGAAGAGTGCACTAACCTGTAAATCTTATCTCTGCAGAAAGGTGCCTAATTTAGTGTGTGCTTTTAAGAAATGGCTTTAATGTACAACTCATTTATCAGGCAGGTCTATGAGATTTGTAGACCTAATGCTACTGTGAAGGGCATGCATAGAGGACTGTGTTTGAATATTTTTGGTGGATTTCAATCAAAATGTTAAATTATTAATTACACTAGAACTTTGAAATGGTCACGGTGAAATAAAAACAAGAATTCAGTGACAATATATGTTTTTCTTTTCCCAATTTCCAGAGCTTCCAAAGGCAGTACTACTAAAAAATGCTTGCACTTGAAAAGATTGTGTAGCATGAACACTGGGATTTTCATGCTATAGTGCCATTAAAGGAAATAATTAAGCAGTAACTAATGAATTAGCCTTGTACTTTGATAAGGATTGGCTAGGTCATAGGTTTATACAATGTCTTTTCCATATAGGTTTATACCATCTCTTGGTCTTCAGAAGATATTTAGAAAGTTTCTGAATGAGAGAGAAACTGATACCAGTGCCCTTCTGAGCAATGTGACTTCAAAACTTTAGTATCTGCTGGGGAAAGGCCATTTTCAGGGAAATGCAGTCCTCCAGTTTACTAAATTTTTAGAACTCTTCATTTATCCTCAACTGAGATACCAGGAATTTTCCTTTTACATAATGTGAGCATTCCTAAATGTAGTTTACTCCTGACTTTCTATGGCTTTGCCATAGTTTTTTTTATATGGCTTTGCTTTTGCTGTAGGGATTATTTTATTCAGATTTCAAACTAGTATGGCAGCAAAGTGGGTCTTTGTTTACTCTATGTTAAATAGCCTTATTTAAGTCATTGTGAAAGAGTCTGAAAGCTTTTTAAAATCCACACTCTTAGTAATTCTAGCAGTAAACTAGATTAAAGCAAAACCAGATACTGCTGCAGAGTGAAGAATTCTGAAAATTCAAGTCTTAGTTTTGTAAGCACAAAGTTAAGAAATAGAATGAAACTTTGATTTGTTTCTCCCCACCCAAAGCTCTTGAATCCAGCAGTTCCTGCAGAAGCCACTTTAAAATGTTGCCACTCATTCACTGGGTGCTGAACAGTTCAGAAAATCAGGTCAGTTCCTTAGGTTTCCAAATACAGATTTTAGGATCCTAAATATAAGCATGTTAGTCAAAGAAAAATTGGCTTCTCTTTATATAGATTGTAAAGCTACAATCACATTCACTTGACTTATGCTATTTCCAGCTCTTACGGAGGTCAACAACAATTGTATTTCCTGCTTTAGCATGAAATTTTCCTTCCTTGCAGGTGAGTGGGTGTAGTTTTCTAAGTCTCTCTGGTTACCTGCCTTTCCTTATTAATGTAACAGGCTATTTCTTTTCACTCCCAGCCATCCAGGAAGAATTTTTTGAAAAATTAATTTTTTCAGCTCTGCTTATGTGCAGAGTGTTGTGCCTTCCTTCCAGATCAAACTCTATCCATATCCTTTCTTCAGGTTTATTCTTTGTGGGATGCCATAAGTAACTCTGGTTACGCTTGGGTGAAGTCCCCAGGGAGAGCTTTGTCCTAAATGAACCGACTGACTGTCAGTAGCACAGTGGGTGCTGAAAGAACGCACAGAGTTTGTAGTTAATACTATACTTACTCTCCAGTCCCTACTATTAAAGCAGTGTTTTCTCCTGAATCGCTTTCTCATCACTTTCTTTTGCATGTGAGGGCTAAACCAGAGATTAATAAGAATGCCTGTCTCTTCATATCATGTTTTAGCCTAGAGCCTCTATCTCCAAGAGTTCTTTTGCCATAAATCAGAGCACCTCTAAACTTACTCTAGTTGATTTCAATGATAACCCTACTCTAATAAATATAAAAGCCATATACAACATATGCATGTATAAAATATGTGCACAAGTGAATTTTCTCACCTCTGGACTCAAATGTGGCATATGGTTAGCCACTGTAATTAAGGACTGAAAATCGTTAGGTTTGCTCCAGTTGTGAACAAACCTGCTGGAAGAGCTGAAGTGAACATGGTATAGCTGCAGTTACCCCACAGGGATCTGGCAGGACTGCAGACTCTGCTCCCCGAGGCCTCTGAAAGTATGCAAGTCAAATAGGTGGGCGCTAATGGCCATCTGGGAATTCATTTGGCAAAAAGGAGTCATGTGCTGGCACTGAGCTATTGGAGCTGTTTCCTGCACTTGCTGTCCCACTGCTTTTCCGTGTAGAGGAGAGCGAGGGTGCATGGGATGCTAAGGCTCTGTGAGGATAGCCTGCTGCACATCTCACCTCATCCTGCAGGAGCTTCTCCTCAGAGCCACCAGCCCTCAAAGTCAGAGGCACGCATCACTCTCCCCCTGTGGCTGCAGGAGGGCTGAGCCAGCTGTCCTGGGAAAGCTACCAGGAGGTCGCTAAAGATGGGAGATAACTGCTCCCTCTCTCAGCAGTTCCAAAACAGAGCACCTTGTAGAGAGGGAAGCTCCAAACTGCATTATCTGGAGCTAAAGGCTGGGTGTGAAGTTTAGTCTCTGTGAGACAGAGTGCACTGTCAAAGCAGTAAAATTTACAAACGCAGTATAATTTATCGTGGTGCCAAACTACCGATAATTAAAATTTCATTGTGACATACCACTGATTCCATCCCTTAATCTTCCAAATAGGAAGTGTCTTAAAAAACCCCACATCTCTCCTTGCTGTCTGTTATGTAAGTGATTCTGTAAGATTTAAAACAAAATCATTTTCAAAATGTTGAACCCACTGAGTGCAAGTCAGCAGCTTCCCTTTAACTGTTTTATAGAGACATATGCCTCTTGGGATCACTTAGCAAGGAAGCACTTTTTTTTTTATAAGTTTGCTCGAGGCCAATTTATCCTAGGCATTGAATTTATCCAGCTGTAACTGCAAAAAGAATTCATTTCCTGACTGCCAACTTGCGGTATCTCAGCCAATGCACGTAGAGAAGGAGGGATTTGTTATTTACCAGAAACGAGGGGTCCATTTCTTCAATTATGCTTGCATGCCTTTCTTTGTTTTCATAAGACAACTTCTGCCTTTCCATTAGTAAGAAGAAAAGAAGAACTGGAATCATGAGTCAGATCCTTAATCATTATAAATTGCAATAGCTTTCTAGTTTTTCAATTTTCAGCTGGCTGTGCTCTGTTGACCTCAGCTCTAGATACCTTAACTGTCTGGTGCTGAAGTGATTTGTGAATTCTCAAGTTTGTATCTCAATCCCTATTTGCTTCACTCCAACAGTGACAAGGAAGGCTTGGTTTCCAAGGGTAATGTTGATGTTTCATCTTAGCTAGCTTAAAAACAAAGCTATTTTTGATGAAATGGGGCAATCTGCAACATGGAGGTGAAATTACATTTGTCATGCCTTTCTTAAAAAGAATGTGTTTTTCTGTTGACTCATGCTAGTCCCACTAATGGAGGAGTAAAAATAGTATTTTTGGTAGGGAGAATATGGATTAGCAGATTTAGGAGTAGGTATTTGATGTTGCTTACGACTATCAGCTGAGAGTTAGCTGATTCTTTTCACTTCCTGGTCCACAGTCCTATCCTGAGGTGTGATACAGGAAAGGGAAAGAAGGATTTGGCTGCCTACCTCTGAGCCCTGGAGGCAGCCCTGGGCAGTGGATGGCACCCTGGAAGGTCCCTGGGAAGGGACCTTTGCTTCCTGCACCCCTGTGCACATGTAGTTGGCAGGAGCTTGATAGTGGCAGCAGTGGAGAGTTTGTGTTTATCGTTCCATATGTGGCAACACTCGGGAATTTTCCATTGAAATAGATTTCAGTTAATGAAATCTGCATATTCTGGAAAATCTGATTTCTATTCCCCCTTGTATTACTCCTGAAAATTTCAATTGTGTTGAAATACTTTAATCTTCTGTCAAAGAAACATCAATTGAAGTCTAGGGCTTCTGTCTGTTCAAAATTAATCAGGCTTTATATGGTAGTTCAGTTCTTGGTGGGAATTCTATTGGTGCTTCCCTTGACTCTTACTTGTGCAGTCTGCTTGGGTTTTTCCATGTTACCCCAGCAGCCTCTCTTTAATCAAAACTGTTCCATGAGTTCCTGTAATCCGTATAAGTGCTCTCCTCTCTCAATTTGGGGCAAAGAAAAATTGCTATTCCAGCTTTAGTAAAGCTGCCTCTTCTTTGGATTCTGAGAGTAGGATAAACCTTCTCTTTGTTTCCTGGGGTATACCTTCATTTAGACCTGAAGCATCAGACTAATGAATCCATCTACTCACCTTCCTCTCTTGGGGCAAGAGTGGAAATGGCCCAAGAATGCCTTTTTGGCAGCGGTTTCCTTTATGCTGCACTGTGTTCATTTTCCCCAACGTTTGCCATGGCACCCCTGGAGAGCAGATGGAGAACTAAGCACTGGAGGAGGATGCAAAGGGGAGCGCTGAGCACAGGAATGTTTTGCTGCCAGAGGTATTTCCTTCCTCCAGCTTTTTGTTCAGCGCAGGATAATGATGCCCTTTGTGCTGGCACGGGCGGTGGTGGCAGATGGACCACAGCTGCTGGCACGTGGGGAGCGGCTTTGCTGCCAGGCCTTGTGCCACAGCCAACAACCAGCCCCAAAGAGGTGCAGGAGGACACTCTACACAGCTGTTCTGAAGAAAAGACAGCAATGAAAACTTCAGAGAAGTGGGTAATTAGTGAGCAAGTTTTATTAAAAAGACCTGTAAAATTATTTCCTGTAGCATTTTAATGTTGCTTTCTATTTGCAGTTATCTATTATTATTATATCTGTTTTCCCACTTTTCTCTTTGCTGCGTTTGGCTGTTTATGTTCCCAGCCTGAGCCTCAAAGTGAGGATTGCACAATGCATTGAGAATGAATTTGACTCACTCAGCTGGCATCAAGGATATTCACTTAAAACCCAGTGTTAAACTTAACAGCATGCAGTATATTCCAGAGCTTCCCAGTAAAGGTGCCTCCTAAAATCCTCAGAAACAGCTGTGTTTTATTGGGTATAGAAGTTCCATTAATGTCACCCAAGTCTAGCAGTTTCAGCATTCTTATGGAGCTAGCAACACAGGAGCTGAGCTGCAAAAGTGTTGCTGTAAATTCAGGACTTAAGCCATTTTACAGGAATAGAGAATGTATCTATCTCCCCTGTAAATGCCTGGGTTTGTCCCTTGGATAAGTTTATAACTACTTCTCACCTTACTGTTCTTTTTCACCTTGATGCCTTTGCCCCTGTCCTTGCTTTTCTGCATGGAGAAATCTTGCAATTGGTGTGAATCAAGATGAGCCTCACCTGCTGACTGCCAAAGCTGCTTCTGCTGATTGCGACCCAGGATTAGTCAAGGCAAATCTTGGCAACATGTAGACTGTTTGGAGGGTGGTGGTATCAAAACCTTGCAAACACGGTAAAAGTTCCACTCCAGAATAAAAAGAGTGCTTTTGAACTTTAGGCCAACTATTGTAATTCCTATGAGAGATGTCTCATTACTGGAGAAAATGAGAATTGGGGATATTTTTCCCCAGACCTTAAAGGTAAAAATTGCAGCATGACTTAGAAATTATCAGATCTGGAGAGGAGAATGAGAATAGCTCTTGGACATTTCTCCTATCCCTAAGGAAGATTAAAGCCAAATGTTGTTGACAAACCAGTGATTTCTACCAGCTCCCCTGTTTCAAAAAGAGGCTGTTCCTCTAATCTCAACGCTGTCATTGAATTTCAATCAAATTGTATATTCCCTTTAATAAAATTAGTGCCATATCTCTTATTAGTCTCGCAGGCTCAAATCGCTTTTTTAAGTGTTTGAAAACAATTTTCAATTTTCAGCTGAATGATTTTACTTCTACTTGGGTCTTATCAAAGATTGTGCTCATACAACGCAATACTTCCCATTCCCTCTCTTTTTACAGCAATGAAAAGAATCACTTAAAGATGGCCCAGGTAGAGGAAAATTAATAAAGAAAGCCCATGAGTTGCGTGGCCTGATCTTTCTTCCCCTCAGTTTTGTGTTTCTAAACCCAAGTTAACCTCTCCTCTGTCAAATCCATCTACATCTGTTTGAAAGCTACATTATGTTCTTCTTCTTTGTAGTGTTTCATCTATGGATTCCTTTTGCATGTTAAAACCGTTTCTAATTTCAGCTGCAAGTTTATGATATTAATGGCAAGTGCTCTGTGCAAGGTACATCTGTAAGGATTGTCTTTCAAAGGATCTTTTCACTTGTATGAGAAACTGTCTTTGACATCTTAATTTTATTTTTTTAAGAAGTATTGTTTCCAGTTGGAGGATGGCTCTGAATATTAGATGAAAGGAGAACAACTAAGCAAACCAGTTTTTCCTTCACATTAGTTAAAGGTCAATTATCAAAGCTCTTCTGCATTACAAATCCACGTCATAAGAAAGTGAATTAGGCTAGTAATAGTAATTGTATTAGATTCTTTGAAGAGATGATATTCCATAGCAACTTCACAACCAGACAAGTTGCAGTAGCCATTGATCTCTCAGAAATCACTCTATTTCAACAGGGATCTCCACTCAGGGAGGAGCAGTACAAAGCACACCAAACTTTCTTATGCTGGTATCTTTTCTTAGTGCTGAGCACTGAGGAAGCAATTGTCTTTAAAAGATCATGGCATTTGTGGAGGAAAAGTAGCTTATAGATCACTTGATCACATTAATTTGAAGTTCATTTATTACCATACAAGTTGAGGGGAAATGTCCTCTATGTGAGAATACTATTCTTTGCAAATAGCCCAGAGGCGGGCCACTGCGTTTTTCATGAGCAAAGCTGAGAAAGAAAGAAAGAAAAAAAAGAAAGAAAGCATCCTTAGAGGCTTACATTTTCCCTAAAGTCACAACCCTGCCCACGTCCCCCACTGAGGCCTAATTGGCCTAAATGAAAAACAAAACAAAAAACCCCTAGAACCCAATTCCGAAACTCCCAGACAACCAAAAGGCTGAACCTGTGTACTGTGGTAAGATGGTGTGCACTGAAATAACAAAACTATCAAGCCAACTACCTTTTAACTATACAACCTGCAAAAAGCTACCTGCTGCTTTCTTTGACCATCTTTTCAAACCTTTATGCCAAGCTATTTGTACTGTGCCACTCACAGTGTTTTTATGTGGGGTGATACTTGTCCTTGCCCTCACATGTGAATGTCAAGATGAGGAAAGCAGGGAGGAACTTTTTTATTGCTCATATGTCTCTGCCAAGATATTGGATTGGTCCATGGTTTTCTGATTTTAATGAGACTGGAACTCAGCCCAGACTTAGTCATTGCAGTGAATTCAGATGATTTTCTTTTCCTGCCCATATTCTATTTTCTGTAACCCGGAAAGTAGTTTAGATTGCATCCAGTCATGTGACAGAATAATTTTATTCATGTGAAAACTTTTCAAGTTAAAGATGGGTGTGGAGATGCCAAGTCTGATTTGTCATTCTCTCCATTTAGGCCCTTAAGCAAGGAGATTTGGATATTGTGACCCATGCCTGCTTTTCATATGGATTCTAAGTTAAACTTTCATAGCTGAACACTACTGATTTTCAGCAGTTAGAGGCTGCAACTCTTCTTCGGCAATACTCTCCTGAAGAATTATAGCAACTCTTCAGCTACTGCTAAGAGCAATAGATAGTATATTGTCTTAGCATAAACCAAAATGGTTTCCATATGTTTTAGGATCCTTAAAGAACAAGCAGTGCAGAATGCTTTTTCCCCATTAGGTGTCAATGCAAATTTCTACTCTTATATTTCAGGCTCCTGCTGTTTTTCATTTAGGTTGCATCCCATGAGCAGTGTTTGAGCACACAGCAAAAACAAGTAATGACCTGACAGCAAATAGAAATACCAGGGCATAAACCAAGAGCCTTGGATTAGCCCATGCAATGTTGAACCTTAGTGAGTTAATCCAGTGGAGGAGAGTGAAGAGGGAAAGCCATTTTTTTCTAACTAAATAGCAGTGTATTGCAAACAGGGAAAGCATAAAGCTGTATCAAGACACTACAAAATAATTCTTGAATAGTGTTTTTGTTGATTACACTGGCAGGATTTAGAAAAAAATAATTTTGTTCTTCTCTGGCTTTACCAAGGTATTCTTATGTGTACCTGAGTTTGTAGTGAGCAGATTTTATAATCCTGGGCTTCTGTTGAGGCCCTTCTCCCTGACTGATGACCAACTATGTCTCACCTTGAAACACTAAAGTAGAGATTGAAGATTCTAGCTGGGGACGAGGGGGTTAATGGCTTGGTTTTCTTTGGGGAGCGTCTCTTTATTTGGGAATTTTTGTAAGGTTTTTGTTGTTTGCTGGGGTTTGGTGTTTTTGAGCATTTTCTGTGTATATTTTCTTCGTTTTCTTCCAAGAGCTGTTTTCAGATACCTTCATCAAAAGGTACAAAATTCTTCCAGAAAATACCAGTCATAAGTGCAAATGCCTGGCAGAGCTGCCACAATGCTTGGTTTAAGGACTGCCCTTGATTTCAGTAAGCTTCATATCAATTCCTGAAGGCAGACCAACTACTCTGTGAAACCATACACCTGGTAGTCTTTTATTTAAAAAAAACAAAAACAAAAAAAAACCCACCCCAAAAAACAAACAAAACAAAACCCAGGGTTTTCAGTGTCTTTGGGGGAAAGAAAGGAGAGGAGGAGGCAGAGTACATCACATGGCAGTGTTGCTTGTAGCACTGTGAGTCCCATACTTGGCTAGTGATGCCTCAGAACTGCGGGGGTAAAATCCCAGTGTTCAGGTTAGTTTCAGCCCTATTTCAATGGATCTTGTCACTGCTTAAATTCATAGAAATTGTCTAATATTTAAAGTGCTTAAAAGCTTTTCCTTTTCTATCAATGGGGAAGTTACAGTGATTAATTATCCTTGTTTTGTAGCATGGAAATCAAAGGACAAAAATGAAAATGTCCCGTATTTCTGACTTGGATCACTTCTAAGCAATCTGCTGATGAGAGCTGAAGGCAGTCACACTCAGAATTGCAGCTGCTACCTACCTGCCAACAGTTCATGCAAAACTACGTTGGCTAGAAGCTGTGGGCTTTGTATTGTGGTTTATTTGCTCATTTATTTATTTATTTATAGCCAGCCATTCCTATGTAAAAGCACATAAAAGTACTTAAGCTTTGGACTTGGAATGCAATCCCTGAATTCTTGGCTGAGCAGGACATCATATGCTTGTCCTGCTCTTTCTGTTCAAGTTACAAAGAAGACTCTATATATTCCTTGTTTGACAAGTAGCTGCCAGTAAGATTAAAGGAAGCATCAGTCTCAAATGATGGCTATAAAATTACTTTACATTTTAATTTATCCATGCCTTTTTCAAATCTCATGTCTTTAGCAATACTTATTGGTGTTGCCTGGTCTGTTGTTATCCTATTTCCACCAGCTAACTTATTTACTTATGGTAGCAACACAAAATATGGTAATTTGCTGATTCTGTGTTGTATACTATAATGTATTGAGACAGAGAAGTGTGAATTATTGCCTACTTTATTAAGTTCTCTAGTTAGATATTTTAATCTCCTATCTCCTTTTTTTTTTCTTTGTTTGGTTTTGGGATTTCTTTTGTTGTTTTGTTTTAGTTTTTAAGTTTTTTTTTTTTTTTTTTTTTCCTTTTTTTTCTTTCTCTTGGGTTCTAAGCATTCAGGTTCTGGACATCTCTTCTGCCTAACTTCTTAGGACAATCAATAGAGCCATTTAATCTGGAAGGATTTTTTAGGCAATTAAGTTAAGCATGTGTTTTAATGCGTTTTTGGTTTAAGATGAAAATGGTCAGCAGCTGTTGGAACAAGTCCTTAAGCCTTTATTAGAATGCATAATTAATCTTTTGACTTGATGAGAAGGGAAATATTAATTGGGTAATTTTCTGCCAGGTCTTAAGTGGCTTCATTTTGTCTAAATCAAAGTAATTAAAAGAGACTAAAAATGTAAAGTTTACGCAGTAGAGATCTGCATCTAGGCAATTTTGGTCTGCCAAGTGACTGGATTTCAGGCAGGAAGAGTGTTCTTTTTGGAAGCCAAGAAAACGTTACTGATAAGGTATTCCTCCTAATCTTTTTGAAATTGACTGGGGTTTTTTTCTTACCTTTTGAATGGCAGGGTTTTCAAGTTTCCTACCAGATGCTGTTTTGTAGCCCTGACTGGGTTCAAAGTAGGTCTTGGTATTGATGCTAAATCAGGCTGGAAGGACTCTTTGATTTGAACTTGATAGAAATTAAAATCCTGCCAGCTGTGTTTTGTGTGTTCAGGCTCTGCATAAATAAGCATAAATCTCTTGGATTCTTGATAAAAGCAGGTGTGCTTCCTTGCAGCTTTAAATGTGGGACCTGGAAGCAAAATTATATTTTAAGCTGATGTCAAGCTTTAAAAGTAAATGATTTGGACTTGAGGTTCTCCTCCTTTTCTTTATTTTGTCAGTAAGTGATGTAGTAAAAATACCTCATTAGGACAAAATGATTGTGTGGGCCAATCCAGTTAATGCACAGTAATTTAACATTAGAATTAATGTAACACTGTGGATTTCAGGTGGTTTAATTGACTTGCAGACCCCACTGCTCACCTCATCCTTCCTCTGGGGCCATCTAGAAAATCTTGGGCTATTCTTAAGGCAGATCCTCTTCCTTTGTAACAGCCTTGTCTCCAAGTCCTTACTGCTAGCAAAAAGGATTACTTTGGTTGTGCTTGGGAAGTAATTGACTAAAGATATGAAGTAATGATAGTGTATTAAAACATGTATCATGTTTAAATAGCACTTGTATGACTCCAAAGGGAACGAATGGAGATGTGGAGTCATTCAAAGCCGATCTAGGGTTTATGATATCCTGTACACTATTTTAAAAGGTTTATATCTAATGGTTTGGCAAGGAACATTTTGCAAATAACACTTTGTGGAGGGAAGATCGGCTTTCTCCCAAAACCCTTGGAGGAAAGCAAAGCTTACATTTTATAGAGCTGGTTAGAAGCAATAAATGTGCAACAGCATTATTGCATTTCAGTGATTTTTACAGTGTTGTAATATATTGAAATCTTTTCCTAAGAACACCAATATTCCTGTGCTTAAGAATAAGCAGATACATGGTGTTGGCCATATTTCCATGCCAGAGATGAGAACAAAGTGTGCATTCTGTATGAAGTATTTACTAGGGTACACCCAGAATGTCAGGCCTATCACTAGCCTTGAATTTTCACATTCCTATAGAGGACCCACATCATCATGCAGTCCTTACACATTCCTTACCCTAATTTAGAAATCAGCCCCAAGGAGAGGTGATTTTAAATCCTCACCCGGCCCCAAATCAAAGAGTGCTGTCACTGCAGTGAAACCTGCCTTTCACTGCAGGCCTTCTAAAAGGGGGAAAAATAGTAAATAAATGAACATAGTGGGGAAAAATCCTGCCTTAATTGTCAATATGAGAAAGGGAAGTACAGTGACCTCTAGGATCCTGAATACCTCCTTTAATGCCAAAAGTGCAGAATAGGATGCCACTTCAAGGAATGTTTCTTTTAATTGGATTTTAGGGCTCTTAAGAATGCAAGATGCTATCTGACTAAAAATGGACCAGCTTTTCAAAACTGTTGAATAACTTCTCTTCTTACTGGGATCCAAAAACCTTTTTAAATGCTATCACTCTCTCTTTAATGGGGTGAAGAGACCCATCCCAGACCTTTGCCCTTTGACTGCTGTGATGCTGCCCAAGAACAGCCATACCTTTCAGAAGCTCTAGAAAATGTTAGTTGTAAGAACTACAGGAAAGAGGTAGGGTTCTTGTGAGGATGGACACGGCTGGGCAGACACAGCAGTGGGGTGCAGGTGCCCCTTGCTAGGTGATGGGCCCACCTGCCAGAGGTGGCTTAGAAGACTTGAAAATTTGTTTGACCGTCTGTGAGGGACAGACAGCATGCATCAGTCTCATCTCTTGAGAGGGAGGAGGAAGAGTCTGCAACGCCATGCTCGGCACCTGGCCAGCTGGGCAGAAAGTACCAGGCCCAATGTCTTGTACTATGGGGCTAAAAGTGGGAAAAACTGAGAACTGCAGAAACGAAGGCTCTTTTCAAAGAGCTGAGGATTAAGCCTTACTTGGATCACCAACATATAATTAAAGCAGTTTTCAAGATAAAAAGGAGAGAGAGGTTGCCTCCTATTTCAGAGCCTTAGTCCAGTTAAGCAAGAACTACATGTTTAATTCTGAAGAGCGAATAACTTTGATGCCCATTTCAAATGGGTTTAAGTTATTTGAGCCCTTAGCTAGATTGGGGTCATATTTTTTGTTCCTCTCCCTCTAATTAGTGCAACTGCTTAGCAAAGATATTTCCCAGGACTTAGTGGTAAGTCGCCACTTTATAGTTTTCTTTTAACATTTCTGAACTGATTTCATTTTGAAGATCACTACCAATTAGCACTAATTTTCCTGTGGACATTGGTGGACTTTCAGTGCTTTGTGAAGTTTATGGACTACATTGAACTGAAGTTCGTTTAAGAAATGCAAAATAAGAGACACAGGGTTGAGGTTGGATTTTTTGTAACATCACAGTTATGTGTCTTTAATAATGATTCTCTGGTACTGAAGACATTTCACAGGGTCAGAGCACTTCCATCATTTCATTAGAATGAAATAGAGAGTATAGATAAGTCATTAAGTGGCCTGTAAATCCCTACTCTTGTGTGAAGACTTTTTTCCATCATGATTTATACTAAGCTTAGAATAATCTCTTTAGAATTTCACATACAGTAAACAAGACCAAATTTCAAGTTGCACTACAGCTTTCAGATAGAATTAAGTAGAATTATGGAAGAGCTAAGTCTGACTAGCTCTTACAGGTTCTCTGACAGTAAGATATAAGAAGGGAAGGATAAGGGAGATCAGTGGTTTGGTTTTCATTTCTTGGGAGTCACTGTAAATCAGTACGGCAATAATCTAAAATTAATGCAGTGACCATGGTAATAGTGGTGTGAGAACACACTCGGATCCATTAACTCCTAATTCCACTTGCTACCAAAGGGCGGGGACGGTAGTGTTTCCTCAAAACACGGTGAAATGCATTTTCAGTTGTGGCTCATACCCAGCTGGTCCAGCCACCATTAGTACTCACTCCTCCATAATTGTCTGCCTGTCTTTCCAGCTGCTCTAATTCAGAAGATCTATGCAATACTGGAAGAGTTTTTGTTACCAAAACATCACTTCCTGTTAGATTCAAAGGAAGGGAAATCGCCCTCCTAATTGATTTCCTCTCCTTTTGTATAAAAAAATTATCCCTAAAGTATTTTCAGGATCTTGTCCCTTCACAAAGCAAGTTATGGAAAAAAATTGATCTATGATCTCTGTGGCAAAATGGTCAAAGCTGAGCCAAGTTAGCTTGGCTCAGTTACCCCAATTTGAATGTTCTCTGCAACATGTGCAGAGGGACTACGAAATGTTTTGTTGCTGCTGTGTTTTGTTAGATGATCCTGGTGAGAACTAATCTAAGCTTTGTATCCTTTTTACCCTTGTGGATAGAAAATACAGCATCATGTTATTTCCATCCTGTCTCAACAATATTGTTGTTCTGGGGAGACAGACATGATTGTAAGAAAGCTGGATTTGGTGGATGCAGAAGGAAAGATTTTCTTTTGTTACAGCTAATAATAGTTGTACCCCCTTGCAGAGGCCACGTTGTGCCAGCTTCTGGAGCATGGTTGTGCATTGCTGGGCCATGGTACTGGCTTTTGAACCTTTCTATCCTATGGTCCCAGGTGGCTGGTAGACTCATCCTTTGTGTTTATATCCATCTGGCCTTCTGGATGGCTGCCAGACCCAGGATCCACAGCCCCTCAGTGACCTGTAAGAGGAGACTCAATGGCTTTTTGTTATATTTTAGTTTCTGATCTTTTAGAGATGTGTTAGGAAAGGAAAAGATTCATTCCTTTGTGTGTGGTATTTCCCTCCTTCCCCAGCCAGGAGGCATCAAGAGTGTGATTTCCATTTTGCAGGAATGTGCTTTTCACTTTGTGTCTTGGGGGAGTATCAGCAGAGTTTGGAGTATCTCCAGTTCTCTCTGATACAGCATTTGTGGAACACTGGCGTGTCCGTCCCCTTCGCTTGGCACGTGCTGAATGCTCAGTGCCTCCATCCGCATCAGGCAGTCCCTGAGCTGCCAGGGTCTCTTTACGTCTGCAACAGCAGCTGTGACATCCCACCACGCAGCAGGACTTCGCTCTCTCCTCCTCTTCGCGTCCCCACAGTGAGTTGTAGGGCTGTCTGAAGTGAAGCTGATACAGACACGATCTTCCTGGAGAGTTTTGCCCCTGGAGGCATTAATGACTTTGAGGCCTGAGGGCCAGGCCTGAGGCAGGAGGACTTTGTGGCTATGTTCCAGGTTAGCATCCCTCTGAAAGCACTTCGCTTAGGAAGGAATATCCTAAGAGGGGAAAGACTACAAGACTCTTCCTCTTATGTTATTCAAAGCAGATTTGTGTAAATGAGCTGCTTCTTGGAAGCAGCATGGTTGCGCTGTCTCTCTCTGGTTTTTGCTTTTTTCTGAAGGACATAGAATAATTCTTAAACAAAACCACCTTGTTAAATCAGAATGAGATTAAACCAGCCTGGTTCGTATCTGTTCACTGTTTTTCCATTTCAGTTGTGTGCAGTGTGCTTTTGCTAGCATTATTTTTGTTCAGTGATAGGATAAGCAGGAAACAAAATGAAATCTAACTGCAAATATTTGGAAACAAGGAAACCTGACTGTGAGAGAGGGAGATATTTGAGCTGTGTGATTTTAAATCTTACTGTACTATCTGGCTGTGTTTTACCTCATATACCACAACACAAGAGAGATCTGTTAGGATTCTCCTCAGTAGTAAATCAAAGGTTTTCTGCTTCCCTACAGGCTTCCTCATTTTCTCCCAGCACTTCATAAAGCTGTGGCATGTAAAAAACAAAACAAAACAAAAACCTCTTGATGTATTGACTTGATTTTTCCATTAAAAATTAATTGCTTCCTATTTGACGAATGGTGATAAATAATGACCCTTCAAACGTTCTGCGGTCTCAAGTATACTAAAAGCTCTTGGCTGAAGGGACTTTGCAGGTATCAGCAAGTCATGGCTTCACAGAGGGGACACAGGGAAGAAAGATTTTTGTGATGAAGCACCACACAAATAAATAGTTGAGTTGTTACCCATAAGCAGGGATAACTTTAGTTAACAGGTGGTGTATACAAAAGCAGCATTATTGTTCTACTCAAGTTAGTGCCACATGGAGATCTGGCATGTCTTTTATTTCCTTCCATCCTAGAAATCTTAATTCAGCATATTTGAAAGGAAACAAACCCAACTCCAAAAAATCATGCAAAAATTACATGCCTACTCAAGGTGTTATTCTATGGGCAAATTAAGATGCTGACCAAGGAATTTGATTCAGTTAATTGGAGAAGCACATGGGAGGGACCTGAACATACAACTGAAAAAATTGCATGTAACATTTAGACAGGTCCTCCTGTGCCCACCCTGTTTAAAAGAACAAGCTTCTGGTTTCCTTTTACTGTCAACTGCAGTAAAAGGACAATCAGATTCGGTTATGTTTTTTATCTGGCAGATTGCAGGTTGTCTCATGTCTTACTCCAGCCTGTCCAGCAAAGTTTATGTCCATGCCTGTTCTGGGTGCCCTAAAATGGACTTAAGTCTCAGCTGTTCCACACCATTCATTGCTGTCAGATCCTGCAGCTCCTGTCACTTGTATCCTCCTCTACGTACTTACTTTTCTGATTTTTGATTTTAAGATCAAATTTGAACTAATATTTCAATTCAATTTATCTCTTTGTGTTCCTTCTCAACATCCTTGGTTTTAAATATTATTTTTCAAACACTGCAGACCATTTAAGAAAACATTGAGTGCATGCAAAATATATATATTTTAAATTTCAATAACTGGGCAATATCCTCAAAAGGCAAAAATCTCTTCGTTAACAGTTTTTCACTTCCCAGTTCTGTACCTCCTCTCTGGCTCTTTTTCTGGTGTCTCTGAGAGCTCTGCATGAAGATGAAGCAGAGAATGCGAATGGGGAGTGCAGAGTACCTCTAAGGAGTCTTTAAGCATCATAGTGGCAATGTATTTCTTTTCCCTTCCCTTAATTTCTTGTGCCTCTGGATGACATTCAAAAAGGTCAAACCTCTTCTGTCTGAAAGCAAAGCAACATCTTTTATATAGGAAAACTGCATGGTAGATCCCTATGTGATTTGCAGTGAGACTGCTGGGTTTTGTGTGAGGGTGGAGGGTAGACAGGAAAATCTGCATGTAGCACATCAAATTATTATTTAAACAGTTCTGGCAGAATCTGTCAAGGAAAGTAAGACAGATCAGGGTGAAGGCAAAAAAAATTGTGTAAGGTAGTTTATACAAAGCAGTTGCCATTATAAATAATAAAGCAAAAAGGCATTCTTTGGAAACTTTCCAATTCATTTTTACCAGTTCTGCCTTAAATAACTGACAGTTTTTGTAGTACTTTGTGTTCTCACTCATTCCTCTTCCTTTGCTATGGGAATCTCTGCAAGTACTCTTGGCTTCTTGGTTTGGATCATAAATCTGCATCTTTGTTCCTTGCTCTTGTTTGTTTATTTGTGTTTTGTATGCCACATCCTAGGACCTAATCACTAAGGCCGTGTTCTTTAAATAGATCTCTTGGCACCCAAGGTTTGTTTCTAGTCAGAACCCTCCCAGATAAACAGAAACATGAAACCTTGGCCATTAATGCACTGCTCTACTGAATCCTTTGTTCTCAGAAAGAAATCCCAAACAACTGTGAAGAAAATCTATGTTTTAAGGAAAAGTTAGAGTGCAATGGGATTCTGACAAGACCATAATTAAATATTGCGACCAATTTATCTTTCAGTTTACAAGCAAGCAAATTATTAATACAGATTTTTTTTTAAGCTGGGGAAAATTGATAAAACAATTAATTCTTCCTGTCAGGAGTAGTTACAGAAGCACTGTCTGATGGCCCAAATTCACTTGGCCAGAGACAATGCTGCCAATTGCTGTATTTAGGATCAGTGCAGCATAACAGTCCTGCTGTCGCAGACATCTGTCAATACCAGATGAATTTGGTGAAGTACAGAGGACAGAATACAGGTGAGGCTCTCTTCCCATTGCAGTCAATAATGAAATGCTTGCTGATGTCCAAGGGCAGTGTAATTAATATATGGGAAAATGTTTAAATTCATGATATCTTGAAATACTAATTAGTATCTTGAAATATCTGATTGTTTTGCATATACATTGGTGCACATTGGGCAAGTGGTCTTATTATTTGAGTCTGAGAAATAGAATAGATGTTACCACTGCTTTAATTCTAGCTTAAGTATTAGCCAATCATAATTTAAAATTATTTCTCTCCTAAAGCAAACGGTAGGTGATGGTTTATGTACTTAAGCCATGAGATATATTTCCCTTATAACTGGATAAAAACAGGTAGTAATGTTTCTCTTGGTATGGTCAAATGTTGGCTAAACCTGCAAATTACATTAATTTATTTTTTCAAAAACCTGTTAGGGTAGAATCAGATTCAGTAGAATGAGAGAGGGCCATTTGTAAAAGAATGGATATTCCTATCTCAGTTTAGAAGGTATCAACTTAAGTTGTTGTGCAATTAAAAAAATTAACTAGAGGATCCTTTCTTAAAAGGACAAATCCACAATGGGATTTGTTAACTTAGATACCAATTCCTCTTGAAATAAATATTACTTAAATTTGGGAATCAGAAAGTATCCTTCAATATCCATCAGGTGCCTTCAGCACTGCCTTTCAACACCTGCCAGATAATAATATTTCATGGAAATGGGCGCCTGAATCGAGCATGGAATTCTTCCTTCAGAATCAGGCCTCTGGGTCTGCTGAATTTTCCAAGGATATGGATTGGACCCTGGTTCCCTTCCAACACAGGGTTATCCAGAAATCCTGAGTAGGAATAGGCCCAAACTGAAAGTGGATTGGGCCCAGATTTGACCATCTGAACTACTGAGAGAAGAAGGAGAGGCTACAGCAAGGAGAAATGAAAGCTGTTGACATGTGGCAGATGTGTCATTTGGATTGACTAAAACAAAGCTAATCCATGGGGGACATCTTTAGTGTGGCCTTTGGGATTTTGCTTTTTTTCCTCCTTGCCTATGCGACTGTGCCAGGCAGCCTTCTGAGCCTCTGGTGTGAGAGCAGCTGTGGGTGACCTGAGGTTGTCCCTGTCGGAGCAGCTGGTGAGCTGGGAGGGGAGGCTGCTCCTGCCTTTCCAGGGCCATCCCCCTCACTGTGAAGCCATGCTGACTCAAAGTGCTTGCAGCTCTGTAGCTGTCCTGGTGTGACAGCTTGATATGATGTTGGAGAGCAACGACAAACAGCCAGGAGGTGACGGGAATAGCTCTGGCCTGTTGTGAAAGGAAATGCTAAAAGCCAAAGAGCAGCACTGCCCAGGAGAACTCCCCTGTGAAAAGCAACTCAAGGTCCATCTCCACTCAGAAACTGAAATAATGTAATATTAAAGAATGTGCTGTAACAGCTGGAAATGCAGCTGTAGCACTGCTGAGTCTGAGTGCTCCAGGATGAGCTGGACATTCCATTACCCTGGCTCCTGGGTGCCACAGCCAAGTGAAGCCACTTTTGCCATGGTCAGACCTAACACTACAACCACTGGGGTTTTCCAGACCTATATATGGTTCTGGGGCTGTTTATTTTCAGCCAGGTAACCAGCACATCAAGCAATTTCCAGAAACAACTCCATCTTGCTTCTGCCAGTATAAATCTATCGTTGACTGCGGTGGGATTTGGGCTGCCAAGTGATTGGTGTATGTCAACATACTTTTGTGGAGTATTTGGTATTGCTTTTACCCTTCAGGTAAGAAAGTAATTTAGTTGAGAATGCTGTGGTTATAGCCTGAAACTTCTGTGTTAAGGAACATTCTTCAGAGCTGTGCTGAGAGAAATGAATGACTGTGCCCCATTTTTTTTTGTAAGGAGCTAGTTCTGTGTCTTAGTCAACACAAACACATTTCATAAAGCATATGTGGATGACAAGAAGCTAGTAGAAAACTAGTTCAGGAGTTTCCATTCTTGCAACTTGTCTTCCATTCTTCTGTTCCTTTCATGACTAAACAAATTTGTCTGGATGCCTTAGTTTCTACTCAATGAAACTTCAGTACTCTGTGGGAATTCAGTAAACCAGAAACACAACTTGGTGCTTGAGAAGTTGCTTCCATTTTGAGAATGTGTTTCTAGAGAAGTAGGGTGTGAGTAGATGTGGGTAGTGAAAGAAATGGCACCAATCATTGCAGTCTTGATTTCTGAAGGCATTTCCTGAGTTATTTTAAAGGTTTTACGTATGGTTACTGAAACCTTAACTCTGAATATGAAGTGTTTTTCTAAAATGAAAACTATTAAGCCCAGACTTCTTCATTGTTTCATTGCAATCACTTGAAATGCTTTACTCCCTGAGATTCACACACAACAATTCCTTCCATGAAAACAGGATGAAAAAAGCTTTACCTGCTCTTATCTTTCACATAATTTCATCTTTTATTTGCTAATATATATGTTATACTTGGTACTTTTATCTTTTCTGTATTGTCATTTTTATTGAGAGAGTTCACATCTGATTTTCTAAAGAATTAGTTTTTCTATGTGGACAAAAATCAGGTGGGTTTTATCCTAAATTAGAAGTTGTATTTCTGTATTGGCAAAGTCTGGCATGTAAAGTATGTCACATAGGACGTTTGCTCAACGGCTTCCATATTAAAATAATAAATACGGTAGGCATTAACAATTACCTTGTAGAAATGGATCATAAACCGAGTCAGAAGAGGTATATATGTAAACCAGATTTGAAGGTAGCTGTTGTTTACATGCCAGCAATTTACACTGACTTCTTTCCCTGTGCAATCAGTCGTTACCACAGAAACTGCAACAACACACTGCACCGGGAGAGCAAAGCTCCTTCATTAAGAAAGGCAATCACTAGCCATAAAATTCTCTTCATCTTATCCCTGCTGTTCAAAGGGTGTAAAATGCTGGTATGTCAGTAATTGCAAACAATGTAAATTCAGCCTTTTGTAGGGAGATGCTGTTGGTTATGGCCATTGGAACACCTTGGACAGCGCAGGTTTTACTCCTGCACAAAGCTCCTCTTTGTGCTGCTGTTGGGTTAGAAACAGCCCCATGACGTAGACCTTGAATGAAGCACAGAAGAATTTGGACAGAATTAGCCACTATTTCTAGTACTCTTTAATGAATTATGGAGAAGGTGTTTTGATTTTTTCCACAGAAGCCAGATTAAAATGCATTCAGATGCTCTCGTGCAGGTCTGAACACTGAGTTTGAGACTGTCTGGAGTTGGTTTCCATGAGAGTGCTGATGGAAGCAAGAACTCTATTTTTCCCACATCTTTTTCCCTTAAGGCAAAATAATAGGTTGGCTATAGACTTAAAAATCCATTGGATTTGAGGGAACTTGTGGCTGCAGAAGTGGTAGTCAGGTTGTGTATCCATGGCAATACAAGGGTGGACAGGGACTCTTTTGCCATTCCTTTTCCCTAGAAGCAGCTGTGCTTAAGGGCTTGGATAGAAGTAGGCAACCTGATGTGCTTAAGGCACAAAATAAAGGAAGGAAGCAATTATTTCTTCTCCGTAAACTCAGTACAAACCCTTTTTCCTTTACATGAGCCTTCCTTTAGGCTTTGACTGCAGACTCCTCAAGAGTGGACTTTTTAGGGACTCCCTGTGAGATCCCGTCTGCTCTCTGGTCTCTCCAAGCAGGAGTTCTATGAAGAAATAGAGGAAAAGGCTTTTCTATGCTTTAATAATGTGACTTAATATGCAGGAATTACTCTCTATGTGCAGGAGCACCACTATATTTTCATCTGTGCTCCTGATGCCTGGTGGACCCCTCATTCATTTGTAGCAAATGCTGAACACCAGATTTGCCTCCAAGGGTCAGATTCCCACTGCAGGACGTGCAGGACTGAGTTGTGACCCAAGCATGGGCATTGTTTGTGCCTGTCAGACAGCACCATCTCTGCTGCTGGGGCACTTGAGGCCACGTTGAAGTACAGGTAGCTTCAAGGAGCCAGTATTCTGGTTACTGTAAAGCAGTGGAAAAGATTCAGACTGCCAGCAGGAAGAAACGATGAAGCTCACTGTAATCTCACGGTTGAGTATCCTGTGAGGTGCTGACACTCTGCTCTAATGGGCTTGAGGTAGTTCACATTCTTTTTAGGAAAATTATTTGTAGATGGTAAAAGCCACACTCTGGCATGATAAACTTGCATGGATACCAACAAATTTAGGCAGAACTCCTGAGCTTCTCTAGACCTTTGTCTGGTGGTGCTATATAGCTTTAAATGAGGATATTGCCATCAATCAGCTTGTCACCTACCTCACTACCCACTTGTATTAAATGATTTCAGTATCAGCTAAGATGGAGCACACCACTGAGTGTCAGATTATAAGTGTCTAGAGAGATTAGATACTGAAATTAGATGGATAACATCCAGACTGCTGTGCTGGATCTCCCAGTATTGCTATTGCCAATGTGTCCTGCTCCAGTCAGATAAAACTACTGTGCTGTGCTCCCTCACTTGCTTCCCTGAACAGAGGATGTGTGAATGAGGGTTGTGGGAAGTCAGTCTCCTGAGAAAGTCCCAGTGTCTGGGGGCACTACATGAGCAATGTGGCATCTAATTCTCCTGCACTAATAGTCTGGTATGTTGCAGCATGTGTCTCAATTCATGAGACACCTTAGCAAGTTCTAACCCTGTCTTGTTCAGTTTCTTAAATCAGTAGTTTCCCGATCTGTTTTTCCTTGAGCTGGACTTTGACCAAATATTATTTTAAAAAGTAATAATTACATTATTGGTTAAAAAAAAAGGTCAGCTAAGAGATCTAAAAATTGGCGAGGCCCAAAATGACAGCCATCCTTGGGGAAAATATCCATCACCTTGAGAAAACTGATCTTAATGTGCTGGAGTAGCATGGGATTTAAAATTGGATGCATGGGTGTTAACATAATACCTCAGTTTCTGTCATCTTATGGTAGGAAAATATTCTGCTGAGAAAAAGCTAAGGATATTGAGAGACAGCATTTAAATTCCTGTTTCCACTGGTGTTATCCTTTTCTCATGAAGGGGCACAACCTTAGGAATATGGTAAGCGACAACTGGGTTTATTGGTGGACTCTGATACAAGAGGTCAAAGGCCTAGTCGCAGATATCTCTGGATTATGTTAGAAACTGTTTTATGAAAGCTTTGGAAATATTCACAGATGTGTAGGGATTATTTAATTGTTCATAAGTCACACCTGTAGTAACAAGTAGACTGCTTTTGGCTCGTATTTTGAGGTATCAAGAAGAGTACAGGGACTCATTAGACAATCACAGTGACTTTTCTAAATAAAAAAACCTAATGACTTAGAGTCCCAGAGATTAATACTGGGAGAGGATCTCCTCTATTTCCTGCAGAAAATTTTTTCCCCTACTCTCCAACTAAACTCCACATTTGTAGAAAAGAAGGAAATAGTTCTCAGAGTTTAAATATGTATGTGGATGTATATACCTATATAAATTAAGGTTATTTTGCTCATACTAATTATCATTGAAAACTTAAGTGAGCTATCATAGCATGGCTTTGTTCTGTACTGGGGTCCTCTGAGCATTCCTCCAAGAAAATGATAAATGATTCTCAGGACAATAAAGTAATAAAGACAGTAGTATGCCTTCAAAATAATTTGGGGGATTTTTGTGGGAATTTTTCATGGTAGAATTGTTATTTTTAGAAATCTCTATATCTATTCCTGAGCTGCACCATTTGGCAGTCTTGAAACAGAATTTAGTTTTATGCCAATGGTGCCCTTAATTCATGTGTTATCTTAAAATCATTCCCTGGAATTTGTGTTACAAAAGATTGGGAAAACAGAATTCCTTTTTCTTTATATTCACTTTTTTGGTAGGATGTAAATACAGTTGCAAAATAAAAATTACAACCCTGACAAAACCACAGATAATTCCAGCTCAGCTATTCCAGCAAGTACCAGGGTCAACTATCAAACAAAATACAAAACTACTAAAGAACTCCAAGAGAAGAGCTGATCATGCTTTATATAAGAGAGATCTTCAGGAGTTTAAGGTAGTCAGAAAGTTCATGCTCCTTGCCCACATTTCTGTTTAGCAAGAAGCCTGAACTTCAATGCTCCCAATATGATGGCTAGGCTCAACTAATTGACTGAAGTATTACTGTAAGCAAATAGGGCAATGTGAAGGGATCCTGAATGTTTGGGACTTAAAACTGGATCATTGGGCAATCCCATGCACACACTGCTGAAGGAAGGTGGAGGAGTTCTAGAACATTTTAGTATTCTTTGTTATTGGGTATGAGATGCCTGACTATGATGGAAGTTCTGCCTAGTGTCTCTGTGGTGCAGAACAGAAATAAGAATTTCAGTCTACTGGCAATAGTTTTAAAGTGAGCACCTTGCAAGCCAGTATGGTCAAGCCACTAAGGGGAGCACCTGCAGGGGATGGTGAGGAGGAGGGTGGGAAGGGCAGGTGCTATGTTGCTGTTGAGGAGAGAAGTGTTTCTACACTCCCCTTCCCTCTTGTGGGATTCCTCTCTCATTTGTGCCCTCGGGCAGGAACAGCTCTGTTGACTAAAATGGCACAGCTTTTATTTTCATTGCAAATCTCTCCCCTGTCTCCTCTCAGGAGGTGGCTCTGGCTTACCTTTCCTGGTGTCTTTCTCTTGGAGGATGCACAGGCCAGCAGCTCTTGGCCTCCTCCCTGTGTGTGGTCAGGAGGGGACAGGGACAACTCCATCCCCTGCCTGCACCTCAGTGGCACTTGGTGAGTCTAAAATGTTTGCACATTTGCTAGAGAACAAAGATGGGTACGCATGGAAAAAGACCAAGGTGATGTAACAGATCGCCATCTGCCCAGAAAATACTGAGCAGGGAGATAAATACTTTTCAGGGAGAATCACAGGTTTCAGAGCAAGTTCCATTGGTACTAAACCCAGCAGAGATACTCCTGGATTTAGTATTATTGCTTTTGTCCTGTTGAGATCTACTGGCAATGATGAGTCTGGTGAAAAAAAATTTAAGCAGGGGGAGCCAGGACTTCTTTCTAATTTTTGTTAATTACTTATTTGATTAATTCAATAAATAAGTGGGAACTTTTTGTGCCACAGATCACATATCTTATGAGAAAATGGAAAGAATACTTGCATATCTCACTAAGGATATTAAAAGGATTAAGTAATTTTTGTAGAGTATTTTCAATTTTTGAAAATTGTTATGGACAAGGACAATGTTATTCTCTTTGCATAAATCTGAAATGTTGAAGTAGAGCAGGGATACCTATGATAATCTAATACTCGTCTCATGTATTTATAAATTCTCCTCTTTTTTGGCTATTCTTATAGGTCCTGTTTCTGAAGATGCTCACTGTCAGCAGTTTGTAGGCAAATCACTGGAATTTACGGATGCTCAGCTACAGTGCTGATTATTTTTCTTCATCACAAATCACAATGCTTTCTTTAAGCTCAGTAGTGGAGACCAGATTATCAGCTGGAGTAAATGCAGGTGGCTGTGTTCAGCTGAACATCTTTATGCCTTATTTGTGCTAGATAAAGGTCATGCCTGTATCCTCATGTACAAATGTCTCAGTTTGCACTATGAAAACTATTGCTTTTTGTTTTCCCAGTGGTAAAGATACCGCAGAAGAAATAGGTTTCAAAATCCTGCTGGTCATCTGTAAGGTGGATTAGAGTTCATCCTGTTCTGCTAAGACATGACATTTGTAGTGCAGGGCCTGGTGAGGGAGTAAACTGGAAAAACCTCATAGTTGCCAACATCAGCAGAGACAACTGGATGCTACTGCAGGGTTTAGCTGGTATTACTTCAGAATTAAGTCCTTTCTTTAGGGCTTTAATTCCTGCTGACTGTCTGAAATGCAGCTGCTGTGCTGCAGAACCTCCTGAAAAATTGTATCATATGGATAATTTCAGACTGTCAGCAGTACCAACAGTAGCAAGGAGACTACAAAGAATGGGTTAAATCACAGACTTCTTGCCTCTTCGGTATTCCTGGATAATAATCCACCTACAGTGACTCCACTCTGTGGGTAGAAAATGCCTACCTCTTTTTAAACATAATTTATGCACTCCTTTGCCTTTTGAAAAGGATAGACACCAGCCAGGTAGAAGACTGCTCTGCTGCATTAGGGCTCAGAATTAACCATCAAATGTGTGCCTGATGTGCGAGTCAATCTGCCAAGTCATAAATGTTACAAGCAGACATCTGACTACAGTGTGTATTTTTAAAGTGTGCTTTTTGGCTGTGTAGCCTTAGCAAATACTGTTCCTTCCAACCTGTGCTAAAAGGGCAGGGATACACATACTGTTAACCTGGCACGGCAAGAAATCTGCCATAAACTGATTTCCCCAGAGGGATTTCTCCCTGCAAGGGCTGTGTGCTACGAGGCAGTGTCTCCCGGATGATTCCAAGTGTCCTTGACTGGATCTGCAGTAAGAAGGAAGGTGCGTGATGGTTTCTTCTGTGATGCAGTGGTGGCATCTGAGGGGGCTGAGGGTGTGAAGGAAGCTCATTTCTCTACCCCCAACCCCACCCCCATGACAAAAAAGTTCCTGGGCTTGGACCTGAAGGGGTTGGTTGGTGAGAAGTTTCTGCTTCTCAAGTAAAAGTCAGACCTAGAAAATTCTATGGTGGTTGCATAAGTACTGAAATTGCCATGCAGCTAAAGCCTGAAAAGCAAGCAATCGACTGGGGAACATATTAGAAATATAATTGCTTTTTGACCTTTTTTTTTTTTGGTCTTGTTTGAGTTTTGATTAACTTGACGTTAATTATAATCAGTGAACACTGAGGAAGAAAGGGATGGTTTTGTTGGTTTGGGATTTTGGTTTTGGTTGAAATTCCAGCAGCTTTCTGTTGGTATTCTATCTGGAAAAGAAGTAATTCCTGGTCCTTTCAGGAAGTACTCAGGAAAAAGAAATCAACAAGAGAAGTCAAATTTAACACCCTTGATTCCTTGAATTAGGTAATGATATAAGCGATTTCAGGCTATCCCTGTAAATCCATGGTAAATATGAGGTAGAATGAATTCTTCAAAAGCAGTACATATTTTTTTAGGAACACACTGGCCCCCGAGCATTGCCCAAGGCATCCAGCCATTTTGTGCTCACCTATAGCAAGAATTATCAGATTATTACAGTGGAGTGTTTTGTGCTGCTCACATGCCTGCAACACACCCTCTAGTCTGCATCCTAATCAAAGGGCATTTTCAGAGACAGTGAGATCTGACACACAGATGGGTGACTGTTTTATCATCTGCCTTGCTCCCTGAGTCTCTAGGGCAGTAACTTCTTGTCCCAACACACTGCCAGAAGATATCCCAGTGTCACTCTGCCATGTCTCTCCTGACTTCTCTGCCTCCCCCCTGATCTGTAGCAGTACCTCTGCTACATCTGGTTGAATGTTTCCCAGGGAAGTGATTAGTTCATCTTCAATATCTGCCAGATGCCTTTGTGTCGGAGGTCTTGTAATGTAATGATAATCGTGGAGACAGAGCCAGCCCAGCTGAGGAAAAGGTGAGAGTGCTCCCACTCTGCGTCTTCCTGGGACTCTTCAGGGCGCCCCAGCATATGTCAGGCTTCAGCAGATAGAGCATCTGCTCTGGCACTCCATTCCACAGGGTGCTGGTCCTTTGGAGGAGACCCACTTTGCTAGACACAGCTCTCAGCTCATACTTAGTCTGCCTGCTCTGGGAAGGGGATCAGTTTTCTGACAACAGCCAAGATAAATATCAAAGGTTCATTCTTTTGCACTTCAGGGCTGATGTGTAACTTGCTCCTTCCATTCAGAACCTCTAGGCAGAATACACAGATTATGGAGACCAAGGGTTAATTCACTTAAACTGTTTTCTGACTTTATGGCATTGCCATGAACCAGGGCCAGCTAAAATATGGGGTTTGGTAAAGCATGTTAGTGTTTAACTTCATGTTTTTGTTTTAAGATGCCTATATGAGGAGATATAAGTTTAAATTTTGTCATTATGTAATTGAAAGTTATTTATTAGATCTGTCAATAGTCTGTTAGACACAATCTACTGGGTGCATCTTGCATGAATTTTTCATCTGAAACAGCAGAAATAATTTTGTGGATTTTAAACTATTGTTTTGCAGATGTAGTGTTAAATGTTACTACATTTTACCTCTCTCATCCACGAAAGCTTTGTTTTCTCATTTTCTGTCAATCTTATTCAGGAATGCTGAATAATCAGAATGAAGCAAAGAAAAAACTGCCTTCTGATCTCTTTGATTTATTTTGAGAAAACTTTGGTTCCTTCTGTGTCAAAGTGTCCTCATTTCACCTGCTTGAAGAAAACATGATAGTGGAAATTCATCTAGTGTCTCCAATTTATCTCCGGATTACTGTGCAACTGTTAGTCTCTACAATACCCAGAAGAGGTAGATAAATAATGTTCTATTATCCTGATTATAGATGTAAATCATTACCAAGAAGTTGTGGCTTGCCAGAAGTCTCATTTGAAGTCTATCAAGAGCTGCTGCATTTCTGGGATACCCAAATAAGATTGTAACATTTTTGTTTGCTACCTTATCTCCTTGTTGCTTCAGCTCCATCACTGTATCTGTGACTGAATGTTACATGTATTTTCATACCGGAGTCCTCAGTGAACAGAATACATTAAGAAGCCACAGCTTTTCATCAGACAGCAAATATTCTCAATTAAAGACTGCTCATTTATTCTAGACCCTTTTTTTTTTTTAAATTAATGTGATCAAACAAGGGCAAAAGGGTGCATGAGAATCATCCCCAGAATAATTCCTGTATGAGAACCACTGCTGGAACCAGCACAGCATCTTTTAGTCTGACAGAGCAAGTGCCTGTGGCGTGCTCTCACTTCCACAACTGCCCTATATATTTAAGCCAATTGTTTTCTTCTCAAATCCCATTTAGTCTTGGATCACAGCTGAAAGAAGTCTGTGTGCGTGGTGAAGGACATAATTCTTGTGCAGGACTTCTGAGTGGCAAAGAGAGTTTGGCTAGGTTGGACTGCTGAAATATCCATTCTAGAGCTCTTAAGGAAATGAAGTTGGCTTCTTTCTCTCTCTTTTTTTGTCCTACCCAGCTCTTGGGCCAGCCATCAAGGTGTCCGACCTTCACAGAAGAAAATGAGTGCATCAGAACATGCTGTCCAAAATCCTCACGTGTCCTCACAGCAAAGGCTTATCCAGAATTAGCACTGGTCACAATACACAAAGCTTTTCATGTGGAGCCTAACACTTTTTTATTCTTTGGCAAACTTGCAAGAGCAAAATCTGCTTTCTTGGCCACAAAATCTTTTATTGCAAACCCCCTTCCTCCTGGGCTCTCGTGAGGGCTGTTTTCTTGCTTGCAGCACATGCAGAAGGTACCGCATATTGCTAACTCACTTGAATTACTCTGACTAGGTTGTTCTCACCTTGCTGAAAAAGGAATTGCTCTAAGTGGCCACAGTCTGAGATTTCAAACTCTTGACTGTCTTTCTCTACTAGCAAGCTGCTGATTTGTCATCCTGTGCTCCCCTTCCAGGGTCCTAACTCTATTTGTCCCTCCATGTCCAGCAAACATCGAGGGGTGAGACATCCCACTCCCTACAGTGATTTGTTTTTCTAGTTCCGAAGACTCCCTCCATCTCCTATTTCTACGAGATATATCCTCCTCCTGGCATTTTCCTTCTCACTGCTTACATTGCAACCACTATTTTCTGCAGTTCCACTTCAGGAGTGTCCTTCTCACGTCTGATGGTGACTGCAGTTCCTCCACTGCATAGCATCCCATGCTCCGTGAGCAGGAGAGCAGCTATTCAGCAGTGATTAAAATGCTGTTTAAAACCCAGAATTCGTGCCACAGACTCTCTGGGTGAAAGAGGAACTATCAGCAGGACAAGAACATGTTGATGCTTCTAAAAGGGAGAGTATTTTCATGTCCAGAAAAGGCTAAAAAACCACAGTGCCAGGTTGAGAATAATTGGAAGGGTTTTTTTTTTTTCTGACCTACATGGAAAGCTGTTTATATTCCCAACTAATTTAGAACTAACCAAAAACCCCTCACTTCAATCAAGATAAAGGACTGCAAGTAGATAGATGTATATTTGTAAGAAACTCAATGGAAATTATAAAATCAATTCAGAAAAAAAGGAGATCCTTTTTTTCCTTGAAAACATTCAACAAGGTTTGTCATATTTGTCCTTTGGACTTCAAACAAGCAAATTTTTTTCCTTACCTACAGGTTTTAGCAGTATATTGTGCAGAAACTTATTTCCTTTTTATTTCCTGATATTCCCTCATAAATTTTGCTGCTTTGTTCTTTTTTTCTGACTACCATTTTAATTTTCATTTCTTTATTAAGTCAGCGTGAGGGGAGAAAAAGAAATTAATATTGGGGAGAGAAGAGAAATTTTGGGATTTTTCTTGTGGAGGAAAGGGTAAAGCTTTGAAAAAAAGTTATTTGAGAGGAGGGGAAGAAATTGGAGGAAAAAGTATTTTGTTGCCAAAGCATGTCTACATTTATTTGTTCAGCCCTAGATCTGAAACTGGGGTACGTAACAATATTCTTTCTTAGCCAAAATGTGAGAAGGCTTCCCAAACGTCATCTGCAAAATTTCCAAAAATGTAAACCTCCAAAAAGATCAAGTCATGGACGGTTTCTCTTTGCAATTCTCACAAGCAGCTGAATTGCAAAGACAAATAACCTTGTGCAATAAATGTAAGAAGGGCTGGTGACAAGCATGGTGACTTTACTTAAGCTTCATGTCTTTCTGTGTGTAAAAAAACCCCAAAGCAAACAAATCTCTGCTCCAGCATAATTTGACATTGAAAGTGATGTGTAACCACTAAGCATTTCGATAAAGGCAGATGTATTTTAAAAAAGAATATATTCTACCCTAAGCTGTGAGCCTGTGGTGAATTTTGTTAACTAGAATTTGTAATTTGGGCTACTGATTTGGCTTAAAAGCATTTTTGTGGCCTGTGGCCATTTTAATAGCAGGACTCCACTGAGTGTTATTGAGAATTATGCAGCTTGAGAGATTCATCCCATCCTGAAATTTTTCTTGATTACAGCTAGTACCCTATGCAGTGTAGGCAGTAAATGGAAAATATTTTTTTTCATTTGAATCCAAGTCCTTATTGATATTCCTCTCAAAATACAGTTTCTGGTCTCTCAATAAACACAGAGCAAGACTTGTGAATGTAGCTTTCACACATAATTTCTCGATGTGTTTGTGAGCCTTTTGCTATCTGTGTACATTACAGATCTTTAGAATAAACTAATGTGCAAGTTGTACAAGCAGTTGGACAATTGTACAAGCTCATAACAGAAATCTCTCTTTTCATTTTATTTTTTATTTTCTGCAGTTGTCAAAGTGAGGAGCAAGGGATGTCACAGGAAAGTATTTCTACTATAAGTTTTGCAGTTACTTAAATTAATGATGTGCCCACAGTTATTATAAGTGGAAATTGCATCTGTTAGACTGATATTGCTAAATAAAACTTGGTTGACTACTGGGATGAATGATATCCTTGTGGCAATAAAAAAAAGCAATTATTCCTAACATTCGCATCTACGACCTCTGTTTAAATTTACAGCAATTCTTGTGCCTGTAAACATATACATCTCACTTCTAAAATATATTTAGGACAATTAGAGCAAAAATATTAGATGCAATTTCTCACTGGTCTGAATTAGATCTTGCTATTGAAGTCAAGAGCAGGAGAAGCTTTTATTTGCGAGAAATGCCTTCAAATCAAACACAATGCTCTGTATGTTTTTCTCAGCAGAAATATAGCTACGTTGAAATCCTACCTGGATGAAGAGAGTACAAAAACAACCTCACCTTGGTGCTTATAAAAATTATATCTGCATGGCCAAAGCAAAAGCCTATGGATGGATACATATTCCCCCCATGCAGTATTCCATAACTACGGAGAACCAGGGAAAAGAGCAGCTGCCTGCTTTACCCAGTTTTATTTCCTGTCGGATAGTGGTTGTATAATGTGTCTGTACAAAGGAAGAAACGGCTCCAATTGCTTCAAAGTAGAGTTCTCCACCTGCTAGCAGAAGGAAAGTAAGTATCACCTCCCTAGATTCCTACATGTGAAACATAACATTCTCCTGTTTGCAAGAACCCAGCAGAAGCCTTGTGGATGCACACTGTTCCTTTGGATTTTCTTACAAGGTGATCTGCATCTTAATTGTCTTAAGTATTTTCAATATTGAATACTTGCTTCAAATTCTAATCATATTTTTGTTATTATTGTCCTTTTTTGTAGCTGCTTTTTAAAGTATTTTCATAAATGTTTGAGACTCAGAGAACCTTGTTGATTCAGGACAGTATTAGTAGCCTCCTTATCAGATGACGATAAATATATGTACATGAGGATAAATAGCTACCACAATGGCATTTTAAGTTTTTAATGCTTAGAACCTTTAGAGATCAACTTAGGGACCATCTGCAGTTGTCAATGACTTCTAAGAGAGCTACAAAAGCTGGGATCCAATGCCGAAATTTGTGTTGTGGCTGTGGTGAGCTCAACATTTATATGTAATGGGGACTTTGATTAATGTAGAATGACAAAGGCTTCATGAGACCGTGGAGACAAGACTCAGCCCAATGCTGAAATTGGTTTGTGATTAGCTTGTTTTCAGACGTGATAGCAAGCCTTCTGGATGCCAGAGAGTCTTGAAAATACCATTCCTCCTATTTCAACAGCATAGTTAGTTAAAGAAAGTGTGTATTTAGTTGTAAAATAGGATGGAATTGTTTCCATACAGAACATACTGTAAGTAAGGGGCTTAGGAGCGCAGCTTTAAACTTCCTGGCTTTTGCTCATATTCCTGCCATGGTTCCCAGTAAAATTTCTCTTTCATCTACATTTGCCGTAGTTCCTTCTTTCTTACTTTCTAATAATTTAAGAGACAAGATGACAGAATAGATTAAAAAATATCTATAAATAATACCGTACGTAAAGAGGCATTTACCCACTGAGTCTTAAAACTCGTTCCCTGATTTGGATCTCTTTTTATAAGCTTCATCTCACTTGACACTGACAATGATTCACATAAATATTAAGTGCTCATTTTTAGTCCAGTGCACATAAGTGAAGCTAAACTGTAGTGTTCATTGGAGTTTTTACCCCAAAGGTCCTTAGTTAGGGTGGAAGGAAGGTTAGGAGGATGCTGTTCTTAAGCACTCTACAATCATCACATATTAGCTAGTGTAGATGGAGCATTTTCAATTTTTTCAGTGACATTCACATTTCAAATGGGTTTTTTTGTAGACTTTTTTTTTAATAGAATATCAAAATAGGTTGTGTTTTCCTGAATTAAAGTCTAAACTTGAAGGCTGTGGAATAATGTGGTTTCTTCTTTATATTTTCCTGTTGTGTTGTGGCTATGTTCAACTCTATAACTATCCTTTTGCTGTATCTTGGTTTTTAATTAAAGCAGTCCTGAGATGTTTTATTAATTGTCCAAACATTTTGTTCTTTGGACTATGCTGCAAAGCTATTTAAACAATGAAAGAAAATACTTTTTTTCCAATGTTTGTCACTTATAAATTCTAATACAATTGTATTTCTGTTATAGCAGGAGTATACTTGATAACAGATGGTAAAATTGCAAAACTGTCTCCGCTTCATTAAGCGCCCCTGGCAAGCCTTCCTATATAAGGTAAGTTACAGCAGAGAGGGATATTTAACAATACACCCTTCACAGTTTCCAGTAAGATTTTGGACTAGTTTTAAGTGTATCATGAAAGCAGTGAATGTAATAGCTAGAATATCCATTGATCACTTCTGTGTTTGTTGTTAAAACCAGAACTAAGCGTACGTGCTGTAAAAGGCTCTGATCTAGCAAAGACTTGTTATAGTGCTTTTCCAAGTTAAATTTATCTTGGCAATAGTTTCATTGAGATCACTTTCCTTTAATGGTGATGATGGGTTTTTTATTAAAAAGTAATAAAATATAAGTGATCAATCTCCATTTAAATTAAAAGAATGCTTATGTTAAAATATTGATGAAAAGGCAGCCTTCAGAGATTTTAAGAATGCTTGTATTTCCATGGCACGACTGAAAGGTGACAGATTGATAGCCCTGGGAAACGTAGGTCTTTTCAAAACAAATTATGTGATGTGTCCTCACACTGACTTTGGAGCTCACTTTGCAGCGTGACATAACTGCTCAGCCTCTGGGGTGAAAAAGTCCTCTCCAGTTCTGTATATCATCTACTCTTCGTATCATCTCCTACTTTCTTGTGCATTTTGCACATTCCTTCTCCATAGGGGCTGCACAGGGATCCTGAAATCATTGCACATGGCTCACCCTGGAGTCCAATGCATGAGGACAACATATGGTTGTTTCCTACCAGGAACTGGCTTCCAACAAGTGAGTAAAAAGAAAAAGACCAGTCTTGTCATATGCCAACATTAAGACCGTCTCTGATAATGCCACTATGTATATTTGTTTTCTGCTATTGATCTTGCTGAATTCAGTAGCCCAGAACCACCACAGAGGAACAGCCTCTTCCACTTTATTGGGAAATGTTGCTTTGCCATCTTCCCAGTAAAATGGTTTGTGAACTCCTCATGCTGTGCAAATTGGATTAACTTCACTAACTGCCTGGATTATGCAGCTTTGTGAAGTGGGAAGGCTCCCAAGCAGAGACAGATGAAAATTTGAAATCATGCGTGGGAGGAAAATATTAAATTGGAAATTTCACGTTCTAAGCGAAAAACAGTAGCCACTAGATTATTGTGTCCAGGGAACTGTTTCATACTACAAGTATCTCATGTTTTTGTTTGAGTATGTTTTTAAAAACAGCTTATATTCAGTATGTATTTGGCAAGTACATTTAAAGGACTTTTCCTATTAGTGAAGGAAAACTATGGGCATCAATAAGGCTTTGATATAAGGTAGTTGCCAACAGTACTAAGGCAGTTTTGGGCACATGCAGAAACAACACTGTGGGCACTGGGAAATTTCAGCAGACATTTAAAAAAACTACAAATGCAGGGTTAGGTGTTTCAGGAATTCTAAGTTTGAGCCCACATGGTGACACCCTTTCATGAGTCTGCCCTCAGAAGTGAAGATGTAGGAAGTGACTGCTAGATTTCCTGGGTGCAGGAGTGATGGAGAGGTGGTGACAGAGAAGCCCTGTGCACTGGCCATCACAACTCAGGCACATACTGCACCTTTGGAAGGATCACAGCTTCAGGTAATCTTCTGCTGCAGTCCAGGTTGGTTTGGAAAACACTACATCTGAGTATAGCATAAAGCCTTCCTTTAGATTTCAACTTGCTGTTTTTATAGTACAAGCATTTAGAGGTGTCACAGGAATTATAACTCTATTATGTTAGCTACTGAAATAAACATATAGTAAGGGAGAGAGGAAAAAGTGCAAAGCAAGAACCCTGAGAAATTTTTTCTATTTTGAAAATTACATACAAAGATTAAACATCTTGCATGATTTCACACACAGTAAAATTCATAGAAAATGAGAGAGGCTGAAGCATACCCAAATGATGTGCCGTACTGAGCTAATAAAATGTGGTGTTTGTGTGCTTGTGCCCACTGCAAATGTTCATTTGCTGAGCTAAATGTTTGTGACCTGCCTTTGCACTATTGGCATGCTGCAGATGCTCCTCCTGAGATAATCCTTCAGAGCTAACATAGGCAAGCAAGCGGGGCTTTGGTCAGATCTTCTAACAAATACTCACTCCATAAACTGCATTAATTTGGTTTCTTGCAATCATTTGTCCAAATCTCAGGTTTGGGGGCTTTTTCAGGGTTTTATTTTTTGCTTTCTAGTAAATTTCCACCATGTAGGTCTGTGTACTCATCTGAGGACATGTGGGAATGTTCTGAATGAGCGCTAACAATCACCCAGTAAGAACAAAGGGTCATCCTGCTGTCCCAACCAAGATATCCTTTGAGAAGAGTAAATGCACAGTATTAGGCATTCCTATAGCTGATGGTAATATGGACATGAAGATAAATTTGTGGTTTGGAGTTGAAAGCTCTATAGAATTTTTTCTGAATTTCAAGCTTTTTATTTGCCTGTAGTCCATGCCACTGACACAGTGAAAACTGAGCCTCTTTTGCTTAGTAGAGCAGGTTCTCCAAAAGATGATTTCTTTAGAACAGTGAATGCACTTTTGCACTATTGATTTCCTGCTGCTTAGACATAACTAACATTTTAAGTAATCTATACAGTTTTAAAATTTACATTAGGTCTTTTAATAAAATCCCTAGCACCTCAGGGACTTCTTGGTAGGATAGACAGTGAACTCCTATCAACTGAACACTAAACAACACAACACTAAATTTCAATACCACTTAAACAAAATTCTGACCTATGCTGATCTGCTACTAGCCCAAAACAAGGAAACCAAACACCACCCCACAGCAGCTGCCTTAGTCTGGGTATTGGTTGAGCCACCACAGCAGAGTCAGGTTGTTCTTGGTTTGTCCTTACAAGTGCTTCACTGAAAAGCCCTCAGTTAAAATCAGTTCTGCATTATGCGGGACACATTCCTGAGAAGTGCTAAGACGTACTGTCACTAGATTTCCTGCAGAACTCCACACTAGAAGCGAAGGGGAGATCCATGCTAAAAAGGGAAACGGGAATAGCACAATGTGGCTGAGATCATGTTGTGGTGTTTTTAGAGTAGAGATCAAAGGCTGCTGTGAAGGCAAGCCCTTTTGCATTGCGTGTTGTGGCAATTACACAATTGTCCTTGTCCTGAAAAATTTTACCTGAAATAGGTGTTACATGGGTCTCTGGTTGGATCCCACTAAAATCAGTGATAGTTGGGACCACGGCCCTATAAGGTGGGGTGAGATTTTAGTGATGGTCTGTTCGTTTCTTGCCTGTGTCCTTTTCTGCTCTAGGACATGACCTCCCTTCTGCTGGAGGTTGTAGGTCCTCAGAATTTTTGAGACTTCTTCCTATTCACTTTGTCTGTTATCAAGACTGAAGAAGTCTGACTGAAGGTTTTAATTTAATTAATTACTAGATAAATCACAGAAGTGGCCTCCACCATCTATACCTGTCAATTGATCCGGTGTAGTGAAGACTGCAAGAAGCCCAAACTGAAAAACAGAACAGGGGTATTGGGATGAGTTTTCAAGGGAAATCTGCAGCTACATTTCTTAGGTATGTTAAATGACAAGCAACCCAAGCTGACTAGATCTTTCTGTGTTTCAGAATACGTTTTTTGAGGGCAAATGAGGGCAGCAAGAGAAACTCTGCTGCAGTCAAAACAAGTAATTTTTAGGTAACTGTTGGTGTATCTCTGTGTGCATTTAATTTTTTTTTTGTGAATGGCTAGAAGATCAATTTGGTTGTGCAGATGACAATGTATGTTTTAACTTGTATTTGCCTCTGAAAATTAGAAGACTTCTGTCCTGGCACCAGTAGGCTTTGCCTTTTCTATTTAAAAACAAATAATCCATTGTATTGCTTCTTAAAAGGGACGTTCTCTCCCAGGTTTTCAAGCAAAAAGCCAGTATGACATTTTAAGCTATTTCTTGCAGTCGCAACCCCTCAGTGGTCCTGACCCAAGATTTTTCTAAGTAAATCTAGCAATGCTGAGATTTACTGCTGCTCCCAAAGTATCAACAGAATTATGTAAGTGTGTGCCAGCAATGTATGCCCGTGTTGGTAGCTCATGTGCAGCACACACATCGCTGCCTGTCTGCAGTGCACTGAAACCTGAGATTTATTGCATTTACAAAAGGCCATTACAATGCAATTTTAACTTACTGTCATTAAAGGGTCTTACATCATAAGCAATCACTGCAAAAAGCCTTGGCCCACAATTTATTCGTAATTTTTATTGCATGATTTATTAGCGCCTCTGTTACATTTTATAAATCTTATCTGAAAGAAATTAAAATCAATTAGGGCCTGGTCCTTTCACCTTTACCCGTGTTGGGTGGTACCTTGTTCTCAGCCTGACGGAAACGGGGATATTCCTGGAGTAAGCTATCACTACAGGAGTAGGAGTGAAGATAGCAAAATCTGGTTACTTAGTGAGCACAGGAGAGAGATGTAAAAATTATTCTAGAAATGACAGCATTTGGTTTATATTCCAGGGGGAGGAGGTGGTTCTCCATGGATTCATAGATTTCTCTGATTTCATCGGATCCTACCGCTTCTGTGTACCATTTGGAATGAATCACATATTTATGTAATTCAATATTCAGCAGGGAAAGCCAAGTCAGCCTTCTAAACTGTTCTTTCCTCAGATCAAATTCAGCATATAGTAACTGAGAAGCTAATTGTAAGACAATTGCAAAGATCTCAAAATGGCTTTTCTATCAGATTTATACCCCAAGAATGTACTAAAATTTCCTAAGATCAAGCTTATACAAAATGGAAACTCAGTTTTGCCATCTGTATTTGCATGAGAAAGAATTACACACTTGATTATCAATCAGGGCCCAATTTTTCAGTCTGAATACCCCTGCTTGCCCTTTTTATTACGAAACACAGCGCTTGGATGTGATTTAGTTGAACACTAATTGAAATCATGTGGTTTAAAGGGGGATGTATTCTACAGTCCTTTGTAGAAAAAAATACCCATAAGATCATGATGAGCTTTGTCAGTATTAGAGCTCTATGTTTTGATGCAGTGTGCTAAAGATGCTCATGTCTTTAAAAGATTATGAAAACATGTATTTGAATATGGATGCGCCTAATAAATTGCTAAGATCTACTGCACTTTAGTGCTTTGGAATGGAAATAAGCACCCTGTCTACTAAAAAAAACCCAGTACACAGCAATTAATTTATCCTGAACCATACTGCAGGAAAATTCATTTCTATCCTTGAAGTTGGTGGTAATTTTGGCTGAGTTTCAACAACAGTAAGGCTGGGCTCTCTGTTGCTGATTTGCTAACATCTCTCCTTATGTTAAGAGAAAGGCAGTATGTACAGACTTTACTAAAGTACTACCATAAATACACACACATTTTTACAAATAAGAAAGACAAATACTGTTAAATGCTAGATTGCACAACAGTAGGGAAGAACAAGATGGAAAAATAGTTTTCTTAGGTATGGTCTAATATACCACAGTTCTGTGAGCAGTTCTAAAATAGAAATTTTATAATTGATCCATGGATCTTTTTATCCTTTGTCTCATGATAGACCAACAGAGAATTACCAGTATTTTGTTGCCTTTTTTTCCCCTACCCAAAACCAAAATAGCAAATGTCAGGAGAAGGGCAAAGAAAATAACTGAAGGTACAAAGGAATGGATTAAAGAGAGAAGGGACCGAATATCTTTCTGAACCCAGCCACTAAATTCACATTGATTTCAGTGGCACCACGGTTACTTCTGCAGAAATATTTTGGGGTGGTTTAATTTTGAAGTCCTTCCTCATATGGAAATCCCACTCAGCATCGTAGGAGGTGGCAGCAATAGGAAGGCATATATATATATATGTGTATGCATATGATGGTATGATCCATACAATCACAGCCTTGGCTAAATGAAGTAAATTTTGTAACCTAGAAACATTAAAATTAAGTGAGATTAAAAAAAATTAAAATGGCAACAGATGCTGTTCTTTTTTAAGGTTTTAGAATAATAGAAATAACATTGGAAATAGGCAAATAGATTTAAAAAAATGTCCTTGAATCCAAACTGCTAAGTCTGTACTAGGCAGCCATGGAATTGTCAGGTGGGTAACATCATCTCTCTCATCTCCTTGTGAGATTATGACTTCAAAGAGATTGTAAGATTTTCTGGGCAGACATCATATCTTCCTGTGTGTTTCTGAACAGCTCTGCCTGGTGAAGTCATGATTCTGCACGGCTGCTCTAATATTTTTAATTTTTTTTTCTCTGTGTGTGTGTGTTAGTTTAAAAATATATTACTTCTGAATTTGGATGGACAATTCCCAGGAGTTACTTGTGTACCTGCTCCCACCATGACCAATTTGATAGGGACTGGTTGTGGGACTTGGAGCAGTGAACACTTTCTAACTGGTGTTGCAAAGGTTTCTTTGATCAGGATGCAGAGAAGACTACCATGCTTGCTAGTGAGTTATATAAGGATTTGCAGTAACATGTTCCTTGATGGGAGAAAATAGGAATAAAATGGAATTTTAGGAACTATATTAATAATGAATGATAGAATGGTAGTTAAGAGATGTCTGTAATTCCGTTATACTACAAGTGCAAGGGAAACCTCATTTGATGTGGAAAGATTCTCATTTTTCCAGAGCTGTAATGCAGCATGCAGTTAAAATTAGGCAGTCTCGTTAATTGCCAAAGTATATGGTGAAAATTCCTGCAGCCAGCTTCAGTGCAGGATTAGATATGCCTCTGCAGGAGGCACCTTCCAGAAAGGCTTAAGGTGGGAGAGCAGCTCCAGCAGGGCCCCTTTGAAGCTGTCCCTGAGAAGGACAGAGGGAAGCGAGTGGGGCAGCTCTCGTGCCCTCTGTCCCTGTCTGCTCGTGCTCGGTGGGAGTCCCCAGACCACTGTCTGTGGAGTGCTCCTGTGCCAAGTGTGTCCCACATCACACATCTGTGGAATGAGCTCCCCTTGTGAAGGATGAGGAGTATCTGTTCCCACTCCCTGGTATCTGCCTCAATTCCTCAGCTAAGCCGTGCTGGCCAGGGTAAGGAATGAGCAGAATCACCCCAGCTTCTAATCCTTAAGAAGTGTGTTTTTTCAGGAACTAGGATTCTATAAGCCTTTTTATACATATGAGCTGTACTTTATGGAGAGAAAAAGAAGTTTAAATGAATACAGCAAGGTTGAAATGCTCTTGAAGGTGCAAAAGAGAGATGGAAGAAATCCCTCGGGAATACCTTTTTCCTTATCTCTTTACCACTATCCTTTTTCCCATCTCCTTCTCAGTGTCAGAAACTTGTCCTTCAAAAGTCACCCACTGAGGAAAGCAGATTCTTCTGCAGGACGAGAAGAGGAAACATGAGGGAAGGGTGAGTGAGAGTTTTACTTTTCCTCTTACAGATCAAAGCGGTATAGCATATGCCAGGATTGTAAGTCAAGCTGTTGAGGACTTTCCATAGGACCCTAACCAGCCTTTATTTAAAAACACTAAAAATGTTTATTTGGAAGGATTACAAAAGCCTTTCTGAGAGTTCATTAATGAAGCTTAACTGTCCAATCTGAATGTGAGCAGTAGTGCAGAGTCTCAGCTGAAAGCTTCTCATTCCCAAACACTGAGCAACCCTAGGAATGTGAATTAACACAAACACAACCTTATCCTGCTGTGGAGGAGGAGGAGGAAAGGGAATAAATATATTAGATACCTGCAGGCCAAACTCCCCAGGAAGTCAGTGGGAGCTTTACTAGTGGAAGAACAGCATGACCAGGCACAAGCATAAAGCAGAGAGGATGCCAAGAAAATATTTTCCATGCTTTTGCATACTGAGGAACCTATGAAGTCTACTAAGTCTAGAGGGCAGGAACTCTACTACAGTGTAACTCTCTGCTGCTTTAGGCATAGCCTTCTGGCTGACTCTATTTCCCCCTTTGTGCCTACTTATAAAAAATAAATTTACAAAGTTGTCTGATGATGCAAAAGAGACAGCTTTAATGAGCTTCAAAGAAACATCAGTTTAGGTGTGTGCAGTGATAGTAAGCTGTCTGGACAGACGTTTTTGACAATCCTTCTGGATCCCTGATCTTTCCCATCACCTTTTTGTTACTCTGTTCAGATCTCCAGGCACCAGACTTTGCCTCTGATATCCAAATGTGGATTCTTTAGGTTAAGGAGAAGTGCAATATCTGTCTGTCTTACTAAGATAGGTGTCTAAGGCAGCATGTCATTTGAAACAAACTCTCTTTCTTATTACAGATATAGAAGATGATACAATTTTTGAAGTGCATCCTCTTCTTAGAAAGAACTACATTACCAAGAAACTAGCGTGAGAAAATCTGAAATTAATTAAAATCAGGCACTATTGTTTTAACAAGCAACTATTGACAATGATGCACTTAAAGACAAATGAATCATGACTAGGAGCTTTGCTTAATCAAAGCAAGTTAAGAAATAAACAAAATTTGCAGAGTAAGCTGATTTTGCCTGACATACACAAATGCACTTCCAGTCTTCCCTGGCTGTCTACAACGAGATCAGAAGTAATTTAGTATGAGTTCAGGTGGAGGTGAAGCAAAACAGTCAAATGTATTTGCAAGCAGTGTCCATCAAAATCCTCCAAGAATGGCTGGATTTGAGTAAATTCTGAGCTCTTCATAGACAGTTCCTAAACATTCACTGATCTAGCATACCAGACACAGTCCAGAGAATCTTGCTTTATACAGACATGCAGATTTTCATTTAATCCTAATATTCAGAGACTGTATTCCTTTTACTTGGCCAAGTGTAACACTACAGTGGTTATGTAAACCAATGCTTACATTGAGATGTTATTTTGACATGCATTTTGATGCCATATATAAACATCAAAGGTGTATAATAACCACCCTTAGTACAGATCCCAGTTCCATTTAGGAAGAGAAACTTTAGTGATTTCTTTTTTTTTTTTTTTTAAACACAAAATGTGGCAATATGCAATGTGGCTTTAGATTTTTACACAACTGAATTACGGTTTGTAACTGAAAGTAGCACACTCTGGAGTGGGGTAACAGAGGATTTGTTGCCTGACTCTACCAATGATTGCCTTAATATACCATTCACTTAATGGTATTCCATTCACCATTAATGACATTATCAATTATTTTACTATAAATTAGCTATTGTGAGCTTCAGGTCTTTTTGCAATGTCTGTGTTAGGTTACAGGAGCATAAATCAAACTCTCATCTCTTTTTACATCCATAACCATAACATATGGCTTTTATTAGGAAATGTTAAGTATCTTATAATGCCTTCTTAATGGACAGTGTGTGCATGTGTTGATGAGGAAAGCCATCTTCCTTCATGCAAAATATTAATGCATGTGGCATACGTCTCCATAGCTACAAGTTAAAGAATCACATTTAACTCTCAAAATATTCACTGTACTCATATTTATCTAGTTTTAACAATCCTTTAAGGAAAGAACAAGTTAGAAGTAAATTAGGAGTTAAATTCTAACAGGTATGCACAAGTGATTGTGAATAAATGGTACATCATCCATTCAAACCCCCTGCCCCCCCAACAAACCCAGACCATTTTATAAAACACCTATTTCTAAATGGAAATACCCTTGGAGAATTTATATCCTTCTAGAATTCCAGCCTGTGCATCACAAAGACTCCTAGTGTTGGTTATAAATTTTTGTCCTTCTCCTAAAATATCATAATGCCTCCAAGCAAAAGACTGTTTTAACCTCTGTATCCTTTTCATTGGGACAACATTATCCCTTTGGCTTTCAAACCACTTGCCAAAATCTTGAACAGGCACATTACTTTCACTTGAAATGTGTTTTGCCAACAGATTCCTGGGTACCAGAGAGATCTGCCATTCAGACTGCCGGCTAACACTTGGCTTGATTAATGGAAACCAAGCATTTTGAAGGATACCCTCCAGCCTTGCCTTTCCCTTTCCATGTTCCCTTGGCAGAAATCAGAGATTTAAAAGCTGCAAAACAACAGCATCATCTTTTCATCTTGTGGTAAATATTCTATTATTCCTTTATCCTCCATGCTGTTTAAAGAAATTAATTTAAAATATGAACACCTTTGTTCAGTGAGGAAGTCTCCAAATGGTATGCAAACAAGAATCTTTAGAAATGCAGCAAGCTACCAGGCTCTGCTCCAGCTTTCCCCATTCATTCAGTTTGCAGACCTGGTGCCTGTCTGCTGGAGATCTCTGCTCAGACCAAGTCTCTGGCAGCTGCTGTTCCATCACCCATTCACACATGGCTAGCTCCACTCTTCTTGCTACTTGCATTTCCACTTCTCTTTCATCCATCCATCCATCCATCCATCCATCCATCCATCCATCCATCCATCCATCCAATTTTCTCCCTAATCTGATCTCACTTCTTTGATCCTTCTCAAGAACACTGATCACCCTCCCCCACCAAAGCAGCACTCATCCCTACTGAGGGCTGGCAGCAATTAAGCTGTAAGAAAGGTACTTTTAAGAGTAAAGCCTATGCCAACCAATTTCTTTGTGAAGGCACTATCCTCCATCTGTTTCCCTAGTTATCAAATTGACTGTCCTGGGAGTTAATCCCGCTGCTGTTCCTGAAGCAAATATTTTCAGTATTTGTGATTTCAGAATCAGGCCCTAATTAATGTAATTATCCTCATAGCATGAAGAGGTGACTGCTTAAAGCAGTCAGATGATTGTTACAGACCCTTTTTATCCACACCTATGCTGTGAACTGCACCAGTGTGCATTCTCTTTCCAAAACAACCGCAGGCACCAGGAGGGGAGGAGTTGTCCTTCAGCAGCAGGCAAGAAACCTGTCAAACACAGTGTCCCTTCTACATGAATGAAACCCTTTCCTCTGATTAATACTTTGCATTTCCCACAAGGGAAAAAGACAGAGAGTGAGCAGCTGAATTACCCATTTTCAGAGAAGCATGTTCATAAATATTTAACTTGGTCTGTATGAGAAAAGAGAAAGGCACTGATTCCCTTTCCAGTCCAGGCTGAAACTCTCCAAATCCCCTGGTACCTCTGGGACTGCCTGCTCCCATAATCCTTTCTCCATCTCATAAAGGGGAGAGAGCCATTAGCTTGCAAGAGGGCTGGACAAGGTGTCTCTCTTTACTGGGGGTTGTCTGACTGTAAAAATCTATGCATAGAGGGAAATTACCTGGTGTAATGAAGACTTCTGGCCCATGACTGGGACCCTGCCCCAAGCTGTACTAGGAGTTTCAGGAGCCTATTAGAAAATAAGGGTCTCTGGAGGCCCACAAGCTCAGGCCTTGATGTCTACTTGTTCCCCATGCACGGGGCCTGCTTGAAAGTGTGAGTTACATCCCCACAGACCCCACATGATTTCTGTACGGCCACACACATGGATGGCTGCTCTGCTCTGACAGCAAAGAGAACCCTGGTGATGCTGGGAGGAAGTGGGACGGCAGGGAGGTCTGAATGTTTTGATGAGGGTGCTGATTGCATAGCTTACCCTTGCGTATCTGGAGGAGTAGGGATCCTCAAAGAGCGCCCAGATGCGGGGCTGCCACCGTCTCCAGAAGCCCCCAGACCTGCCATCTGGGGAGTCACTAAGTGCTAGGCGTTTTGTCATCTCCAGCTCATCTTCACCATCACCAGAGTCCCCTGTGCCATCTATGTCTCCGTCCTCAGCACTGCTATCCAGAGGCGCCCCGCCAAAGCTGTCCAGAGCCTCTTCGGCGTCGCGGTGCTGCCGGTAGGTCATCCAACAGCAGGGCTCCACATCGGTCTCATCGATGCCCCAGAAGGCCAGCTCCTCCTCATACAGGGGCCCGCACACGTCCGCGGGGCAGTGCAGCTTGCCAGTGCGGTAGTAATTCAGGATGTGGGCGAAGACGCCCGGGTGCCGGTCAAAGAAAAACTCATCCGTGCGGGGGTCATAGTCAAAGTGGCTGTGGGCATCGGGCTCAGCGATCCAGGCCAGCCGCGTGCCGGGCAGGGTGCGCAGGGTGCTGCGGTAAGTCTGGTGCCTAGTCCCTCCCACGTTGATCACAATGCGGTCGCTCTCGTCGCCCTGGCCCATCTCGTCTCTTATTAGGCATGTCGCAGACTCATCCAAGCAAGCACGGCAGGCAGCAAGCCCGTCAGGGGACGGCTGCTCGGCGGCAGTCGGTGCCTAAGCCGAGCCCCGCTCCGGGCCCGCGGGGGCGAGGGGCCCCGGCCAGCCCCGCTCCCCCGGGGCCGCTCCGAGGCGATGCCGGTGGCGGTGGCTCCCGGCGCTGCGCCGCCTCCGTCTGGAGTCAGACGCTCGGGGTCCGCGGCAGCTGCAGCCGCGGCGGAGGGGCAGGGGCAGGGGGGGCCATGCTCCGGGAGCGCGGGCGCTGCGGTGCCGGAGGGGGAGGGCCTTTCCCTGGTTGGACGTGGCCAAAAGCACAAGGAAAAAAAAAAAAAAAAAAGGGGGAAGAAAAAAAAAGGGGGGGGGGTGGGGGGAAGAAAAATCACGGCACCGGCGCTGCCCACAGGTGCGCGGGGCTGCGGGGCGCCGGTGCTGGCTGCAGCCCCCGCGGGGAACGCGGGGCTGTGCCCGCGCCCCTCCCGGCGGTGCGGGGCGGGGGGCGCCGCCGGTGCTGAAGGGACAGCGCCGCGCTCCCGCCGCCTCCGCCCCTGCGCCCGGCCGGCCCGGGTCGAGCGCTCGCCGGTGCGGGCGGCGGGACCCGCGGCGCCGCCGCTGCTCCTCCCGCCGCTCCTCCCGCTGCCGCCGCCGCCGCCGAGCCGCTCGGTGCAGCCCGCCCGCCGCCGGGCACCGCCGCGCAGGCGCCGCTCCCGCCCGGGCCCTAGCGCGGGCCGCGCCCCCCGCGCCCGCCGCCGCGCCCCCGCTCCGCTGCCGGCACCGGCCTGTGGGCTCCGGGAGCCGCGGCTGAGGGCACGGCGCCCTCCCGCCCCGCTCGCCTTCCCGCAGCCGCGCGGCGGTCACACCGGGGGTCCGCTTCGGGAGCGGGGGGCGTCCCGGTGCTGCCCCTCGCCCGTCTCCGAGTGACCCCCTCGAGCACCATGGACATGAGTCACGGCCGTGCTCGTCCTGCCTGAACGGCAGGATTCGAGATCTCCCCAGGCGTAAATTTCTTACCTCATGAGCAGGGGTAGCCAGGGTTGTCCCTTCCTATCACGTTGTGCTTTTATTTGGTCCCCCACACATACATCACTTCTTCATCTTTTCCCACTGTTCATTTGGGGTTTTTTCCTAACACCTGTGTTGGTACGGAATTGTAATTTGGGTTGTGGTTTTTATTCTATTTTTATTCTCATTAATTCACAAATAATAACAAGTTTCAAATCTCCCCCCCCCTCCAGTTCCTGTCTTGCAAGGAGCTTGAAGAACAGCAGGAAGACAGTTGTGTGGAAGGGAAGTAAGAGAGGTATGTAGATGTGTTCTGTATTTTTTTATTTTTTATTTGTTGCCATTGTGTCAGGAGGAATGGTCTTATGGGAGAGCCCGGAGAGCTGAGCCTTTGTGGATTGACCGTGGGAGGTCATGTCATGATGGATGGATAGGGTGGTGAAGCACACAATTGAAAGGTACATGGTTAGGGAATGCTGATGGAGCATACAAGTGGTAGGTTCAGCATGATGCTCAACAGAAGATGGCAGACCAGGGGAATGCAGTTAGGTGGAACTTCAAAGTATGACACAAATTCAGATGTGTGGGAACAGCAGGTGAAGAACAAGTGGAAGGCTATCAAGGAGCAATTGGTGTGCTCAGGTTTGTGCTCTCAGGTTTGAGAGGAGGTGTTTAGTCACCTGCAGCTTCCTTGCAAAGAGCGTTGCATGGTTGGGGTGCAGAGAAGAAAACTTGGCGGTAGCTGTGATGCTGTATTCCAAAGAGGTCTAACCAGCAGTTTTGTCTGTGAGATGGTAACAGGCTGCTCTTTAAGCTGGTGGGGTAGAAAGAAGGCCTGGGACCTGGTGCTATTTGTGTGCAACTCCTGGGAAAAGAGAAGGAAGACAGTAGGAATGGGAGTATGTTACTCGTATCAGCTGTGAACGAGAAATGGGAAAGTGAGGCTAAATCAAGGCAACTCTGCACTTCAGCTAGCATAAACTGATGAAAAAATCTCCAGAAAGAGATGCCAGACAGCAACTTCAGCACTGGGACTGAACAGAGGCAGAAAGGTTGATGACAGAGGGAGAATCTGAGAATCACAAGTACAGAAACACTATCTAAAATCCTTGAGAATTGCCAGCCAGAGGACACAGAGAGAAAAGAGCGCTGTGAACCCAAGCCTGGCATTAAGAAAGGAAAAGAGGATGTTGACTCACTGACAGAAATAATACAAATATTGCAAATAATACAAAAATTCTTTTAAATCATAGTAAATGCCTATTTTTGATAATAGTAGATCTGGAGACCAATGGGAAAGAACTGTAGGGTAGGTCCCGAGAGTTAACGAAGGCTGTGGAGGGTATGCAGCCCAGGAAAGATCTTAAGGGCCTGTGAATCCTAGGCTTGTGGGTCCTTCTGGTCACATCCACAACTTTGAAGACTCTTTCCCAGCTCATTAGCTTCTGCCTTCCATGTTACCTTACCTGCAGGGAGTGATTCCTCTTTAGGAATTTCAGTGTTGGGATCTAAGGTGACTGTGGGGATGAAAGGGATATTGTGCAGCTTCCCTTGCTTGGGTTTTCTTTTTTTGTCTGGGGAGCTGAAGTAGGGTGGTGCAGGACCTCAGAAGTCATCTGTTAAAAGCTAAAAAGCTTGTTTAAAGAGAGTTTTCATGGACTCAGGTAGGGAGGCCATGCTTAAGTGACCTGTAAGGTTTCTTTGAAGTTACTAAAGCTGTAATTGATGAAGAAACATTGGTAGAAACAGAGGAGTTGGATGTTTCAGAAGACATGAAACAGGGCCCCAAATCAGTGACTGATGGGCAAGTGGGAGCTTGTGAGATCTGGAGCAAGATAGCTTCTTGAAATAGAAGGTCTTTTAGAAACATAAATTGGAATGTAAGTTTAGGCATTATTTTCATGTGGAAAATGAAAGATAACATCATGTTCGAAGTTTATATTGAAGCTGGAAAGGGAAAGTGTTCAAAAATAATATCTTTATTTAACAAGGATCATGGCACAAAATAACTGCATATTAAGGCACAAAGAGTTTGCTTTGCATGGTAGATTATAGCATGATTTGCATTTGTTTAATTAGCTATAGTTGATAACACTGCATAGATGGCTGTTGGTTTGCAAGGAATGGAAGTTTTAAGACAGTCTAGCAGCTGCTGTGTTTGAGCAAAGTTTTGATGTAAGCTTGCCATATAGCAATATAAAATTCTAGTTTCATTTTTAAAAATAATTTTCCATAATTAGAAATGTTTGGATTATGATAGACAAACCAAATAATCTAATTTTCCAAGTTTCAATTTGCAGACAAAAACTTCCTATGGAATTATGATTAATCCCAAACTTGACAGTAGTGCTTCTGTCCTCCTAGTCCCATGAAAAATAACAATATTATAACTGGATTTTATTCTAGTTTATGTTTGACATCTTTAAATCTTTAAACATCTGGTTTATATTTGATATCTTGAAGGAGGACTTAATGTGAAGGTGGATGCATAAGTCCACAAGTTGTCTAGCTTTTCTTGATAATACTTGTCATTTAAAGTTAACTTATTAATTAATCTTACTAAGTTTTACATGTTAAAAAGAACCAAAGCAGCTTTAATAATGCTGGGAGACCTCTGTAGGAAGCACAGAATTGGTAGGTTGTCCAAACAGTTCACAGTTTGTTTGGAAAAGGATTATGGTATAGTAGCAGCTGCAGAAGGTGTTATCAGAAAAAATTTTAATGGATTAAAGGCCATTCACCTTGGAAATACTTTTTTTCCCCCTGAACTGATTCTAATAACTGGTGAGAGATTTTGATGATCATCTATGTTGGGCTGGGGCTGACCAAAATCTGGCATAAGTGAGGAAAATAAGCTGTAGAGTTTAGAAAGGTCTTTCTGAAGGTCTCCCTTGTGGCACACCTACCACTCAGGAGAGTATATGTGTGCTTTGAGCAGTCCTGTTGTTCTATCAATAATTTCAGCTGTTCTTCTAATGCAAAAGTTTTACTGGTGAGAGTGGAAGAATAGCTTTAAGCCATAAATATATTTTAATTTCAAAACTACTATGTGGTTGAGTTAGGGAGTGAGTCCATTTACTCATTTTGTCACTGGTGTTAGGTCACCTCACGGTTCTGATGACACAAGAAGTAAGTCCTTCTTTCCCCTCTGTATCTGGGATCACCTTTGTTGCCCTATACTTCAGCATCCCCAGAGTAACCACATACAAGAAAAGATAGGTTGTCTTTCGGGCAGAAGCCTAAATTCTATCTACAAACTAAAAAAAGTCAAGCTAGTGGGTTCACATGCTATTCTTTTGTTAATCCCCCTGCTCTCTCCTTCTTTAGTTGAGAACTGCAGTGATTTCTAACTCCAAAGGAGCTCTCTTCTCAATATGGGAGATGGCTGAGCATATATTCCCTAATACTCCTAAACATAGTAACTCATTATTTGAAGTGAAATTTTAACCTTTTTCTAAAATTTTATTTCATTATTTTGATTATTGTATGGAGATATTTTGTTGCTTACTGAAGACGCTGGATTGACAGATCTGAATCCCAGTGCTGTATAGGCATAGAAGTACAGAAATGCATAGGAAGCTTTGCTGTATGCTTTGGTGCTTTGCTAGTGTATCAAGAGTACCTGATTCTGCACTCCTCTGTAGCCCCTTCCTTCACTGGGGTTTCTAGTGAGGATACCAACAATGGTGCAGCTGAAGAAGCTCCTACTCCTGAAATGTAAGCCTAGCTCTGACTTCATCAGTCAGTTTATCTTCAAAGAAAAGGAATGACCCATTGTAAAAATATGAAGAGGGAAAGGAGATATTGAGAGAACCTGTGACTTTGTGCACAACTATGAAGATAACTGGAGAGTACATTCAAAGTGTTTTAAAGCTGGGGGAGGCTGAGAAAATTATTTGTGAGAGTTATAATCTCAAAAGGCAGCCAGGGTTGGAAGACCAGTTTTCCAATGCTTAAATGCTATAATTCAGCCTGTGCTCTCTTGTATTAAATTCATGACAGCTCAACAGTATTTCAGTGCAGTTCTCTATCAGTTTTAGATTACATCATGCTGTGAATTGCTCTGTCTGTTAGCATTGATCCTTGTAAATCATTTGGTTTGAGGTCTTCAAATGGAAAGCTGTGATGCACTTGAGCATGCAATGTACTCATTTTGTCCTTGAAAATAATTTAAAAATAAAGCAGCTGCAATGGCACAGATGTTATTACTTTCCTGAAAGGCTAGATTTATCCCTCTGAATTGTCATTAATTGGATGAAAGGCTTTCAATAGAAAGAATGAAAATGGAGAAAAAAATTGTGGGTTAGTGCTTGATGTTGACTGAGGGAGTCCTAGAGATGCTGCATGTCTAGAGACATGTGTAGCTCAAAGCCTCATGCAATGAAATCATGATGATTTTATTGAGAGTGACCAGAGCAGCAGAAGTTATGGCTAAATGTTTGTTCCTGCACTTTTATACCTGGATTTTTTATTCATAATGACTTCAGTTTTGCTTGAATATGTACTTCATTCCCATCCACATTTTCCAACTGTTGCATGGTCCTAAACCAGGACAGCATGGCTTTGTTTTGAGCTGAGAGGCATTTACTGTGCTCTGCCTGATCAATTGCACTTGTTCATCCATTTCTACTGGGCTGACATTTCTGAGTGAAACTGCTTTTTGATTTGCAAATTCCTTTGGAATCCTTCAGAAAGTGTGCATCGAACTGTGGGATAAATGGAAGCTGCTCTGGAAAAGAATGGAAGTAATATTGTGACATGTTAGAGATGATCTTTGGTCTTTACCTACTCCATTAACTAAGAGAAACTCCCACCTGAATCCATTTGGTTTGGCTGAAAATTTATGGAAGATGGAACTGAGCAGATACAATTATGGAGATGGTGCCCACAAGTAAGGTGAGGTGGTGGAAATGGTGTTCCGCTGCTTGCTGAAGGACTATGAAGATTTCCAAACTGTCTTAACTGTGTGGAAAGAGAAGACTGCACTTCCATTTGCCTTCCTGACAAAAAGGGCAATAAGCACTGCAAAAAACTGCTGAGTTGTCTGTCTCACCCCAGCTTCTTAAGTCCAGCATGTAGCTGACCTGGGTGAGGCACTGTGCTTCTCTGGGAGCACGTCCTTGAGTCAAGGCTTTAGTAAAAGTGTCAGGATTTGTTTTTGATGACACACTCCCCAAAACAGAAATAATTGTTCCTCAAGAAATCATGGGGCTAAATCAGAGCAAAATCTGCTTTAGGCATCTGAAATTAGTCATACAACTAATGCACTACTTTGGTACAATGCGGAGTCATGGAAAGATATAGATTTGTCCCTTGTCTTCTTCGTGCTGATCTAGGTGTGATCCAGCAAAAAACCAGCTGGTGATGAGGAAAATTGAGCTTACACAATTGGAAGTTTCCTGTCAGCACGTAAGAGAAACACCCTTGTCTAATCTTGTGTTACTATGAGCTGAGCTCAGTCATCCTGAGGGCTCCAAATCTGCATTGCCAAAAGAGCACACATAGGTTGGAAACATTTAACTCCTACCATGTCCTATAGCTAGAGTTTCAGAAAGGGCCAGGCACTTGGCTTTATTTTATTAGCTGATTTGTTTTGGGGAGTCCTAGGAGGTCCTCGTCTTTATCAGACTGGCCTAGTCAGCCTTTTCTGAAAACAAAACTCTACTAATGCTGCCATTATGTTTTTAAGATCTCAGCCAATTTGCAGGTGCATGAACATAGCAACAGACACAAACACATAGATACAGACATATGTATTTCACAACTACTATATACAGAATACAGAACAGGAGGTGCTAGTCTTTTCTTGAAAAAGGCATGCAGCTCTCAGTTCTGCAAGTGTATCTTTTTCATTTAACCACCAAAAAAAAAAAAAATAGGGTCTGTTTCTGACTGGGGAGTATGGAATATGCTTCATTTTATAAAGTGTATGTGCTTGCCCATCAGCTGACTATTTCTCTAATACATCAATATAATTAGAACTTTTTTTTACTGAAATGAGAATTTTATTTTTGTTGAATGATTCACCTTTCATAGCTGTTATTACTTCTTCAGCCTCCTCTGAGTTCACAATAGTAACTGATATGTCCTCAGACAAACAGATGGTAAAATGACCTGTAAGTCTTTATTGTTATAAACGATTTGTAAAACTTCAGATGTTGAAAGGTAAGAGTAGTTTAAATAAATCTCAACAATGCTGACTCAAAGGTTTAAAGCATTGCTTAAATCCCTTGATTAACCCAGCTCTCAATATTTGACATGAATCAATAACTCTGAGATGTCTTTTCTGTTCTCTAGCTTTGTAAATATTTGCGCAGCCAGTCCCATGAAAAATGACATTTAATCCTGTTGAAGTAATTATTTGAAAGCTGCATATGAAGAGATATAAAGTATAATAGTTCCAGTGATGCTAGTTAAGTAATTGGCACTAAGGATGAAATCTGCTGCATTTCTTTTGTCAAGACCCAATATTCATACAATATAAATGTGAGTAAATGGAAAGCAAAATCCACTTTCTGCCCCAAAACTTGGGCCAGCTGCTGGGAATGCAGGTTTCTCCATCCTGTCTCATGCCTGGGCCTATGCCTTAGCATTAACAGCAGCCTTTTGTTCCAGTTAAATGAAGTGTTGAGAGCTAGAAGAAAGACAATAGTGAAGGGATGGCACCTCTATTAGCTTGTCCTCTGCCTTTCCTTTCCTTTCTGGGACACACTGTAATGAATGGTCTCTGCACTCCAGGAAGCAGGAACACGTTCTACCCAGAATTTTCAGGACCTGGGGAAGACTTCTGTAGGAATCCTAGTGCAATAGGATTATACCAACTCTCCAGACTGTGGCTGGAATGCCTGTTAAGAATTGCAGCAGGTTTGAATTTAAATGATTTCGTTTGAGGCACAGTGATATGCTTGTTCCTATGACGCTGCACTTTTAGTCATTGTTTACTGATTCAGTCTGATTCATCTGTGGGTTCTGCCAGGTTTTGGCAGTTGTAGTCTTTGCCTCTAGGTAGTCCAGCAGTAGAAGGAATTGGGGAATAATGAGGAAACAGAGAAAGATCACAGTGGGACAAGATATTCAGAGTTGGCCTGCAAGGAATCAGAGTTGGGTCTTCCTTCAGAAATGCTCCATTCTCATACAAAATTGGACCTTTCTGTTCTTCTAGGATGGATTCTTGTCCTAAGAGGGCCTACAATAGCATGTTTATTGGCTTTCCTATGAAGCAATGAAAAAAAAGTAGTATCCAGTTCTCAAAGCTATAATAGACATTTTCCAACTTTATAAAAATTTTCCAACCATAATAAAAAATACAGTGGATTTCTACAGGTTCTTCTGAAATTGTTCTCCAGCTTATGCTGCCTGTTAAAAAGCGGAGGAAAATATCGCTTGCGTGGTAGTAATTCAGGATGTGGGGAAAGATGTTTCTTATTTGCTTTATCATGCCAAGCCCCTTAAGAAGCCTTCATGATATAGAAAGGTCTTCATGCAGTAGTGCTGAAGTGGTGCTGTGACGTGTGGCCCAGTTTGACCACTGCATAATCCAAGCAGACAGATTGCATGCTGCGGAGTGCACCACTGGAAAGGTGACGGGGAAATCAATGAAATTACTCTCAGTTTTCCTGAGTTTATGTTTATAATGCCCTTAGGAGATATTTTGACCAATGCATCCACAAATTTGTATAATTCTGGATAGGGCAAAATCCAAACGATTGCATTTGTTTCTAATGGAATCTTCTTCAGCTTTTTTTTTCATATTCTGTTGTATTGCTTCTCTTACTGACTGTGTTTTCCTTCCCAACCCTAGGCTGAATAGGATCTGCAGAATGCAGCATATATTTAGGGATGTACTTTCAGGTACTTTGGGGCTGAAAAAAAGCTGTTTCTGAACAAAAGGTTGCATTTTCAGGTACACCTGCAAGTTTTGAAGACCCAAGAGATTTGGGGGGATTTGGTTCAGTTGGAAATCAGCCTAGAGATAATATATCAAAGTATGAACTAAAACTTTCAAAGATGAAAATATAAAACTAATTATCTTGGTTAAGAAAAAATAAAATCTTTTGCTTACTCTGGCCAATTAATGTTAATGTGTAGATATCACACAAGTTAACAAGTACATAAAATAGCAATGGGACAAATTAAGAGAGGAGCCTTAATGTGCAGAGACATTTGCTCAGTCAACCAGAGTTCCTAAAGGCTCAGCTGCAAGTCTGGAAACATAAACACTGATGTATAAAATAGAAATTGTTATCTTTGATTTCTTTTCTTCTTTCTCTAATGTGGGTTTTGCCACAAAACCAAACAAAAAAAGCCACAGGTAATGGTCACGGAGTGCTTGAAGGGCATCTGCCTTCCTTCATCACAAAGTAAAGGTATGTCAGACACTTTTAGCTGCAAAAGGTACATGTAAGAATCACTGTGTGATTCAGCTTAGAGGACTAAGTGATCTGATCAATCTTTTCTGTATCTCTTATTCATTATTTGTACTTAAAAGAAGGAATAATGTTTTGGCACCCACATTTGAGGAATAGTTGGTTTGGGGGTTTCTTTTCCCCCTTAGATGCACAGCAGAACTCAGAATTATTATGTCAAAAAAAGGCCAGAGAGCAGATGAGGTGAGATGACAGATTCGGGTAAAACATGAGCAGCCAGCTCACAACAAGCGAGTTCATTGCGTGACAATCTTCCTGCTCTTCCCTAGGGACTGAGCAGAATGGTTCAAGGAGCAGATGGAAACAGCTGCCAACAGCTGAGTACTGGAACGGATTCAAGCCACACTGCTTGCTGGAACTTGAGAGTTTGTGATGGCCTGAGCTTTCCCAACCACAGGTATCTGAGATTTGGAACCAGGCAGCTGTCAGTCAGTTCTTATTTATGAGGACCAGAAAAAACCCCACTGTTGTCCTATGGTGTGGGGAATCTTTTAAGCTATGGTTGCAGGTAGTATTAAAGATAAAAGAACCCTACCAAGATATTTTTCATGAATGTGTCTATCTTACAGTCCATTCACTCAAAATGGTTTTTCTCTTGACCTTGAGCTGAGATTTAACAGGTGGGTAAAAGATAAATTTAGGAAGGCCAGCGATGCAATGCTGGCACTTTTATGTCTTCTTGCATAATTTCAAGCATACCATGAAGAAGAATAAATGGCAAAAGCTAAAGTGTCCTTGGCAAACAAACAAACAGAATAGCACCCTGTGATATTTTTACCTTTGTTTCCCCTCACCACACACAGTTTTTACTCCCACAGAGCTTGAAATATTAACCCAGCATGTTAATTTATTTCTTCCAGAGTTGCCCTGACCATTGCATTTAACATCTCTCTTGGAAGTACTTCAAACCAAGTGGCTGGCTCCATCTCTAGCTTTGTTAATTAGGCACATTACTTGGTTGCTTTTCTTCATATCGCTTAATGTAATTGGCATTTGTGAAGCTTTTGAAAGGCATGTTTGGGACTACATTTTGTGCAGCTGGCTTTCAACTGCAAGCTGTTTCAAGTGTGTAGTTCTGTAGAGGACAGCCTTTGAGAGCATTGAGCATGTGTGCCTAGCACATACCATGCTTCCTTTCCAAAGGGAACAAAGGGATGTAAGTGTGGCCTGTCCCATACAAAGGACCATGTGTGACACATGAACCCCCTTGCATACATTTGTATTTCTCTGGCATTAGATCTGTAATGAGAGCATTACGTGCCCCGGATGAAGAACAGGTCTCGCTTTACAAGCTGTTGTATAAATGCTTTGCCCTGTGATGGTCTTCATCCTGAACTTTAGGGCACACATAGGGATGCCTTGCCATATAGACACAAAGTCATGTAGTTTTTTTTCCATAAAAGTTGCATCTTTGAGGATCCAAACTCAAACCATGAGCTTGTACTTGCTGTAATTATCCCAACAGATAAGGGTACCAATATACTGCATCAACCACCACCTAGACTGATGAATTTCCACTGGGTAGGAATTCGGCTCATTGATTTCAGTTGTCACGGTGTGAAATGATGCTCTCTACCTGAGATGAGAAAGCGTTAGATGTGAGCGCTTAGGAAGGGAAAAGAAAGGAATGTGTGCACTGAAAAAAAAGATGCCAAAGTCCTGTTTTTCATGGAAAGGCTGCCCTCCGGTGGCCTGGAGAAAAGCCTACACACTGCTTCTTGGTTCAGTAATGTACTTTCACACTGCAACAGCTCTCTAAACAATGTGGATTGCTTAGGCTCCCTCCTCAGGAAACCCACAGGTACCATAAAAACAAGAAAAAAAAAATTCAGAAAAGAAAGGTATTGCTTTATTTGTTTTAGGATTCCGAAGTAGAGCACCGATGTGAAAGAAAGGAATGTTGTGTGGCCAATGTGTAAAATGAATCATAGAATGGTTGGGGTTGGAAAGGACCTTAGAGATCACCTCGTTCCAACCCCTCTCCTGTGGAAAGGGACACCTCTCACTAGACCGGGTTGCTCAGAGCTCCATGCATTCCTGGCCCCAGGAATGGGGCACCCACAGTTTCTCTGGGCAACCTGTTCCAATACCTCACCCCTCTCACAGTAAAGAATTTCTTCCTAATACCTAATCTAATCTAAACCTACTCTCTTTCAGTTTGAGACCATTCCCCTTTGTCCTGTCATAGTCTTTTAAATAGTCTCTCTTCACCTTTCTTGTGCTTTCTCTTCAGGTACTGGAAAGCCACCCTGAAGCCTTCTGTTTTCCAGGCTAAACAATCACAACTCTCCCAGCCTTTCCTTATATTCCAACCCTCTGATCATCTTGGTGGCCACCTCTGGACTTGCTCCAGCCGATCAATATTCCTTCTGTGCTGAGGACCCAGAGCTGGATGCACAGCTCCAGGTGGGATCTCACCAGAGTTGAGGGGAAAATCACCTCCCTTGGTCCAGGGGCCAAGATTAGTCCCTAATGAAGGACTTTGTCATCAGAGAATCTCACTGTGATCCTGCTGTCATCTGCAGTTCCTCTGCATCTTCCCCACCTGCCTTCTTGGCAAGCAGCCTATTTCCTTCAGGACCAGTGCTCTCAGCACAGGCCCTACAGTGCCTTCAAAGACTTTCCATTTCCTCCCTCCTTTTGAAACAAAGGAAAAATAGAATCACGTCTCAAAAATTTTCTAGCGATAAGAAAGCCAAAACCCAACCAACCATACTATTCTTCCAATTTTTTTCTCTCTGTTTCTGTTAGAAGGTTCTTGGTAGAGAAGAAATTGGTTTTTCCAACATATTTTTCTTGATGTTCCTAGTGTATGGGCCTCCAGGTGCTGACTGAAGACTGTGAATTTTTTTTGCTGGTTCTGCACCAACAAACCTTACATTATGGAAAGATGATAAAGCAGGACATAGAATTCACCGAGCAACGATTTTAGGAAGAAATGCAGTTTAAATTTTTCCCAGCAGGTGTGGCTGTTGGACCAGAAAAGGCTCAAGGTCAGTTCAGGTGGGTTAGGGAGGACTGTGGAGATTGGGAGACCCCCTTTTACTGCCATGGGCATGCAGTGCTAGATAACTGTGCTGAGACACAGACTTCTGAGTGATTCTGACTCCCAGCAACAAAAAAACCCAACACCTCAACCAAAACTGCAACCTCCCTCAATCACATGATTAAGTGGGTTATTGTCTGTTAGAGTTTTTAGTAAACTCTTAATAGATGGTTACAGAATTTGCCTCACTATTGATAAATGTGAGGTTATTTATTGAGTATTACACAAAAAAGCACACCTATTGATGTTGCTAAGATGCTGTAGATGGTTACTGCTGTTGTAGAAAGAAAATGTGAGTTCAGTGACATGTTGACTGTATTATTCTGAAACACCTGAGGTTTTATATCACCCCATGGTTTTAGGATAGGTCAGTTTTCACCATTAGCTTACAATGTTAAGGTAGTTCAGAAGTGTCTTTGTATGCAAAATGTCGGTTTCTGGGTCCACAGGGAAATTTCTGGGCTCTTAGTACTGGCCCAACTGGTTCTATGTCAGACATATTCCTAATTCCTGGTGGGTACTGGGAGGGAAAGGACTATCTGACACCTCTTCTGTATTATGCTAGGGACCGTCCCCAGCCCTGAAATGTCAAATATTGAAAGGTCTCCACTTAATGACATTCCCAGTTGTGCAATAAGCCTGTTGAGAAGGGAGCATGCTGCATCCATCAAGGAGAGGAGGTCATGGCTGTTCAACAGTTTCACTAGAAAACCAGTAATTTGAAAGGCTGAGGGAGGGTGAGCTGATAGTAAATAGTGCTTAATGAGGTACTTGAATGTGCCTCTCAAGAAGATCTCCAGGTCGTGCTGTCAGAGATTTGCACTCTGACTCTCCACAGGCCTTTTTACCTCCTGCCTGTGAAGCCAAGATTGCCACATGCGAGTTATGTGAAATGACCTTCATACCATCTCCTGCTATGACAGGCTCCATGTCAGCCACTCATTTAGGAACGGTTGTAGGCTTTCAGCACTATTATGGGGGCAGGTTCTGGTTTGCACTTTCAAGATCAGGTGAGCACTAAAGCCTGGCAGCTGGTTCAGAGGGTTGTGCTCAGGGGGATCGGCACATCTGAAAGCATTGTGACAGAAATGGGTCAGTGACCAGAGCACGAGCAAAGGGTCACAGCAGGGAGTTTGTCCTGGCTTTGCACTGCTACGTGAACACTGTCCCAGACAGTGTTATGTGCAGTAGTCTGAAAATATTCCTACTGAAGCTGGAAATATTCCTACTGATTTAAAGGATTTTTTTAAACAAAAAGGAAATATTAATTAATTCATTCATTAAAATTCATGAGGTATGATGTACAAACGTTTCCTTGTCTGTTTTGATGTAGTTCTTCTGAAGATAGCAGTTTTGGCCCTTTGCACACTTTGAACCTTTCAAATATCTCTGTAAGATGTAAAATGAAAAATTCTTTTCTGTCCACTTTCAAGAGTTTTTTTTTCTAAGGTCTTTATCTTGAGTTGAAAATGGCAAGTCATTTTAGAAGAGCAGCATCTGGTGTGAAGCAACTGCCAATTTAATATTTCTTTAATATATTTGGATACAGATAATAATATCTTTTTTAAAGGAAAAAATATACTGGGAATAGTTCATATATCTTCTACCTAAAATTGAATGTTCAATATGTGAAATACTTCTGTAGCAGTATTGCTATGATAATGCAGGAAATGGTGTTTAACACTGTTATTTGAAAACCCAGCAATTTTATTGCACTTCATTGTGAAATATCAAAAGTAGGAAAAAGATCCTCTTCATTCTCATACTTGCAAATGATCTGATGAAATGTAAAATCAGAGCATTATGTATAGGTAAGTGAGGTATAAATTTATTCCCTTCACTTTTTCCATAGCAGTGGTTTGAGTGAGATAAACCAGTAATACTGGGTCTGTCATGTAGTGCTTTCTTAAGCTACCAAATCAAATTAAACATTCCTAAAATGCACACTCATCATTATGTTTGAAGGCAGCTACTTTCCTTTACTTGTTTGTACCTGTGTGACTTTCCCTTTGGAAGCAGTGTTCCTTAGGAAGCATCATATTGAACTGGAACCTGTCCGATACAAAGTTTCAGACTCTCAGTGTGTGTTTGGAGCCCATGCTGGAGTGTTTCTGCAGACTAAGGCAGGCTGCGCTTTGTCTTGTAGGATCAACCCTAAATGCCCAAATTCATCTTCAGGAGCCCAATTTAAAAACCAAAGTTTGTAAATGTTGGATCAGTCTTGCATATGCTCCTTGGCTGGGTCAGAACTAAACTAAAGCTCTGAATCCAAATGTTACTAGCTTCAAAGTATTTACTCATAGACTGGGATATGTTTCTATCAGTTACATGCTGTCCTCTTGACCCACAAGGCTTTGTTTTAAATATATTTATTACCTTAGAAAAAAACAGGAAGAAATGGCACAGAGAAATAGTTTTCCTTATCTGTGTAATATATATATATGTATTTGTAACCTAAACATATATATATCAGTGCTGACGCCCTTTGGCCTTACTCCAGTGAACTTTTCTCACTGACATCAATGGGAGAAAGATGGGCTCTGCATAGGAAACCTATGAATATTTTTTCTTCATCATCCATCCATCTATTTTGGGATGTGCTAAATGCTTGTTCTCTGTTGTAACATTAACATCAGTATGTGGAAACTCGGGTGGCTAAAATAAATCAGTGAAATGCAATATACATGACTGCACATGGAACTGCGTGTACATTGTTGAGCACAAGTGCCCTGTGCCCACTCTGCCACACCAGCCCTACAGCCAGGTACCCCTTTGTGTCCCTCAGAAGTGAGGTACAAACAAGGCAGCCATGAACTGTGTGCCGCCAGCAGGTCCAGAGCCTCTGTCATTCCTCAGCTGGCAAAATACTTTTTGGTTGCATTTTATAGCAGTAAAATTGATACTTTTACCAGCCTCAAATGACAGGGATTAAAAGATCTTTAGTATTTCACAAAAGCATTTTTTTGGCTCTTTTGCATTGTGGGCCCAATTGTTTGCTGAAGGCAATGAAAATTATATTGATGATGTCTGAAGTCCTGATTTGTGAGGCAACTCTCCTTAGCTTTTATAAGGGATACAGGCTTCCAACTGTAACCTGGGCCATTTTTCGAACCTTAGTAGAGACCCTCCTGATTTATGTTAGTATGAATTAGCACTTTCTCAAATTAGATTGATTTTTATTTTTAATGGAATAATGAAAGGGGTAAGCTCAATCTTTATGGGCTGGAGTGTTTTCTGCCCACAGGGAAATTAATGGGAGACCTTTACAAAGTTGGCCCTTGATGAAGATGCCAGTCCTGCCTTGGAGTCTCCTCCAATCTGTGGGAGCCTGGGCTGCTCCACAGGATGATCCCGTTCCTCGACACTGATTTATCATCTACCATGACAAGCTCATGGATGAGGAAGGAATACCCATGGCTGCTACCATCCCTGCCCCTCTGGCTTTAGATAAATCACCAAGCTTGGAGCATGACTGCCCCAGGAAGAAGGAGAAGCAACTGCATTTCTCTGCTCAACACATGCCAGCTTGTTCCTCTCCTCTCCACCGAACATTGATCTTCAAGGCCATACATGATCAAAGGAGTGGGAGAGATTCCCTGGAATTAGCTGTTCCCTACTTCTTTTTCCTGCTTAAGAGGTAAGAGCTGCCCAAACTCCCTCTACAATAGTCACCTAAGAGAGAATACAATCACTAGTCTGTCATCGAAGTATTTAGGGATGATGACAATACCTTGATGGGCTTTCAGTGTGTTTTTTTTTGTTTTGTTTTTATTTTACTGTGATGTTTGTATAAAATCCATAAATCATAGAGATGGGATAAGAAACAGGTAGTTGCTGGTTATTCTTGTCCAGATGCACAGAAATGCCCTGATTGTTACTTTCCAGTGACAACCAGCTCAGGGCCTGACATTTTTCAGTTGCACAGCCAGCTTTCAAGGTTACACATAGATACTGAATGAAACAGAGCCCACTGGTTATTTTTAGAGAGGCTCTAAACAAGAAGTAAATCCCTGGAGCAGAGCTGCCAGAGATGCATAAAGTTCAAATCCAAATTAAAACTGCCTATCTTTGGCTTAAATTCCATCTAGAACTTGATGAAAACTGTGATATGTAACTCAAACTTTATGACAAAAACTCCTTTGCAATTAGTTTCTAATACCTGAGAATACATGAACTTGGTACAAACACTTCAAAAATAGAACTTGAATGAAAAATGTGAACATTTGTCCAAAAATGTAGTACCTGTTCTTTTAGTGTTGTATGACTATATTTAGTTTCAGTAACTACACTGAATTTGGAGAGTCTAATTTTTTGTGATTTTTAGTTTCAACACATCTTTGTAAGATCAAGTCCTACAACGTAATTGTAAATTTTGGGGGCAGGAGGAGAAACATGCTTATTTACTGATCCCTCTAATAATGACTGTGATGCTCAGGTCTAGGTTTAGCAATGACCATGACAGAATATGAAGAAAGGAGACCCCGTGTCAGCAGCATATTTATGCAAAGTAGAGCAACTGAAGCATGTTCTTGATCTCTTTGCTGAATCAGAGCCTGTATCTTCTTCCTGCCAAGGCAGAGATCTAATACCACTCCTAAATGCACTAGTAATTCTAGAAGCCCTAATGAAAGTCAAGATAACACCACAGATTTTATAAATAAGGGTCTTTATTTAGAATACTGTTGAAAACATTCTTGGCAACCACATAGTATAAATATATAAAGTTAAAGTTTGACACAACAAACCAAGCGATATTAAATATTTTTAAATTTTTCTCCTTTTTAAGTTTAGTTTTTTCTTACTTATTTATTTATTTTGCTCTTTTTTCTTTTTTTATTTTTTTTTTATTTTTTTGGAAAGCAACTCTTATTTACAATTATACAAAAGTTTTATAAAAAAATGGTCCACAACCTTATTTTGGCCAGAACAGGAGTAATAGGAAGGATCTGTCATGCCACTACTGCTGTAAATTTCTGTTTTCCTCCACATTCAAGAGCCAACTTCCTATTCCCCACAGCCCAGATTAAAAATTGGCCATTTCTTGGTATACAATTTTATCTCTAGTTGTATTAAATAACTTTAGTTTAACAACCAATAAATAACTATGTGTACTTTGAAGTGATACAGGTTTGCAAAGTTATATAGTTGAAGGAATTTTCAGTGATATTTTAAAACTGGAACAAGTCTTAAGAAGTCTTTTCAACTGTAGAAGGCAGGTCTTGAGCGAGGCCAAACGGAGCAAATTGTTTTCGGTGCAGTCCAGCTGTTGGGGTCCTTATAGCACTTGGTAGATGGGGTTGCTGCTGCTGTTATCCTGGGGAAGTGGGGTGCAGTTGGTGGGGGAAGGAATTTGGGCTCCACTATCACTCAGACTCACTCCTTCTGGAGGGGAACAGGGACTCCCTTCAGCAACAGTTTCCACTGGAGGCAGTACAGGGCACGTGGAATTATCTGTGGAAATCCTCTCTACAATGCTTGAGAGGCAATCGAGACTGGAAACAACAGAACTCTTCCCATGCTTTGGATCTAAAAAAACAGACAAAAAGGCTCTCAGGTTATCCAATAAGTACTTAACATCAGTGGGCAGGACACATTTGTGAGCATGAGCATGTGAAGACTCAGAGGAACTGAATATTGGTGAGGGACACCAACTATCAGAAAACAGATTGTAATTTCAAAATGGAAGAGAGGCCCAGCCACAGTGTGCTGCTCTGGGGACAGGGAGGATCCAAGGCTTCACTGACTCCATAGAAAGGGAAGAGCAGATTTGAAATCAATCATAAATTACACCAATTTGAATCAATGATAGAGTGAGAAGTCTTCATGTAGAATATGGTTAAATGCTGAAATTAGTTGCAGAGAATAACGTACTTCTATTCAACTGTTAGATTTGCAAAATAAGAAAGACAGCTATAACACATCCCTGTATTTGCAAATATACCTAGAGGAAAGCCAGTGCCTCTACCAGCAGCAATGGATCACTGGCTGGAAAGGCAGGTTCCTCTCACAGCCTAGAGCAGGAGCAGGCACAGGAAAACTGCTGCACTGCCTCCTCTGTCTCGGTGTTTCACACTGCTGTTAGTGAACATGTACTCACCATTTGGGGACTCTGTGTAGTAGCTGCTGTCATAGCTGTTCCTTCTGCGAGAGCTGCAAGGAGGTCCACTATACTCCATCTGGGAGGGAGAGAAATCCTAGTGAGGTCAGACTCTTACCCAAATCCCAGTAACCATCTAATTTCATATTTCTGGCTCTGCTCTGGGCCATCATTCCAGTCCTGGCTCAAAATGCCATCAAGTTGTAGATTCTTGGAGTAAGGAAGAACGCAACATGGCTAGAAAGGGATCCACCCCAGAATATTTTATGTGGCACAGCTGTTCCATAGGAAAGTTACCACTATTGCATTGAATGCTGAAGCTTTACAGATGAGATGAGGCTTTCCAGCATTCTGATCAGATACAGCCCCTTGTGAATCTTTAGTTTACAACAGGGAATGAAGGGGAATTATGTCTTTTTAATTTAGTTTTTTAAGATTTTTCTAAACATGAATTTCTCTTTAAAAGCCTCTATCTACCTTGTCCTTTTGTATTTTCTTCAGTTTCTCTTTCCATTTCGTATAAAAAATGCTCTAGAACATTGACTAATATATTTGTTTCCAATACTTTAATCCATAATGAAATTCCTCTACTAAAAGCAGCTGTATCTTGAAGAGGAATAATTTGTGTAAATCTCTCCAATCTGTTAATTATCTCATAATCACAGATCCTCAACTTTGTAACAATTATCCCCACCAGAGCACAAAAAGCAATCTCTGGTCTAAAAGTGCAGTTCATGGCCTATCCAGAGAGTTGTCCTGGACTCTTGTCACCACATCCCACCAGCCCAGAGTCAGACCAGAGGCTGAACCTACAAGCCCCCGCCAAAAGATGTGGGGATGAGACGCCCTCTCTGGCACCCACCCTTCTCCCGTGCCCATAATGTACAAACAGGACTGAAAGCCTAGATTCACCTTCCTACTGCTTGTAAATATCTAGCGGGGAGGATGAAGTAAGTGAGGAGAAACGGAGAATCTTTTTCTTAAGGGTCAAGGAAAACAATTCTTGTCACTTAGACCCTCCTCCTGTTGTCATGATGAGTGGCAGAAAACAAACCCCAGACTCTTACCACTCCCCGTGTAACTACCATGTCCTAGGGGCCCCTTGCTTTCTGCTGTCCTTGGAGCATTCAAAGGTAATGATACAGCAGAGGATGGAAACAGAGATGCCTCAGGAGCTATGGGAGCACGGGCAGTGCCCCCAGGTGCCCACTCTAGGCAGCTTCCCGAAGTCCTCTCCCAGCAGTTTTGCCCTGGCTTCTCCAGGATATGGGAAACCTGCCTAACTTCTTATCCCAGGGAACAAAGTGCGTACGATATTCTTCTTTCCCTGAGATCCTGCCATGTGGGGACCCCACCTCCCTTTGCTGCAGGTGCTCAAGGCACAAGAAAGGACTTTGTCATCTGCCTGGGGAGGTACAGAAGGCAGCTGCTATAGGAAGGGCAGGAAGAGTCGACTCGCCCTGCTCAGGTTTGGACCAACAGCGTCCAGGGCACCTTGGTGGCAGGGAGTCCTCCCCGGGGCACTCACCATGCCATCGGAGCAGTTGGAGCGGGGGCTGGAGGCGTCCGATTCCCCGCTGTAGTGCTCCAGCACCGGGTAATAAGCGTCCTCCTGCTCCCGCAGCAGCGCCTGCAGGCTCTCGATGTAGCGGATGGCGTTGCGCAGGATCTCCACCTTGGGCAGGCGCTGGTTGGGGTTGGTGGAGGTGCAGCGCTTGAGGGTCTCGAAGGCCTCGTTGACCTTGCTGAGCCGCCGGCGCTCCCTCATGGTGGCGGCCTTACGGCGGTCGGCGTTGGTGGTCTTCCTCTTGCACGCCTTGCAGGCCCACAGCAGGCAGCGGCCAGCCTGGTGGTGCCCGCTGGGCGCCCGGACGTGCTCCTCCTCGTGCCCGTGGTGGTGCCCGTGGTGGTGCGGGTGCTCCTCGGGCTTCAGCAGCCCCCCGACGTGCACCAGCCGGGGGTCCAGGTCCTCGAAGAAGTGCATGTCCGACGTGTTGAAGCACGGGTCGTCGTAGAAGTCGTCGGCGGCTGTGAAGGAGCAGAGGGAGCCCTCCGTCATCTCCATGGGGCCCAGTAAGTCCATGGGGGCGGCAGACGGGACAGCGGCTGGGCCTGAGGGGGCAGCGAGGGGCTCAGAGCGGAGGGCCCTTCGATCGGGCTGCTCTGCGGCCGGGTGGGTGCACAGAGCCGAGACCCTCGCAGCCTCTCCCAGGCGAGGCCACCAGCGTTGGCTGCTACCCCGACCCCCTCCCCAGCCGCGCCGGTCCGGGAACGCCACTCGGGGCCGTATTTATGGCTGAGGCCCCCGGGGCGGCGGGTCGGGACGGGGCGGGTCGGGGGGCGCGGCCGGGCGGGACGGGGGCTGGGGCGGCGGGGGGGGTGCGGTGTCCCGCTGGGGCCGGGGCAGCGGCAGCCCGGGCGCTCGGATGCGGCAGGGCTACGTTTTCCCCGGTTTTGGTTTATTTTTTCCCCTTTCTCGGCAGCCCGCCGTGCCGCCGCGCCAAGGAGAGCAGCCGCCCCGATGCCCGAAGGTGCCGCCGGCCGCTCGCCCCGCTGTCCCCGCACACACCGGTGACGGCTGCGCTGGCTCCTCACGGGGAAGAAGCCCCCAGCCGCTGGACAGGTCTGAGGCGGCTCTGCGGCCGCACGGGTGATTACTGCCGGGGCCGTTCGTGGGGGCGGGCGGCTCCGGGGGACACCGCGGGCCGCCGGGACCGTGCGGGAAGCGGCGGAGCGCCGGGAGGCGCGGGGCAGCGGCGGCACGGGCAGGCGGCGGCCACCCGGTGGCGCTGCGGGCGCGTCCCAGCGGGGAGCGCCGCCCTGCCCCAGCCTTCCTGCCCTCGGGACTCCCCGCGGACACCGGCATTCCGGGCTCCTCTTCCAGCTCTGTTCACCTGCACTCGCAGACCTTTGGAGGGGTGGATCTCACTCCGTGCCGTGGCGTTTTGCTGCGGTTGCGCTGCAGCTGGATGACGGCTTGCGCGATAAGGATTTACTTCTAGCAGTCGGAGAGTCTGAGGAAATGGGATGAGTTCTGGTAGCATCTCTCAAGGGTGCTAGAATTTTTACTCTGGTTTTTTGAGCATCATTTGAGATGAGAAATTGAGGTTCTCCTCAGAGGAATTTGGTAATTCAGGCTATGTCCTTTCACTGATTAATGATTAAAATAATAATGCCTATGTTTAACGTCCCACAAGCTAAAATTAATTTCTGTTCTGCAGGTATAAACGTTGGCAAAATTTCAGCTCACTGGCAAAATTTCAGAGCAGCAAAGCTCTGTCTTCGGTGGTACAAGGAGATGACTGACAAAATCTCAAAAGGCAGAAAACATCCATCAATGATCAATCCCCAGTCCCTGTGCCTATGGGCTGTCATGATGGTGGCTTCCTTTGTAGTGACACGATTTGTTTTTTGGCAGAAATTCCTAATCTACAGTCATCATTTTCTACTTACTTAAATATCTTTGAATACAGACGAAGATAAGAACTGTAATTTGGATTTTGTCAGTATCCCTGAAAGATAAAAGTTTTATTTAAAGATAAATTATATGTTTTGGACTCTGTAGAAATTGATTCTTTCACTGTACTTGATGCTGAAAAGCAATATGTCCCAAGGAGGGGATCAGCTACTGACCACCCCTACACATTTAGAAATGTATCTCCCAGCTGTTTCTGAGAGGCAGAGTGGCAAATTTGTGGAGACACTTCAATGTTATTACAGACGTTCTTTGATCCAGAAGAAATAAAGACAGTTGGTTTTAAATCTTTACTTAGCACTTAACAAAGCAAAAGTGTTTTGTATTCAAAATAGTTCAAGATATATAATAATGTAATATAAGTTTAAATGAGAGTTTTATGCTGTAACAACTGAACATGTAAAATGGGATATCAAGGCTTGCTTCTGGCAGTGTGACCCACTCAAGACACTTAAACTCTCTCCAGATCATTGGCTTAATTTTTGGGAAAGGGTAATGTTCTCTAATATTGTCAGTATTGTAGCCTATTCTGCCTCTGTGTGTTTCTAGCTTATATGTGACCCCAGAAAAAGACACTCAGGGACTTGAAAGGGTAGGGGTTATCTTGGGCAAAGTGGTAACAAACAGTGGGGCTTGGACAAGCACTACAGGGAGTTTGCCAATAAGTGCCCATGAATGTAGGCTCAAGTGCATGAATTCCTCCAAGTGAAAAGGTCAGCAGAAGGCTGTGACCACACAGTGAATTCCACACAGTGGTCTTCCAGTGAAGGTGCCCTTGAGGATACCTTCCTTTGGGTTTGGACATGCTGATCTCCAGACATCCCATCCAGTCCTAATAATTCTGATTCTGTGATTCCCCACTGCTGCCACCACTAACATCCGCTTTCCAGTGGAATTCCCAAAGACAGGTTTTTCCAGAAAGATGCCGCCACAACCAATGTGGCCTGATAAAACGTCCTTGCAAAGAACAAATCCTGAGATGCTCTTCTCGGTTTTGTGAGGCCGCAGTGGAGAGGATGACAGACAGAACAATCTCCACTTGGAGACTTTTGAGTGCATTTCTCACTTTGAGAGCAGGCAACCATAGGTAGTGTTTATAGCAAGCATTTACAAGGATTCCATTGTTAAACCTCTTTGGAAACCTCTGGGGCTGTAACTCATAATTTCAGTGAAGATTAGGTCTCTCCTGAGCTTCCAGTTTGGATGCTATGTTTAGGGTACTGGTGCTGTACTGGCTCTTCAGAGCTGTCCCAGGTTGTGTGTTTGGACTGTTTGGGCACTGCTTTGGAAGTACAGAGTCAGAGAGTGTGGATCAACAAGCATTCGGCAGAGAAAGAGAATTTGCAGTTTCTGTAAGAGCTGTTGCTCTTAACCTATTCTACATTCATACTTGATATAATATTTTTCAGGATGTGATTGAGAAGGAAGTTGGGAAGGCAGAAGCAGATTGTACTTCCTACATTGGGAAACATGGATAGACTCATCCTATACACAACTGACAGGTATTGTTAAATCTGAGACCATATTCACAAGTGTGTGTGCCCTCTCAGCAGAAGCAGCATGTAGACTAGAAGAGCTTTTTATCTACAGTAACTGATTATTTTCTCTTTTCTTTTTCAAAGGATAGAGGCTGGGGAAACAGCTGATTGTGAGTTTATCTGAAATTAACAGAACACTGTCTTTTCAGGCAGAGGGCCCAGAACACATTTTGGCAAAGGAAAAGGGAGAGAAAAAGACTTAAATTCTGAGAGTGTGTGCATACATTTGGTTAGAAGATGAATGTGAGAAGCCTGAGAAACAGACGTGGCACTACTTCATGGAAAAATAAGAGGCAAGTAAGTCTTGCTCCGAAAAATTTAAGTCGGGTTCTTTGTTATGTTGAACTTTGTTTAAGGTAAAAGTTTAAGTGCTGTAAACCATGGAGAAGGCTGTAACTATGTTTCAGAAGGCCATCAGGTTTTAAAAGGTGAAGATTGTTGTAAAAGTAAATCAAACATCACCAGAAGTGCATGAAGTAGTTTTATACGGCACTAGAGTAGAATTCAGTTAGTAGCTTTGCTCTGCTCACACTTAGCAGACTGTGTTTTAGTACTGAGAGGGATGGATTCCATTGCTCTTATTCATGTTGAGTGGCAGTCAGTGGAACTAATTGTTGAATAAGGTATGCTCAGCATGAGAATGGGTGATGGAATCTAGCCCAGATGGAAATATCTTTTAAGCTCCTGCTGTATTAGAGAGCAGCAATCTCAACACAGGCAAATCTAGATGATTCTGAAAGTGCTTTGAGTCATTCCTGTAGTATATGGCAGTATTTTTATAGATGAATACAGAGGTTGTTTTAAAGTGGTTGTGTTCCCCATCCCCACCCCTAAGCTGAACCACATTCAAAGAAAAGATTGGGAAAGCATCTGCATTGTAATTTTCTGTCCCATGTTACAACACCAACAGAAGGTGGGCTTGGCAGAAATTGCTACTTAACTGCAGCTGCATCAGAGTTTACTAAAAATATTTTCATTGTGCAGTGCTTTTATAGTAATGCAATTTTCTGGCATTTCTTTGTTCTACTCTTTCATCGTGCACAACTTCCTTAGATGTAGAAAAACACTGGTGCAGTTTTGTATACATATGCAAAATCTCTTGGAGAAGAATACCAGCATGCCAGGGTGGTGAATTGAGGAATACACTGGAGATGCAGATATGGAAGTGAATTTATTTTCAAGCAAAACAGGAGTATTAGCTAAAGTATTACACAAAAGTGTAAGGCAGTCTTCAAATGAATCAAACCTCAGCTGTATAAAAGATGTATGTAATGACAAAAAAATCCCTAACTGCAGGCAGCTGATCTTGCTCTTCTTAGGTGACCTTGGGAGGCAGGGTGCAGAGTGAGGCACTCTGGTAGGAGACTAATGAGAGGAATTTGGACACCTCTGTACTTGAACCAAGCTGGCTAACACTGCCCTTATTGAAAGGCAAAACTAATGAGTAGCTGCTCTCTCCGATGCAATTCTAGTTCAGTGTGCTGTTTTTTCACTAGGATCTCATGCCCCTACTTGGACCAAATAGGGAACATAAGAAATAGCACAAGTGCCACAGTAATACCTTTAGTAAGCTAGCTGAGATAGGGCTCTGTATCGTAATTAAAGCAATCATTCTATGTTAAGTCTGGACCAAGTCCTAGAGCTACTCTCTTCAGTGACACTTCCAAAATATGCCCTAGAATGTCTGAAGTTCTCATCTAATGAGAACTCATCATTTCTCTCTCATCTGCTTTCTGAGGATGAGAAAAGCTAACTAGGCAATAACTATAGAGAAATCAGCGCATTTTCTTATTCCCACTGTTGAGGAAATGTTTGTATCCTTCATCCTGAAGAAGTATACCAGTAGAAATAGCCGATCAGTAAATGCACTAGACTACTTATTTAAATTGCTAGTATGATAGAAATAAGACAAAAACCCTTTGGTTTTGAACAAGTGTTTTTAAAAACTTCACTATGTTACTATACTTGTTAGTAATTTAAAATACTGAATAGTAATATAAAATATTCAGTAATAAAAAACAAAATATTTGGATTTACTGCCATGGAAAAGTTTCCTTGCACTAGAGGTGCAGTGGTTTCTTTTTTATTTGTTTTAATAAAAAGTATATATATTCTTTAGATAATTTGCACTAACTAATCCTGTTAATTATTTAAGAGAGAGAAGCAGCTTAAGAACTTTTGGCTTCTAGGAAGAATTGCATAGATGAATGTGACAATCTAGCTGACAACCTTGCTGTCATTTAAAGCAAATGGTGGTATAGGCTAGGTTTTGAGCTGTGACTCAGTAGAGGATGAGGGGATGGGGTGTAAAGCAGAAGGAGTGATAGAGCATTGTGTCTCCTGAATTCTGCTCCCAGCCTCACCCTCGGGACAGGTTTGCCTGAGGAGCTGCCCCATAGCTGCAGCAGCCTCAGCATTAAAGGCCCTCCCTGCCCTGCCTCACCTTTGCTCCTGTGCCATCGTTACACTGTGGCAGCATCGTTGTGCAGTGTATGGTTGCATATATTGGCCCTATGCCATTTCTGTGGTGGGAGCATTCTCTCTGGGGTCGCTTTGGACCTTCTGCAGCTCCTGTGCACTGCTGGAGAGGTGGGCAGGGGCTGCAGTGATCACTAGACTCTGGCTCTATGCTGGTCCTGAACTCTTTCTGCAGCCGGTCCATAAAGTAATCCCCAAGACTATTTCTGCCATCTTGGGAACAGTCAAGCCTGCGAGCATTGGTCAGGAGATCTCCCATCAGCTTGATCTTCTGGATTTTGGGCCCAATAAATTCTTTCTTAATAGTGCTTGCACTATGAGGGTCTGCATTTTCAACACTCAGGGCATAAAGCTCTTCAAAATATCGTAGCATAGTTTTCCATTGTACCATTGCTAGTTCCAGGGCTTTCATCAGACCGACTGCATAATCACAGTTTGGTTTCTGAAAACAAAGACAGAATTGTATTTACTCAAAAGAATAGCTTATGTATCTGTATTCATCAGTGGATTCCTGCAACTTAACCTGATGCTCTAAACAAGTTGTGCTAGGATTTTGCAATAACTGCTTCTTGTTTGGAGCATCTATTGTTTTTTGCAGGTTGTAAACACAAGTGGCAGAACCCAAACACTTATTCAAGGAACAGTTTTACACAGCAGCAGCTATGCCTGAAGAAGGTCCTTACAGCAGGAAACCCAACCATAGAATGGTTAGGGTTGGAAGGGAGCTTAAAATCATCTTGTCCCAACCCTGTGCCATATTCCAGTAGACCAGGCTGCTCAAAGGCCCATCCAACCTGGCCTTGAACATTCCCAGGAATGGGGCATCCTCTACTACTCTGGGGAATTTTTTCTAGTGTCTTACCACCCTCACAGTAAAGAGGGACTTCTTAATATCTAGGAATATCTAAATCTCCCCTCTTTCAGTTAAAAATTGTTATCCTTCATCCTAACACTGCATTCCCTGACAGAGACCCTCTCCCTCTTCCCTGTAGGCCCCTTTTAAATACTCAAAGTCCTAAGCTCCTCCTTGATATAAACTGAGTATTAAGAAAGACTTTACAATAGCCATTTTATTTTCTGTAGCTTAACAGCTTCTATGATGGACCAAAGAGGAGCATTCTGTATTAACTAATTTGGTAGAGGAGAATCAGCCCCTTGGTCTTAAACAAATGAGGTGGGTTATTTTTTTCCTGAAAACTTTTTACTTATTCCTTTGTAGCTGTGCAAGCCCAAGTTAGATCTTAGTTCAAATTCTGTCATGAGCTGTACTTAAGGAAATCTAAGCTTAGGTTCAATGTGAAAGAGATACTGAAAGTGGGCTGCTTCAGCACAGTTTAAGGAGTCACAATCCATTATGGCATACTGGAAGCAGCAGTGTCCAGCTGAATAAAAGAAAAAGGGAACAATGTCCATATTCTTTTGGGCTGGAAAGCAACCCCAGAGTTAGGAGACTATGTCTGACAGTTTCTAGGCATCACAATCAAGAACAAAACCATGTACACAAGTAGGCCAGATAAATTATATCTGAAAATCTAATAGTGGGTGAATGCAGAGATCTGAAGTACCAACAATACAATTCAGTAAGTTACACGGATCACAGCTGCTTGAAAACTTGTTGACTACTACGCACCTGGATGGTTTTAGAGCAATAATGGCCTCCTCTTTCTTGCTGGTACGTCATCAGTGCCTCTGCAGCTTTTCTCTCTTCCAGAGCTTGATGCAGGAAGAACTTCGAAATATTTGGTAGAGCCACATGTGATTGAGCAAAATATTCACCCTAAGCACACAGAACAGGAGCGTTAAGATTTGCCAGAGATGGGACTCACCTGCAGCAGAATGTGGTTTCAAAGAACTTGGGAGGCCCTTCCAATGGAAGGTGTTTTGTTCACAAAGCACAATCACTTTGAGACTTTGATCCACAAAGTCCACTTTGATCCACTTCTACAACAAATGAAGCGAGTAGTTAGAGTATGAAATGAAAAATCTATACTTCTAGTAGGCCTTTTATCCTTTGATATTGGTCAGGCAACTCTAGTACTGATGTTACTCTTGCAGTAGCAGTTAGGAGATCTTGAGAATATTTTATTTATGAGTTTATGAGTGGTTTGCCTGTATGTGTTTTGTAATTGTGTTTTGTGGAGGGTTTTTGTTTTGTTTTTTAAACATACTTCCAGGATATGGAACATAAAATTTATCCCTGCAGGCCTGCATTCCAGTCAAAAGTTAGGTTTGAGATGAGAATGATGAGGAAAATACCAAAAAGAGAACAAACACAACTTTGCATCTGTTTATCAGCTTTATTGTGGACAGTGCTATTCCAAAATAATGGATACTGCTACTGAACTATACACCTTCAATATTAGATGTAACTCATGTCTGGGAAGGCATGTCAGGAAGCACATCAATCTGTGTTGGAGTGAGTGCAGAGGAGGGACACAAAGTTACCAAAGGGAATGGAGCACCTCTCCTGTGAGAAAAGGCTGAGAGAATTGGGTTTGTTCAGCCTGGAAAAGAAAAGACTTTGCTGACCTAATTCTGTCCTTCCAGTATCTGAAGGGATACTTCATCTTTCTACAAGAAGGATGAAGAGGAACTTTTTACAAGAGCATGCAGTGACAGGACAAGGGGGAATGGCTTAAAACTGAATTCCAAATCCTAATGGTTTTGATTAGGTGTTTAGAAAAAACTTTTTACTGTAAGGATGATGAAACACCAGAACAGGTTGCCCAGAGAAGCTGTGGATGCCCCATCCTGGAAGTATTCAAAGCCAAGCTGGCTCTGAGCAACCTGGTCTTGGGAAAGGTATCCCTGCACGTGGCAGGGGTTTTGGAACCTGAAGATCTTTAAGGTCCTTTCCAACCCAGGCATTCTATAATTCCAGAAGTATTACAGCCCAAAATCCTCTGCAGGCCTTGTTCTGTTCTGTATGGGAAAGTAACAACTTAAACCACTGCCATATTTAACCATGCTAACAGAACTAATACCTCTTATATTTAGAATATTTTATCCATGGCATGGCTGTCTTATAAAGAAGTATTGCAGGCAGATAGCAAAGGAGAGCCAGCAGGTTACACTGGTTTGTACACTGGCTCTGCACAGCTCTGATGTCAAAGAGAATGAGAGGCACCACCTGGGGCTATGCCAAGAACCAAACTGAGGGAGCTACAGCATCCTCATCTGCTGCTGCCCTGACCATGTGTGTGCAGCACAGCACAGCTTCTGGCCCTCAGACATGCTCTGCACTGTAGTAGACATAAATGCATATTGAACTGTTGGCCTGTAGCCTGCCTAGGAGGGGCAAGCAACAAGTATGTGCACTTCCTAAGTTCTTCTGTGTCTGATTGTCTTCCCTGCTTTCCTCTATTACCCTGCTTAAGTAGGAAATACTTTCACTTCAGCTATGTTGCTCTCTTTGGAAAGAAAATTAAGACATTTTAAACAAAAAACAAAAGTTTGTTTTTCTCTTATATTTTTAGGGCCGTCTTGGAATAACCTAAACTTGTGACATACATATACACATGTTACCAGAAACCATTGAAGACAAAGCACATACTGGAATGTTTTATTAAGAACATTCATTGCTTTATTTGCAGAATCCTTTTCCTCAAGTCACTCATTCCCGTTTCTGTTGACAGCATAGCCAAGATGGAGTGTTTTATAACCAGTTCCTCTGTGCAAGTGTGCAGCACGACTTCAAGTGGAGCTTAAGTTAACACCTCTGCTTAACTGTTAAGGTAAATCTTTTATGTCAATCACTCACTATTCAGGATGTTCATATTTCTAGGTTTGATTTATCCACAGTCAGTTTCTAACTGAGTTTTCTCCATCCAATCCAACTGCCAATCGATACTTTTTACTTCCACAGGCTTAGCAGGTTTTACTGCATACTTAAATTTTCATCAATCTTATGCTTGACACCAAACTCTATTGAAGGCTCTTGGGGATATACTGAATATAGTTTGTGTTGCTTCCCAGGGGATGCTTGGCATCAGAAGGTATGGTATTGATAATTTTGATTTTTTAATTTTAATGTCTCTGTTAAGTTATATGCTTGCCTTTTATATGTAGCCAGATGCAATTTTGGTATGAATTTGACATATCACTTTTTACAATTTCATATCCAAAGTTCATGCCTGTGGAGCAAGAAAACCTAAGCCATCCGCGACGTTCACACACTATAGTTAACCACACGCAACTATTCAACAAAGTTTGGGGTAAAATCCACTCAAGCGTTACACTCCAAAGCTCTTAGCATTCCCTGTTCCTGTCGCTTTTCCCCAGGCAAAAGCCTCTGTGTGAACTACCCAAAACACACGAGGCTTGTTTCACAGCCCGCGCCTCACGGACCTCCCGTGTTTCCGTGGCCGCGCGGGCGCAGCGGCCGCGGCTTTGGCAGGAGCGCTGCCGCGGGCGGCTCGGGGAGCCCGGAGAGCCCCCAAACACCGGGTCAGGAGACTGGCACCGCTGTGCCGCCCCTGCCCTACTCTAAACCCTCCTGAGCCGGGCTCCGGCACCTCCTCTCCCCTCCGCCGGTGCAGGGCGATAGGGGACACAGGCAGCCCGCCGTGCCCTCCCGCGGCCGTGCGCGCCCCGCCGCCTTACCAGCGCCTGCAGGCAGTAGTGCAGCTCCAGCTGGGCGCCGGTGACCCCGCAGAGCGCCTCCTCCACGGCGGGCGGGAAGCCGTGGCGGACGCGGCTGCCGGGCAGCGGGCGGTGCGCGGGGCAGGCGGGCAGCGTCACCCGGGGCCGCTTGGAGCGCGGCTCGGCCATGGCCGGCGCCGCCATGGGGCCGCCGCGCCGCCGCCGCGCCGCCTGATATAGCCGGGCACCTGGGACACACCTTGCCCGCCCTCCGAGGGAGGAGGAGGAGGAGGATGTGGGTGCGGATGCGGGGGGGCCGGCGGGGACCGCCATGGCGTGCGTGGCCCTGGGCAGGCGCGACGGGAGTGCGGAGAGCTCCGGCCGTCCCGGAGAACCGGCGGGTGCCGGCAAACATCCTAAACAGTGAATGTTTGACATAAAAGATTTACCCTAACAGTTAAGTAGATGTGTTACCTTGGGCTCCACTTGAAGTCGTGCCGCGCACTTGTGCTGAAGAAGTGGTTATAAAACAGTGAATCTTGACTTGAGGAAAAGGATTCTGCAATGAGTGTTCTTATGAATTAAACATTCCAGTATGTGCTTTCTCTTCAGTGGTTCATGATTACACATGTGTACATGTGTCACAGGTTAGAGATATCCCAAGATAGTCCTATAAACATAAGAGAAAAACATAAACTTGTATGTTTGTCATGTCTTAATTTTCTTTCCAAAACGAGAAACATAGCTGAAGTGAAAGTATTTCTGATTTAAGCAAGGTAATAGTGGAAAGCAGGGAAGACAATCAGAAGCAGAACTTAAGAAGTGTTGCAACATACTTGTTGCTTGCCCCTCCTAGGCAGGCTACAGGCCAACAGTTCAATATGCATTTATGTCTACTACAGTGCAGAGCATGTCCGAGGGCCAGAAGCTGTGCTGTGCTGCACACACATGGTCAGGGCAGCAGCAGATGAGGATGCTGTAGCTCCCTCAGTTTGGTTCTTGGCATAGCCCCAGGTGGTGCCTCTCATTCTCTTTGACATCAGAGCTGTGCAGAGTCAATGTAACCTGCTGGCTCCTCTTTGCTTCCTGTCTCTAATACATTGTCTTTTATGGGACAGCCATACCTCAGATAAAACTCTTCTAATGTAAGAGCTGAGTTCTTTTCCAGGCAGTAACATTCAGTAGTGCAGTTCCATCAGCAGCATCCGAGAGTGTGGCCAGGCTGGGCTGGCTGGTGAGAACACACAGAATTTAGCAATGTGTGTTCATGTCTTACTACAGGGTAAATTCTTTAGGTTTTTTGATTTAATGCTAAAAATGGTGCTGAACTGGTCCTACCTATGCTTGTTAAACTATCTTCAGTCTTTTAGTAACCAGTAATCTTCAATTTGTACAGTAACTTCAAAATACACATTATTGACTTGATTTCAACTGTTTTACCATGTGGATGGAGCTTGGCATTTCTTGAGCATTTCTTTACCTTTAATAACTAATTCAGACCAGTGGAGCAGAAATATGAGTAATCTCAACACCCTTTGAATAATTTCAATAATTTCCTCTTCAGTGACTTTGTTTAATAAGCTCAATGTTATTTGCTGGTTTATGGAATATTTTTCTAGCAGATCACTCCCCCACCAGCCCAGGATGCTAAGGGCAGAATTGTTTTCCATTGCCTGTTTTAATTGTTATTGCATCTGACTGCCTAGAGCCCAGCATGCATCATCTGAGAGTAGTCTCATAGAGATGTGAGAACATTGCTCATGAGAAACTTAAATAATTCCTGTTCAGTGTCTCCACCTCACATGCTATTCAGCCCTCTTTGTTTGCTGTAATTATCAATTTTTTTAGTTCTGATTCTTCATGTTGTAGTTAGATGAGAAGTTTCACTTTAAAAAAATCAAACAGCATTTAAGCATTTGGGTAAAATTTAATGTGAGTAAAGTATAACTAACGTTTGCAAGGCTAAAGTAAGTATCCAAAGTCATTAAATGTAAATATATTGACAAGACACTTGAACAACATATGACCTTAGTCTGAAGTTCTCAGTAAGCACCCTGTTCTTCACTGTAGGACTAGGGACTTTTGCTGGAAGGATGTACCTCTATCAGCTACCTTTTATCTCCTTCTATTCCAAGTGTCCTTGTTTGGGCCTGTACAGTAGTTGCTAGTGTTTTATTATTCCAGAATTGAATTATCCCTTGATTCCCTCAGAGGAGGAGGAAGAGGAGCAAGTGTAGTGCTCTGCTTGTATATGCATTGACATCCCAACCTAGATAAATACTTGATGACCTCCTTTCTTTGGCCAGGCTGGATAATTTGAGGTGTGAAATAGCAATAGAAAGCAAGTTGGCCAGTGCCCCTATGGAAAAGTTTGTAGTTGTATTTTGTTGATTGGGAATTTATTATGATAATTTCTGAGCGTATCAGCTCAGAGGTTTGTCTCTGCATTAGTGGATTTTGGAGCCTTGGAAAACAATATTAAGTTATTCCATTGCAGTGATGGACAACTAAGAGACAAGGGCAGTTCTTAAGGCCATCTGTAATGCATGGAGCTGATCTGAAAACTGACTCTAAAATTGTTTATACTCCGTATGTTCCTTTTATGAGAACACCATTCAATTTATTTTGCTTTGTGCTTCATAGAACGAAGGGAAATACATACCATTTGCACTGATACCAATTGTATTATGGAAAAATTCCATGACAAAGTAATATAGGGATTCTTGCTACATAGCATGAGTTGATATCACATCCTCTTTGTATCTGGACTGGGGGAAGGTATCATCTGCTCCAAAAGCTTGTGACCTCAAGAAATGCAGCATGCCGGGGAGCAGGCACTTTATTCCATTTCTTAGTTACAACTTTTCAGCACAGAATCACAGAATATTCTGAGTTGGAAGGGACCTACCAGGATCACCAAAGAGTTGGTTACAGGCAGGTAGGTGCCTTGATGAAAGATATCTTTTCATTTTTATGATTTGGCATTATTTTAGTACAGCACATTTTAAAGTTTGTTGAAAGTGCATGGCAGAGTGGGAAGCCAAACCACCACAGTGTGGTATACAGAACTACAATTAAAATTCCATCAAATAGGCTCTGTTATACCCAAACCCCTACCTTCTCTACTCCTCCCTGCTCCCTTTCCTGTTTTTTCTTTGGCAGAGTGCAGTAGAGACTGGCAGAATTTGTGTCAGCAGGCTTTAGAAACCCTCTCAAAATATTCTTTCTCCTGAGCCTACTTTGCAAACATTTACTTCTATCAGGCCAATTTTCTACCCCAGTTCTCTCATTTAAAGCTAGACTCTTTAGGCTGGACTTTGTGATCGGAGTTGGTATTGTTTATTCTTTCACCACAGGTAGTAAGAATTGTGGCTGTTGCTTCTCTCCAGCTCCCATCTGTTTGCTTCTTTGTAGCTGTGATGGGTTTTTCATGTGCTTTGCAAATAGTCTATCTAATGCTGCCAGACTTTTCTCTAATTCAGTGCCCATCAATAGCTATGATGAAAACAGAGGGCTGTGTGAGGAAAAAGTAATAAACAAGTAAATGTATGAAATGTATGCTTGTGACTTGGTCTTCTTAATTTATAATTTTGTTTTGTAATTAAGGGAAACCAAAGCTTACTGGCAGGAAATTAGAAATGATTCATATGAACACCTGTGAATTCACGATTGCTTTTATTGGACTTGAAGTTCCTTAACCCATTTTTTTCTTATTTTTAGTCTCAACAGGTGCTTCATCTCACTATTTTATGCAGTCTCACTCTTTTTTACTTCCTTTAGCCATGGAGGAAAAGCCAGCAAGACTTCAGAGTTGTTTTGTTGCTTTTTTGCACTGTATGACTCATAAAGTTAAAAAAAGAAGCCTGAAATTTGGGATGTTACTACTTAAGTGAGCATAGCAAAATAACCTCTTTTAACTGACTTTCAGTAAAAGTGTTCATCAGCAAAACATGAGATGGCCCTGGGGAGGCAACAGTGTTGTGACCAGGCTGTGACATGGATGTTCTGGAAAATCTTTTTTGTCTCTTTGTCACTGAGCAAATGGAAAAGGCCAGTTTGCTATAGTCCTCTGAAATCAGCATGTTTTAGTGATACAAGAGAAGGATTGCTCAGAATTAAGCCTAGTCTCTTTGAAGTCGGTCTTGTTGCTGTCAAACAGAGCAGAGAGAAGCCTGTATTTGGGGTTTATAGTACTGAAAATTATTATTCTGTGCCAGATCTGCATGTACTTTGCATATATTCAGTTTAATAAAATGAGGTACCATAATGAAATTCTGTTTGAAAAAGTACTTGGATAAACTTCTAATTTTGGAAGCAATTTTAAAATGCCTTTTTTTGGCACTTCCTTCAAATACCCCAAACCTTGCTTTTCATTTGCTTTCCTTTTCTACAGTCCCAAAGGTTTCTTCCTGTCATTGAGATTTTTGTGTTTGCCAAACATTCATTACTGCAGTGTTAGAAGCCAGATGCGATGTTCTGGGATATTCCCATCACTGGAAGCAGCCATGTCTTTTTTGTCTCCCTTGAGTTTTCACAAGTTGTTTCAGTAGCTTGATAAAGTTGCAACACTTTTCGCTTCTGTTGTAACTTTTATCTCAGGAACTTTGTTTCCATAGGCTTCCTCCGCAGTCTGCATGGCGCAGATATTGAGATGTTGGATCATTGCCTCTCTTCTTTTGCAATGAAGTCCTTCCTTAAGGAACTTCCCAAGTGCTGGATAACATAGAACATTGATGTATATATATAGAATTCTTTGATACTTTACTGATTGAAATCTGTCCTTCAAACAGAATGTGCTCACAGCCCACAGGCATATCTGCCGTGTCTAAAGCTAACATAGGAGACAAGCTTGTAAGAGTTTCTGAAATGTAAGCAGATCTTATCTTTAACCTTGTGTCATAGGATACATATAGGAGGGTTTTCTAATCTGCACTATTTTCTTCTGTGCAGTATTTAAATTAGATTATCTGTAATTAATGCTTGCTTCTACCATGGGACCCTTTCAGGAGCAGAGTTTGGAGATGGACAGCCTCTGCTGCTTTTCAGCTGGAAGCTGTTCTGGGGCTTTGGTGTACATCCTGCCTGTGTACCACCAGCCCTCACCCCCTGCTGGTCCCCAGGTTTCCCTCCCTTCTTCTCTCTCTCCTTGAGGTCTCTTTTCCATGGCTGCACAACCACAGTGCTGAGGCAGACTTGTCCTCCCCCTTTGCTCCACTCTCCCTTCTCTGGACCCCATGGAAAACCTCCATACTAACAGGAGGTTTGGGGTCTGTGTGTACCTCTGCAGTCAAGCTTAGATGATGTAAGTACCTCTCAAGTGCACTGATAGAGTTGCTGTGACTGTTGTTGTGCTGGTTTGCATTTGTCACCTTCATCTTCCCCATAGTGTCTCAAGTCCAGCTGCACGTGGCTGTGTTTGTGTGACTGCCTACGTGTGTGGGGCTGCAGGTCAAACTCAGCTGTGGCCACTTCTCATATCTAGAAGCTGTATGTCACTATTTTCTCTTAAGCACTTATCATTCTCTCTGCAGTTTTAAATGTTGACAAATCACATACATTGAGTTGTGCACCGTTGTCTTTTCTCCTTGTATTTAGGGAATCATTCCATGTCCTGACCCAGCTTCCCAGCTCACCCGTGTCTGTAGGGGCCCAGGCTCTGGCAGCACTGAGGAAGGCCGTGGCTGGGATTGGGCAGAGGCAGCAGGGAGAGCTGGAGCCCAGGGACACTCTGTGCTCCCAGCCTGGTGGCTGCAGAGCACTGGCAGCCTGGCTAAGTGAGCTCCAGCCTGGCCGGCAGCACTGGCACTTCCATCTCCATGTCTGCTCTTATAAATACACTTGAGTTTTAAGTGGACTATTCATTTCAAGGGCTACTGGCTGATACTACCCCTTTGATTTTTCTGAAGAGACTCGCTTAGGAGTAAGTTTTTATAAATTGGCAGGGTTCATCTGCCTCTGAGATTCTGCAATTGTTATTTCAGGTCACATTTAAAAAAGCATAGGCCAGCAAATGTAAGGTTGATCCATGTAATCTGTCTGTGGTATATCATAAGTCCAGTCAGAAATTGCAGGTGGAAGGCACAGAGCCTCAGCACTGGAGCATATTTAAGAGGATTCTGTGGAATTTCTGAAAACATGAGGCTTGCCCCAGGCCATCTGTTGCATAAGGGAGTTGTGCAATGCCAAACTGCCTAAAGTCTGTCATAATTTGTATACTTTGTGTACTTGCCTTTCTATTCCACCTTCCTTTCCACAGCTGTGGGTGAGAATCTGTACTTACTCTTGGGCAAATGAGAAAATAAGACTTGACGTATTGAAAAAGGCAGAGCATTTTTTTGTGTGTGTGCACCCTGTGCCATCTAGAATCAGGCCAGGTAATGCCTTCCAGGCGGTATAAACTTCAGGAGGTGCACTCAGTGCTCCAGGTGGCCTTTGAGGGGACATCAGACCTCTCTGAGGTCTGCATGAGCAGGTGTACTTTGTACACTCAGAATATCTGGGCTAGCAGAAGTAAACTGTGGGCAAGGAATGAAGATCCAGAAACCATTTATTGTCTTGCTGCTGTATGCTACTGATAATCAATGTTCACAGAGTCCCTGCTAGTATCAGGAGCTCTTTATTCTGAAGTACAGGGACTCCTGGGAGTTAACTGGTTTGACTGATGCCATTTGCTACTTGGCTTGAGAAAGAAGAAATTAAAGCCACAGTTGTGGTAAGAGGAGTGTAAGATGTTTGCAGGAACAGGAAATTATTCTAAATGTTTTGGCTCTTGTAGTCACCAAAAGATAATGAATCATAATTTTTGTAAAGGAATTCTTTCAAAGTCTAGGTGAAACTGCTTGAGAAAAAAGAGATTTGAAATTTTAATGGGAACATTCATCAGCTAAATGTTTGTTTTAAATTTTGTATTAAGATGGAGCCCATGATGGTGAATTAGACAAAACAGAAGTGGACAATTTTACTCAGACATCATGGACCTTAAAGTCAATGCTAAATTTCAGTGAAGTTAATTCCTCTTCTAATTCCAGTCACAAATGACCCTTTATTGCTGCTTTCTGGTCAAAGCACCTTTTTTAGACCATTTCCATTGTCTAAGTGTTGTGATTCCCTGGACTATCTCTTTCCCTATCATCTTCTGCCTAATTCCATTTTAATGGCTTTAAATGCATTTAAAAAATCTTACTACAATAGGTGTTAGATTGTAGTGAGTTTGTTGGCAATATGTCCCAGGCACAGTCTTCTCTGCCAATTTGCAAGGATCAAACAATTTGTTTTTTTCAGTTTCAGTGTCTTTATGCAGAGCACTTGTTGAATTAAGCATTCTCCTGATTTCACTGGAATTGTAAGGTAGAACTCAGGGTATGTTTGGATCCTATCACTTAAAGCAGTCAGCACCATTAATTGGTAATCTTGGGAAGTTGTTCTGATCTTTAGGACTCAGTGATGCAGTGAAATGCTTTACTTTTTGATTTTTAAGCTATTCCAGTTTCTATCTCTTTTTTATTTGTTTGTTTTTTAGAATTTAGAATTTACTGGGCTGAGTATCTGCAAATTTCACAGAACATTTTGTTCTCTGATTTAAATCCTGCATACCAAGTGCCTGCCTGGGGCAAAGACAAAAAAAAAAAAAAAAAAAAAAAAAGTTAGCTTTGATACTCCAAAACTGGTTGAATAAATCCTGTGCAGCTGGCCTGCGTGAAATGTGCCCAGTGACAGCAAGCGGCAGCGAGGATTCAGAGGGATAGGGAGAGCTCTGGGCTGTCAGATGTTACAGTGTTTTATTGCTTTGGCTGGGAAGGGCAGGAATGTGTAGGTATCTCCACTGCTCAGTATAAGGGTGCAAAGTGGTTCCCTCAGGCATGTATGTGGACAAAACTGCTGCACAAGTGTGCAATGTTGCCTTCTGCGTCTATTTGTACATTCTCTGGTGTTGTCCAACTTTGGAACTGTGGTTAAAGCCTCAAAGGCAGTGTGTGAATCTGCAGCAGCTGAGAATACATTTCCAGCACTGGAGGTTCCTATGTGGTTGAGTGTCTGTCCCATCCCTGGTGAGGAATTGTCTAACCTGTATTGTGGTGTTTTTCAAGGGAAATTCTTGGAGACTTATGTTCAAGCCAACACAGTAGAGGTTACTTTTGTCTGTACTTGTGGATGAGATGCCAGGAACTGTTATGGATTGCTGTTTTTTCTTCCTCTGCTGTTCTCTACCAGCTCTGTTCATCCAACTGTCTCTCATCACTTTGCCTCTCTTTGTAATATAACACAACTGGGACATGGTCCCAAGGGAAAAGTGGCTTAAATCTGAATATTGGAAAGTCAAGAATCAAAAGATGTATAGTTCAGGAAAATAAATTCTGGAATACAAAGTTATGAAGGCTGTGACTGGTTCACATGAGCGTCTTGCAGCAAGGTCATGTTTTCCTCTGATAGTGCATCAATAGAAATTTGGAAATCTTGCTTTTACTCGGGCAGTGTGAGCAGAGTGCTTTTGGCCATGCTCTGCAGTGCCATCTCTGTGAATCAAGCTCCATTCTCAGGCTCCAGAGAGCCTACAGATTCTCTAGAAAGAAGCACAAGAGTAACTACAATGAGTGAGACCAGATTTACAGAACTGGCCTCTGGAGCTCAGAATGGCAGGACTCAGGGAAGAAGACATAGTGGCTTTCATTAGTTCAGGTGTTTATCAGAAATATATTAAGAGAGACTTTAAAAAGAGAGTTGTACATATTGGATGGTAAACAAATTTCCAGCAAAATGAGGTGAGAATAAAACTTCCCTTAGAGACAGTTTGGCCAATAGTTTCTGCCAGGGTTGGGTGGTTTTGGTTTGCTTTTTTTTTTTTTTTTTTTTTTTTTTTTTTTTTCCGTCTTCCTGTGTGAAAAATGAGGTGAGAATCAAACTTCCCTTGGAGACAGTTTGGCCAATAGTTTCTGACAGGGCTGTGTGGTTTTGGTTTTATTTTTTTTCCTCTTCTTGTGTCATTTGTAGAGATCATACACTGAAATTATGCTTTGCCCTACAGGGACCGCTGGCTTGAGCAAGTGCATGACAATTCTTAGGATGCTTGTGCTGAAAGACTTCTTTTAATACACCTTGATGTGTTTTGGTTTGATTTGTTCCAGAATGGGATTGCCCTTGTTCCTGTTGCTGCAGACTCATGATCTGGACCTCAGGACTCGAGCAGGACTGAGTGATGCATGGTAAGATTGTGTTACCTGTGCACAGGAGGATGGTGAAATCTGGGATGTGTAGCTTGTGATTTTCCCCTGTCTGGTCAGAAGCAAGGGACAGGAAAGTTTCTTTCTTGATGGAAGATAAATGCAGAGCAAGGAGAGGAGGTGAAAAATCCTTAGGAAAACTAAAATCAGAAGAGAAGCAGTTCTGAGAGTGGACCAAATCTTTTGGTTGCGTATGTGACCATTATTCATATAACTTCAAGAGGGTACACGAGCATGTACCAGCTGAGGAGTTGGCCCATAATGTCCTTTATAAAGCTCTGGTTCCTCCCCAAATAGCTTTTCCCTCCCTCTTCAAAGGGCACCTGTTGTTGGTGGAGTTGGTGATGATACTGGATTAGTGCACATGCGGTCAGCCTGCTTGGCCTCGGCCCTTTGGACCCAAAATGAACTCCAGCTGCTGTTGCCCAGAGCAGGTGCTTCATCCAGCCCGAGCAGCTGTTTGAATGTACACTGTCATGGCCAAGAGGAGGGGGGAGGTCCCCTGGAGTACCCAGAGGAACAACTGATCAGCAGCAAGAAGGAACAGGGAAGTGTACCATGGAGACCTGGTTTTTATACCCAGCAGACAAAAGTTGTTCTAGCATTTTTTCATGGAAATAGGGAACAGTGGCTGTCACTCTACATCCACTGAGCTTGCCCAGTACTGTGATGGATTATGGTTCCCAAAAAGAGGCTGAGGGACTACTAAAGACCAGCAGGGCTGGTTGTAATCACTGGTTTAAAGTTCCAGTGAATGTCCCAGCAAAAGTGAGATTGGGCATAGAACAGTGCACAGGCTGTTGGCCTGCTACTTGTGATAGCTTGGGCTTCACAAGGGAAGGAAAACAAAAGCAGAGAGAATCTGGGGTGTGAAGCAGCTAGAGTGAACAGTGCCAGGGAATGGAGGCAGAGGGTATGACCTGGGGGTATATGGAGATGTGATGGTTGGGAGTTTGAGGAGGGGGCACAGATAGTTCATGTCAGAGATAAAGCAGCAGCAACCCATGATTAGAGTGATACAGGCAGGACAAGGATGCAGGTTTTGTGGAGTAAGGGAACCATCGCCTTCAAATGGATGAGGGCAGCTTGGAGTAAGCCTACCCAGATCTACAGCAAGAGGTAGTGTAGAGTATGTGCAGAGCATAGAGTCTCACAGGATAAGCTGTTCAAAGTAGTTTCCATCACAAACAGCCCTTTCCAAATGCCTTCCTGCATTTATTCCCCTTCAACTATTGTAACTGACCCAGCGGTGGTTCCTGTGCAGTCCTGCACTCTCTGATTATTCCCATGCTGTTAGCAATGGTGGTCCTGGCCTCCCTTTCCAGGAGCAAGCTCTTTCTGGTTGTCTCTGCGTATGTCAGTGTCAGCATTCACGCCAAGTTTAATGTCACCCCTTAGGGTCCCATCCTCTTTTCTGTATTCATTAAAGCTACCAGAGTCCTTGCACTTTCTCTCATAGGCTCACTTTGTGTCCCTGTCCTGTGCGTGGTTTCTGTCATATCCCATCAACCAGACTTTTCATTCTGTGTGTCTTTGCTGATTGCTCAATCAGGCTTGCACTGAACCTCCATAAGGAGGGGTAAATGCTAAGCAAGGATACTTCCTTGTACAGCTGTAAAAGGATTATTCAGGCCAGATTTCATTACAGCATAGCCTAAGAGTAGGAGAAAACATGAATATCAGAGGCCTCTCTTTGTCAGGAAACGGGATTTCCGCAGGTGCTCAGTTGTAAATGCTTTGCATGCTTCCAAGGCTTGGCACATGGCATTGCTGAATCCTGATTCAGGAGGCAAGAATGTCTCTTGACCCCTGCCATGAAAACTGGTGTCTGGCCATGTTTGGAAATCAGCCGTCGATGATGACAGTACATGAGTATGGGTGAAATGAGCAGCTTGGCTTCGACACTAAGCAAGACTTGTTAAAACATTGTAAATACAGATGTCCAATTCATATTTTGAATAATGAATATTATGAACTTTTCTGTAGCAAGTGGTAAAAAGCTGGATCATCTTTCTTCATCTGCTCACTGCCTTCACAGAATTTGCAAGTGTGACAAAGTATTTCATCCCTTTACAGGATTAGGTAAGATTGGTAACTCTAATTCATGTATAGAATTGCATAGAAATAGTCTACATAACCAAGTATATCGATTTAAAGTTACCTGTGTGGTGGCAGGGAAATTGTTTCCATTTTGGTTTATTTGTTTCTTGGGTTGGTCAGGTTATGCAGCTGATTTCAGTTGTTTATTCTTTTGGACGAAAGTCTGCAGCTGTACAGGCCTGTACAATTTCTGTCCCAGTGTAGCTCTTCCATCAGGTATTCCTGCTATTTGGTTTGATTCTACACGAAAATTAAGGAATTGGAAAAATAGTACCAGAAACTCTACATGAATTAAATTCCCAAGGCTGTTAAGGAAAGAGAGGTGTTAGGAGTAGGGTGTTTGTGTGCTCATTCTGTTCTCTTCTGATGTGCTCCTGTAGATGTACCAGCAATAGTTCTCTGCTGTCTCCTTATCTTTCTGACAGCATGGCTGGGTGATACCCACACCCCTGATCAAGCGCCAGCTGCTGCCCTGCCTCCTTCCTCTGCCCTTCTCTTCCTCAGCTCCCTTGAACTCAAGATGAATGAAAGTGCAGCTTTTCAAATCTTGGTGGAGTAATAAATTCTTGCTATAAATCAAACCAAATGCCAATTTCAGAGTGGCCCTATATTTAAGTGTGGCAATGCATTTAATTTGGTATTCCAGAGGTTTTTAATGACCTACATGTGGATAGGAATTTTTTGAAGCATCTGTCTTTTGCTGATTAAAATGTAATTAGGTACCAGGGATTCAAACCATCCTAAAGGATGTGTGGCAATGTCTAGTGTCCTCTCTGGTGAGGAACAATGCAATGATACAGTTTGGGTGTGGTAGATCATAATTTACTAACTGCTGGATTAAGACTAGGGAAGTAAAGAGCTTGTTAGCAGGCCTCCACATTTAGGGGATCTGGAGAGCAGAGGTTTACTTTATATGACGCCCATGTTCTACTGTGCAGGAATTCCCAGTTCAGGGTCAAAAATACTGAGAGTGCCCTTTCACCAGAGAGCCGACAATTAGCTCGCTGCCAGTAGGAAAAACAGCCTGTAAGTGGTGAGTGAACAGAGTGTGAGCAATGGACCTGGAGAGAGGGGCAGCACATAGTCAGAGCCAGTGACATTCTTCACACCTGCTGTGGGGCATAACAGTAGCTGGCTGCCTCAGCCCGTGGCACTACAAGCAGAGCATTGTGCTGTGACACAGCCTGGGCAGCATTGAATTACACACCGATTAGGTCTTTGCCTTCTCCCTGTCTCTGTGGACAATGGAGAATCAGAGAAGTGGACATGAGAGCTTTAGCAGGCCTTGTGCTCTCCAGCAGAGGAGGATTAGTTTGTAAATGGTAAATTGTGTTGGGGCCAAGAGTCGTAAAACTGAACTCTTGCCCTGCTGCTGCCTCAAAGGCACAGGCTCTGCAGAAAAGCCCTTCTGCTAAATGCTGTGATCAGGGCAGGGTGGGCATATGGAATTTCCTCTGCCAAAGAAGGAAGAAGAAACTGGTATATTTTTACAAATTTTTGCTCCTCACCATCTCTTACTATCTTTTCTAAGAACAGGCATGGGATTAAATTAATCAGTCTTCTGCCATTTCCACAGGGATGCGGATTTGCCTCTCACTGAGGTGCTGCTGGCTGGTTCACTGCCTGCTGGAGGGTGTAGCTAAGACCTGATTTAACCTGAAGCATGCACTTCCTCAGGAGGTCTGCAGCAGGGCTGGAAAACTGCAAACACTGCATCCCTTCCCTCCTGTCACCTGCTTCCACATGACTGCAGTGCCTGTGCTGTGCTGTCAGCTCCCTCACTCTGAAATGTTCCTCGTGACGGTTTGTACAGAGCTGTCTTGGAGCAGGCTTTTCTCTTGGTGGCAGTATCCCTTGTTGCCATGTTATTCATGAGGAAGATGGCTTTATTCTTGCCTTTATTCCACAGGCACCAAAAGTGGCAAATCTTCCATAACCTTTTCTAATTTTCAATTGAAACTCTACATCACATAAACTTCTTGGGGTTTCTTTTGAGAGGTAAAGACTTCTTTTTTTTTTTTTTTCCTTTTCTTTTTTTTTTTTTTTTTTTTTTTTTCCTTTTTTTTAGAAACAACACCAAACAAAAACCCAGATACCAAAACCCAAGAAACCCAAAACTAACAGAACAAAACCCACACAGTGAACCCAAGTTGGAGAAACAACTGCCTTGTGTGACTGATACAGTCCACGGGAGTACAAAGCATTCCCAGTCTGGTCTTGCACATCCATTTCTCATACCTATTAATAGCTTTTAGGCATGAGTATAGACATGGAGATGGGCAGGAGTAGTTTGCCATGCAAACATTTGTCTGGGAGCCCCTTCTTATTTTCTTGAACTAAAGATATCAGTGTGATAAAGTGGACATTTTAAAGCATTGGTGGAGATAGGGGGGATGTAACTGCACTTTTAATCTGAGGTTGGATTAGGCATCCTCATATCTTGGAGTCTGCCAGTAAATAGCAAAGTATATGAGCAATGGAAATATGTCCTTCTTAATCTGTAAAAAAGACAGGTTTGAAAATCCATCAATCTTTCAAATCATCTTAAGGCATATTGATCCTGAATCATTACAGGGGAATTCAACAGGGGTGTTCTTGTTAGTGATCTAAAAATATAAATGTGGTTGAATGGAAAACTGTATCTTATTCCAGTTGTCTTTATTACTGCAATAAATGATACCAACTCTCTCTTCTTACAGACTTTATCTCATCTGTTTATAGTGGTGGCATTTATTTTGTTTTGAGCTGAGGAACAATGCATACCTAGATACTCTAAGGTTGTAGAGGCTTTATGAACATACTATTTAGAAGAATTGTTTCTCCTCTGGTTGCTGGTTTGAACTGAGAAAAGATACTCATATTTCATACTCCTGAAAGAAATAGCAGGCTTGCTATGCAGTTCTGCTCATAAATGATCCATTCCAGAAAACTCCCAAATCTCTCCCATCTATTTTCTCTAATAGGTGGCAAATCCTTAGGAGCTCTAAAAAATGCTCGCAAGTCTGCAGGACATGAAGGCTTTGCTTTGGTTTATTTTCTGTAAAGCTTGGTAAAAAAACATATGAATGAGAAATTCAGCTGTTATTCAACATAGTCAGTACTGATAACTAAGAGTTCATATTCAAAACTGGAAAATAAAAGCTAGTAGTATTCTAAGTAGTCACTGTTGGTTTTACTGCTATGGTGTATTTCAGAGGGAAGTTTTAAAGAAAAAAAAAAGGAAACCCAGTCACTCATGAGTGCTGATACAGGAATGACAAAGGTTAATACCACTGACATCATGTTGGAACTGTATAGCATTTTGTTAATGGTTATTAATGCCCTGCTGCTGGGAGACAGACAGTGCCAGCTGCCATTAGTGTGGTGCCTCTGCGGGTGTGCCTGGGCCTCTGCTCGGGAGGGAGAGGGCCCTGAGGAAGGCTCAAATCTGCTCCCTCCACTGAAACAGGAGGAGAGGAGACACTGAGAGAAGGCACTTGCAGTGCCTTGCTCAGAACAGGGCTTGGAGAGTGAAGCAAGAGCAGCAGACACCTACAGTGCCACATCCAGGAGGTACTGAGGACTTGTGGTCAGTTATCTCTAGGACTAAAAAATTACACATCCTTTGGGAGAAAACAGCAAGAGATTCAGATAAACATGCATGGAAATGATGCCAGTAAGAAGGGAAGAACCCTGGTTCATGTAAGAGAATTCAAATCTTTGTACATCAGTGGAAAGGAGTCAGAAATGCTACAGACTGAAGGAGAAAAGCCCTTGAGAGGAAGGGGAAGGAACTGTGTAATGGCAGAATGATGATGGATATGGAGCAACTAATTAGCTTTGACTACATCATATTCATTGTACATCTAGATTTGTGGGTTTAGCAGCCTCACTTGGGGCTGGCTATTACTTTGTGTAATACCTTTGAATTTCATCCACCATAAGGGAATGAAACAGATACAGAAAAGTGCAATATATCAGTGTAGCATATCAAATTGAGATAGGCATTTTTAGCAGTCTGTACTGGACAGAGGTTTAAGCCTGCATTAGATTATTCCTTAAGTGTATTGTTGTTATGACAAATCTGAAAGGAGCTAAAAGCATTTCAGTAGATCAAAAAAGGAAACAGATTTCCTTTCCCACAACCTGGACCCAAAATTGGATTGCTAGCCAGTCTTACATGGCCTGGCTGTAAGTACACAATCACCCACTGGTGAATGGGAGCAGAACACCTGGACATGAGTTGTGAGTCCTGTGGGAGTAACTGGCTCACCAGGCCTCTCCCAATTGTTCAGCTTCTAGAGCTCTTTAAATGCTGGTGCAGTGTAACCTGAATAATGCACTGAGAATGTTTAGCCAAGAAATGCCTGATGGCCCAAGGACATTTTGATGATGACTGCCATCTGATGTGCCACACAGACTATTGTACTCTCTTTCATGCTAATTAAAAACTACTATATCACTACTTATGTTTTCTAAAAGGGAAAATGTGAGTTTGATCCCATGAACCCAAGGTTTAGGGACACAATTTAATTTTAAACCCCATTAATTTTTTGCATCCATTAATTATTATAATAAATGGAAACATCCATGCAATGTTATCCATGTAGTCCCCAGTTTTGCAGCCTAATATTCAAACACAATGATTTCTACAGACTTTATTTTCTCTGGTCACTTTTACAAATAGAGTTACCCATACAAATAGTTTGCAGTCAGTTTCCCTCAGTGCAAAGCATGAGCAGCAGGTCAAGGGGAGCAGTTTTTCCCCTTTGCATGGTGTTCAGTGTCATCATTACTGCAGGTAAATTGTTTGTCTGGTTTTAAGGATTTTCTTTGGGGTGGTTTTTTTTTTCTTTCCTTTAACTACCTAAAATGGTTCATATTACTCTTTCCAGTAGCTCAGACTTCTATAATTACTACAAAAAATTGCAAGGAAAAGAAATTGTAACCAAACACACTGACTATTTGGAAGAACTTCAGATTGAAAGTAAGATTGTAATTCCGTATTTCTTCAAGAAAATAGACCCTTACTCATTACCTTTTAATATTTGATTACTCTTTCACTTTGTTGGCAGATAATATTTAGAAGTATTTAGAAAAGCTGGGACTCAAGCTTGACTTTTCATTTGCATTTCAAACTGGAGCAAATCAAACAAAACAGAATGAAGCTAGGGAAGCTTCTACTCACCTCAAGCAGTGCAGGATAGCCCCTGCAATCTCATGCATTTCTAGGCTTTGCCTCTTGACATTTTTCTTCTGGGGGTGAGGAAAGAGGAGAATTTATTTTTAATTAACAGTTAACAAAGCAGCAATGAACCTCTAAAATGTGCTTTTATTTTAAAGTAATAAACAATCAATACAAGGTCATTTCTGAAGGATAAAGTGGCAGTTTGGCTGGGATGGGGGTTTTTTGGTGGGTTTGGGTTTCTTTGCGTATAAGGAAATATGGTAACTGTTGCCTCTTATTATGGCTATAATATAACTGACTCTGGAAGCTTGATTTATTGTTTCGGACTTGTAGCTGGTAAAAAGGAAGTTTAAAATAATTTCCAAAACCTGATCATCAAAAGCAGATGAAGATGTTGCAGAAAAACAGTCAGGTATGTTCCAATGCACTGAGATTTGGGTCTTCTTCTGGGTCTTGCATTATGAGTCTGTTTAAAATACTTCACTTCTTTCAGGTTTTGACTAGTTGGCATTTCCCTATAGTTTCCAGAGGGGTACTTGTCTGGAAATTATTCATCCTGTATTTGTGTAAACATGAAGTGCTTTTCTGGAAACTTGGGTGGAATGGTTGGATGTGCCATGGGCTGTATGACTGCTATGTACAGAACCATACAGTGAGCTATTTCTGGCTGTGTTTTGGGGGGCTTGAACTGAATTCTGAGTCTGTTTATTGACCCTAATGTGTGTGTGTTTTCTTCCTTTGTGGAAAGAGAATAGGACTTTTGAATTGGTCAAGACAACCAAAATAATCAAAGACTTCCCTGTGATGTGTTATATCACTTTTATGCTCACTGTTGAGAAATGTAGTTCACTAACTTGAAATCGTGTGTGCCAAGTTAACTTCACTGGCATTGTGAGAGCAGCAGCAAAAGGTTCACATAATTATTAAATGGACTTTTATGGGTAAAGGACATACCTTTCTCCTAGACAGAAGTAGTATCCTACCCAGCTTCACTCAAGCAACTGCGAGAGTTTTAGAATCGCAGAATGGGCTAGGTGGGAGGGACCTTAAAGATCATCTCATTCCAACTTTCTGCCATGAGCAGGGACTTCCACTAGGCCAAGGTTGCTCAGAGTCCCCTCCAATCTGACCTTGAAACATTTCCATGGATGGGCCATCCACGCTTCTCTGGGCAACCTGTGCCAGTGTCTCATCACTCTCACAGTAAAGAATTTCTTAATATCTAATCTAAACCTTTCATTTTACAACCATTCCTCCCATGCCATACCGTGCCTTGATGAAAAGTCCCTTTCCAGATGTTGTAAGCCCCCTTTAGGTATTGGAAGATGCTAAAAACTCTCCTCAGAGCCTTCTCTTCTCCAGGCTGAACAGCCCCAAATCTCTCAGCCTGTCAAATTTCTTTAGTGTTTGAAAAATGCTGAGGATCACTTGTTTTTCTGCCTTTCTTCCCCTCCTCCTTACAAAATTGAAGGACTTGCACTCCTGTTACTTCATGGGAGATATACGAATTCAGCATAGGCTTTTCTATATGAACACATTTACAGAGTTGTGTTGCCAAATTGATAATACCAGAGGAAGGTGTAACAGCATAAGGGAAACATGAAATTGAATGTCTTAATTAAAGGTGCAAACTGCAGATGTGAGAAAACTGCAAAGCTATTCAAACTTTGAAGGATATGAGGGGAACTGAATTCATTGAGAGCTGAAGATATTAAATAAGCACCGTGAGTAGAAAGGATGCTGGCACACATTGTGGGTGGGGTTTGGCTGCTGGGGAGCTATGGGAACTATGGGGAACCCAAAACTGGGTTTTTTTAGGGGGCAGAGTGTAGAGTTGAATGGGCTTATAAATGTGAGCACTTCAGTCATGTGCCTCAAAAGATCATCTCTTCAACCTGTACCCATTATAAATAAAGGAGATTAAAAGGGAGAAAGTTGAAGAACTTTGTTCAAGTGCTTAAGTATCTGGAAACAGCCAAGTGAATCAGATTTATGTTGCAAAAAGAATGGTGTAGTAAGTCAGTCTTGTAGGCTACCATAAGCATCTGTCTCTCAATCCACATATATGTCATCATGAGATTGCAGAACAGAGATTGTAAGAACAGTCTAAGATTTTGGTTAGTAAGACTTAAGGTTAAAGGCAGCTAGCTCTTTGTCTTCAGAGACTGCTTTCTTTTTAAAAGCTGAGGGCTAAGTCTCCCCTGCCACAACCCTGTGGCGATTGGCAGCACCTCAGCCTGATCTATGAACTTAAAACACATTTGATCTATATGCTGGTGCTTACTGCCAGCTCCTGCCACTCCACCTGAATAACTATAACATGCTCATAAATCAGGGGAGAGCATTCCTCGCTGACACCATCCCAAATGCCCTACTGAGCTGAAGCCTGTGTTAGCCATCAATGCCTCTTACATAAACATGTCATACTTTAAAGTAGAGTCCTGCAAAAAGCACAAACAATAGGCTGGTATGGAGGGGCCACACAAAGTCGAGAGCTGTTAAGTGGGGGGAAGAGGAGGAGAAGAATCTCTTGATGATAAATATATCTACCAGACACATATGGAAAGAAAATAGTTAAGTCTAGCTTACATTTCTTTCAAAATGAAATAATCAGATGTGGAAATGGTTGTCATACTCCCTGGGGAACTTGGAAGCTATGAGCCACAGGAAAATAATGATGCACCATACTTTGGCTTTTGTTATATTCCCTTCAGCCTGGTCTTTATCCCACACTTCATATGTCAGATACCCAGTAGTTTGTGTGTCTGATTAGGTAGTGAAAAAAGCTCAGTTGCATTTTGTTTGCAATAGAAGTGAGTAGAAATAGTGAATAGAAAGCTGAGCAAGAGCAATAGCTCAGTCTTGTGTCTGCATTCAAAACCACTTCCTAAGCCTTGTCTAAAGTCACCCACCAACACTGTGGCTGGTAGTTCCCGTCTCCCAGATCTTAATCCTCAAACAAGCTGATGCCAATTTTGGGCATTGTAAGAGAAATGATAAGGAGCATCCCAGGCACACCTTTGTTATAGCACACAGCTGAGTGACTTGTAAAACTCCTGTGTTTGTGTCGGTGCAGCCTTTGATGTGAATGGGTGAGGGAGGTGCTCTCCATGCAGCAGCTGGAACACACACAGCCAGCAGTGACACCAGGCTGTAAAGAGCGTCCCTGGCCGCCCCTGTCACATGGATCACAAATCACAGGGCTGACAGGTGCCTGTGCTGGATCCTGCTGGATCCAGGGTGTGCCTTGGTGTGCAGCAGCAGGTAGGAAACCTGCCTGGTGGGTGGCCAGATTGTACGCATGACTCAAATTCTCGGCTCAGGGGCAGCCTGCTGCACAGCTTGGTGCAGAACTGGGGACATTTACTTTTCCTTTAATTGGGCTGAGTGCTGTTTACGCTCTGACTTCAGGTAGGGTTCAATTCCACATTCTTTAATAGTCATGATAACCTTATGGTTAATTTGTAGCATTAAGGCAAGGAGTTTTTGCAAAACTGAGCCTGCAGGTCCCCTGTTGCTCCTGCTGAAAGGGCCGGGCCTTCAGCACCCTTGTTGCTTTCCCGAGGAGAGAGATCCAGCATGCAAGAGGGAGGTGGAAGTAGTCACATCCTGGAAGGGCTTCAGAGTGTTTGGCTATGGACTTATGGAATATCCAATCTATCCCTGTGAGTAATTTCTAACTGATGAGGATGATTGATGAGTATTACTCTGCTGTGGGAGCCTGAACCATAGTTAACATTTGTGATGGTGATGATCTTCCAAAAATGCATGTGGGAGACATAACACCATTTTTTTCCATTGCCTGCTTAGAATTGGTTTTTACTACCTTACCCTCTACCCACATACATTAATTCCTGAGCTGCCCTTACCCCCTCACCACCACCTTTTAAATATAATTTAAGGTCTTTAGGGACCGATACAAAGCCACCAGCCTGTAGAAGATTGCTGTTTTCACCCTAACACCTTGTTGGTGTTAACTGGCAGCAACTCTCACGTTATATTGGCACTGTAGAGTGTTATGGCAGGTCTGTGCTTTTACATCCCAGTCTTCAGAGAAGCAGGCAAGCTTTTGGTCAAGGGCAATAGCTTTTACATGACTTTTTTTAGAACCAGAAGGCAAAGGCTGAGGCAGCAGCTCTGAATATGCGCTGGCCTCAGGAGAGGCTCCTCGCTGCTGTGCAGCTGTTGTGAGAGCTGGGGAGGACATGGGGCTCCAAAGCCCAGTGCCACATGTGCTCAGGCAGCCCCTGGCAATCAGCAACCCTGCCTGAAGTCGACTTCTGTTTAGGTGGTGGTGGTTTTTTTCTTTTTCCAGGGAGTCACTTGATAGGGTATAATCCTGTAAGATACTCAGCAAAGAAGCTGATACAGGAAAGTATTTCTGCAGATGCTTAATTTTCAGTGAATAAGTGGTTCTTTTATGTGGGTGGGAGCACTCATGTGCTTAAAGTTAAGCACATGCTTAAGTGCTTTCTTGGATTGGGGCCAAACTGCTAATGTGATGGAGATTCCCTTTCTCAAATAACTGCAATGTTCAGGACTTCATGTGGACCCCTGGGCCTGCAGGATTACTGAAGTACACCCATGACTGGAAAACATGGGACACTTGTTCTTAAACTTTTCATTTTCAGCAAAACTTTAATGCGATGTTGCTATATTATGACCTTTATACTTTGCATGCAAAGGATAGTTCTTTACTAGGCCTGTGGTAGGCTTGAAAAGAAACCCTACTGCTGACCTCAAATTGGTTTTCTTAAGAGGATATTTTACTTTTCTCTTTGAGGACAAAACAAAGATTCCTCCAGCACCTTTTGCTCTGACCCCAGTGCCTTATCTTTAAACTGCTCCTATTACACTTCTGGAAGAAAATCAGCCTTTGACGGGCACCATGAAGATGTTGAATTCCAGCTGCTGGGAGTGTCTTGTGTGATGTTGCACTTGCCCACGATAGTCTGCTTTGATGACAGCAGTGGTAACAAGGCCAAAGCACACGTGTGGGATGTGACAGGGATGTGCACCTGTCTCAGGCAGGGGGCACCAGGTCTTCCCCGTGGCAGCCTCCTCGGTGGCTGTGCTAATCACCAGGAGTGACACGGGAGTGACACTTGCTGTGCCCGGCAGCAGGAGCGAGCAGAGTTTGGGGCTCTGAGTACACAGCTGCTTCTCAAATTATGATGCACAGGGTCAGAGGTCACTACAGAAAAAGCAGATAAAATTATGCTTCCTACTGCCACCATGCCACTTCAAAATGGTAAATTGTTTGTTTTATGGTGGGTCTGTCAAGCTGTTCTATGGTAGCAGACACATGAATTTCTCAGCTCGCTTGTAGCCCTTTAAAAATAAAGGGATTTATTTTCTAAATATTGCATTAGGGATTTCTTTTTGTTAGCTGTTGTTCTTTGACTGCTGCTATAAAATAGAAACTTTTAGACATTTTTAAAGTGTTTGTTGGTGAGGCTTAGCAGCAGGGTGAGGGTGGGCGGCCAGCAGTGCTGCAGGATTTGTCTGCTCTGGCCATGCTGTGTGTGGGCACGGCAGCTTGCAGGCTCCCCTTGGATACCTGGGATATGGGATAAGCTGTGGGCAGATGGCTGTGCACAGGATGAGCCATCTAGGTTAATGCTGTCTGCCTTTCTGTTCATGGCTTCTGATCCTGTTTCAGAAACAGGGCAGATCTTTATCCTGTGTGCAGCATCCACTCACTTTTCTCAGAGTTCACACCTCTCTGCTGTCCTTTCCACTCGAATTTGTATTGAACAAGAGATGGTGCTTACAAGAAACTCGTGGAACTAAGAGTGAGAACCAGGCTGGAAAAACCATAAGAGTTCAAATATGTAGGGTATGTGATGCTTTCTCCAGCTTTGACTTTTTTTGAGTTCCTTTTTATTGTGAATGGCTTGTTAATTTTTTGTTAAATTCTTCGACCATAACTGTGACCAAAGAGAGGAATGCATTTGACAAGTGCAATAAAGCAACTGTTCCATGTTTATGGCAAGTGCTATACTTTTATGCTATTAATTCAAATTGCCTGGATTTTTATAAAACTGGGACAGTATAGGATTACCTACCTTGCTAGAACAGTTGAAATGGATCATACTACAAAGTAGTCCACATCTCCCTATCAAATTTTAGAGGAAATAATCTTACAGTCGTAGGGGAGGTGTATGTCTCTGGAGCACAGCTTTTGGATGCGTTTTTGTATCCAGCAAATATTGGGAGTCCCAAAGAAAAATAACAGGAACATGCCATTAAGTAAAATAGAATAGTTCAGTACAAAAAAAACCCCAAAAAAAACCCAGTTGGACTACATGTGAGTTAATGCCACTTAGGAGTACACAGGTAACTTCAGAAATGTTTTGCTACACTACTGTAACTAAGCAGAGAAGGTGACTGCAGTAGTCAGTCCTCTTCCAAGAGGAAAGGTGGTGGGAAGTGTACATGGGGATGATTTCCTTGAGCAGGTTTTTTCTGAAAACTAGAGCTGTGCAAATAATTGGTTATCTTTCTTCAGTTTGATGATTGTATAGGCAAGAAAAAAATCCTTTGGGACCAGAAAAGTCTTTAGAGAATGGAGAAAGCATTAATGTGAGCAAGACCAATACACTGCTTCAATTCCAGGTATTTCTATTTTTTTTTCAAAGTAACAACATGAAATCTGGGGTCTTGTTTGTTTGTCTGGAGGGTTTTGGCTTTTTATTTAACAAGGTAAAATTCAGGAGTCATGTGCAGCTCCAAGAGGGAGGGAGTGTGGGCATCCCTACCTCTTTACATGCCTCCAGCAGGGTTAGCATGCATGTCACAAAGCTGTTGATGCTCTCCTGTGAGCCTGGAAGAGCAGAAAGAGGGTCTGAATTCAAGTTCCTGAATCTAGAAGTAGTTCTGACTACTGAATGAAGGCTATGAAGTGGAAGACCTGACAAGAATGACCATAGTGACCAGTACATGAATCCCCATGCATTGAAACATGTTTTCTTACACTGAAAAGGAATAATGGGGCAGGATGGACACCCCCAAATAAGCTGGGAAGGCTCTCCTAGTCAAACCTAGCCCAACATTACTTGAGTTTAGGGTAAGTTCAGATAAGTAATTAAATGCTCTTAAGTACACTTAGGCTTTCTTTGAAGCCAAGATTTTTGGAACAGAGATAAACTGCTTTGCTGCCAGTGCCCACTTCCAGGGAAGGACTGGATGTTTCTCCCTGCTGGATCTCATGTTTATGGTGCACTCAATCACTTCTGGTCAGTGACTGCAACCTGATAGCCAGTACTAAATCTTGAAGGGACTCTATGGAAAAGGGATAGTCACCATGGCAAGGACAACTTGTCCTTGTATTAGGCACTGAATGCAACCAAGGCATTTGGATTTTGGAGGTTGTTGCTTATGTGCCAAAGAGGCTATCCCTGTTTTTGTCAGCTCCTCATCTTTGTGGGATAGTCTCAGCTCTCAGTGCCTACTAAGCAGTTGTGCAAACGGTGGCTTTTTGAACTGCAATATTTGTTTGAGTCTTAAGTATCACCAGACTTTGAGGTCGGTGAACTTCACTGTTCATCTTGGACAAATTCTCCTTATATTTTCAAGCTCCTGTTCTGGAAATGAAGTTAGAATCCTTGCTGTTGCCTCATGAGTGACAAATATAAGGCAACAAAAAAGGACTTACCACTAATCCTCCAAAATTAATTTCATAACAAAGTTGATCACTGAATAAGAAAATAGAGCTGGGCAGATAGCACCAAGATATCTGCATCTGGTCTGAGCCAACTTTTTCCTGATTAACAAATGTAACATATTTTCTTCATAATACCATTCTTGAACTCTTACATTTTATACCACTATCTTAATCACTTCAAAGCTACAATGTTTGCTCAGGTCCTTAAGGTGACTTCTAACACTAGTAGCAGAAAGAATGATCCACTGATCATTCTTTGTGAATATAATCCTGAAGTCTGTGTAAAGTCATCAACCAGAGTGTGTCCCTGTATATTATGTTGATTTTTTTTTCTTGTACATGAGAAACAGGCTTGTACTTGAGGTTTTCACTTTAGATCTATGTCCTCTGTTCTGGAAACAATGGTATTTACCATTTCTATTCCATAAGCAGTTCCTGAAGAAGCTTTTCCTTAAAGGTTTGGGTGGGTAGAACTAGAGAAGTGAAACTATCTGCTTTTAGGGCAGGCTTTCTTTACATATGTTTCTTTCTTGGAGTCCTCTGCTGAATGCACTGTGGAGTCTGGGATGAACAGGTCATCCCATGCTGTGTGTTACCCTATAGCTAATGCCAACTGCAATTTCAAGTGCTCTCTCCTAATCTCTCCCCCTCATGCATTATTTCCTTGTGCAGCATTAACACACCACATGCTGATCCACTGTTGCTCCATGGATTTAGAAAATAATCTACAGGCCTGCAGTGATGTAAAACATTAAATATTGTTTTAAATATCGGAGGCGCCATCCTGCCTACACGGTACTTAGGGTGGGCAGCACGCCAGCGCCTGTGCTGGCATGTGCCTGAGAACTGGAGCATGCCTGCTCCCAGAGAACAAAGCAAAGCCCAGGACAATAAGGCAGGAATGATGACAGACAGGGAAAGGCTGGCTTATGGCTTGTGCTGTTTGACCATAATATCAGCTTTGGAGACTATACTGTCTGGAAGGCTAAGAGTTTCTTTCTGCACTCCTGCCTTACTGCCTGCACCTGTCCCTGCGAGGGCAGGCAAGAATGAAAGGACACTTTAGTGAGCTTCCAGGGGCTTGTCAGTCAGTTGTGGCACAGTGGGATTTCAGTGGATGCTTCATACTCATTCTCTCACTCAGCATTGCCAGCTAACACTGGGCTGAGTGCATTTCTTCTTAGCTCACTTCCCTCTTTCTCTTTGTGTCTGGGAGGGGAAGGGCTGGGGAAGCTACTGTGCTGTGCTGTGAGTGTGGAGGGAGGAGACGTAGTGCAGAATGCCTGCTGCACTGTTTTGGGACTGCCTCTGAGCTGTGCCTTTCCTTTCTGCTCCAGAGGAGTAAATTCCCTCTAGAGCCCTGCTTGTGGATGGGCTGTCCCTCAGCCCCAGGTTTCCAGTGATATATCCACACCCACGCTCGCTATTTGTACAGGGACAACTGGAACAGAGCACGTTTTTTCTTTTCCTTGTGTTGACTTGGACGTGGGTAACCATCGGGAGTCGTCCTGTATCCATACTGAAAAGCTGCAGTTGCATGATGTCAGCCTAAAAGCTGCAGAAGCTCAGAATGGTGTGTGCAGCTGCTCAGCCCTCTGGGCACAGCCAGCCCTCTGTCTGCATCAGGCAGACATAAACTGGGCCATGGTTTTAGGCTGTGTCCACTGCCTGAGGTCTGCTGACCTTGTCCTTACCTGGAATGTTCCCGATGTTGGGAAAATGTCAGTCACCTTTAACTTTCTCATCACCACATCAGCTCCTGTCTTTGTGCCCATGGATCTCAAATTCCTTGTGAGGGAGAGCACTCAGCCAATACAAGGTGGTCCTGCACTTCTGAATTCATGGGAAGTGAACAACATTTTGGAAGGCAAAGTCTCAGATGCTGTTGGAAACATCTACCCATAAGCTGCTTAATATAGTTCATCATATTGGAGTGTCTGCATGAAAGAGGCAGGAGAAAAGGGTTGCCCACGAATATTATCAGTACAAATCAGCATGGGTTTAGTGTAGCCAAAAGTATGGTCTGTTTATACACCCACCCTTTAATGCGTGTGAATGTGCTTGATTCTATGAGAACTTGCAAAGCTAGGAGCTATATGAACTTGTCTGTCACACACTTCTTAAAGCATTATTTCTCCTTTTGTCTGCAGATCCCTCTAATGCCAAATGGCCCAAGAACTTCAAAGACATACCACAACTTCAATCTGTCCTTCATGCTTTTGCTTCCTTCAGCATCTAGCTGTGGCAAAGCCAGCTTCTCACTGGCTCTAGAGGCTCTCTCTTCAGAACTTAAATATAAGTGAATTATAACAGTTCATGTTACCTGGTCCAGCTGTACTAGAAATGGGCCCTTTGACTCATTAGAAAAGCAGCTCTTCCACTGGATCCAAACTCCTCATTAGCTTTGAAATATTTCACTCTGCTCCCACCCCTCAAGTTACAGCTTCTTTGGCCAAGTTCATTGGTTTTTATTTCCAGGAACTGCTGTATCTCAGAGGGCTTGTGAAATGATAACAAGGTGACTAATACAGGTAAGGTACCTGACCTGATTTTCATGTAATTGGCATAGATTACTTTCTGAAGTTGCTTTTTCTTCAAGTGATGGAAGTGCAGAGCATTGATGTGCCATCTTGGAGAATTTATAGAATGAGACTCCTGATTTTTCTCCCTGCTTGCTTAAGTCTGTGTAAGCTTAGCCTCTTTCTTTTGAAGACCTGCTGTAACTACCAACTTAACTACTGTACTTACACTGGAACACAAAATTAATGAAAAACCAAAATGCAATTTAGCTACAAACTTCTAAATGCAATATTCTCATGTTTTAACCCAGCTGGCTGGTTAAGAGAGCAAGTGTGGAAGCCACATTTCCCACTCTTGGCTGTCACAGTGTGCTGTTCCTCCCCTTGCTGGCCAGCAGCAGGCAATAGTCCTGTCGTGTTCATGTTCAGGTGTTAGTGGGTCTCTAACCTGGACTGTTAATGGATGGGATTATCTCTGAACATGTGCAATAAACTCAACAAATGGAAAAGCAAATGGAAGATATTACTGTAAGACTATATATGTTGTTGAGATATGTGTATATCTCTTCTTTCACTGAGCTGTGGTTAATCAAAAGATTCATGTTGGGTTATTTCTGAAGAAGAGACTCCCCCATTTAATGTCCAGCATAGGTTGTTGTTTCAGCCTGCGCATGTGTGCTTTGCTTCTGGTGTACTGGAAAAATGTGGTAATGCCTAAACCAGAAAATTATGTGGGAAAGACATGAAGATGCAAAAAACGATGAAAATCCATGGGTAGAAGGATCTCATTAAGTGGACTTAGGAGATTCTCATAAATATCATTTTAATGTGATGTAGTTCACATGATAACAAGATACTTTGTTCCACCAGCAAAATGGAGCATTAGCTTAGAGCACTGGATTACTCATGGCACAAACATGGCTGTTATGTGCAAACTTTCGATGTTCTGCCAAGGGCAGTTTGTGGGGGTTGAGATGAAACTGTTTCCTAAACTGTGAAAGTGATCCCGGGTACCCAGCCTGCTGGAATGCCTGGAGGTTTTATGGATTCCTTCCCCTTTAAGCCCACTATCAGGGTATCTGCTAATGCAGCCTGCCTTTTCCTGCCTGCATTGCTCTAGTGGGGCTGGCCTTAGGGAAAGCATTGCTTTGACTCAGTTTGTTTTCTGACCTCTTGTTTGCCTGCAGAAGGAGCATTTACTGCAGCCTTTTCTGTAGATAACCAAGGCAAAATGACCTCAGGCACTGGAAGAGACGAATGTAACACTCATGTTTGAATATGACACCAGACCCACGAGGAGTGGGAAGGTGTCAAATTATAGTCAGATCTACTCTCACAGCACCTCGGCTTTGGGAAGGCCTGGGGAAAGGTCTTATGTTATGCAGGTGAAGGAAACAAAAGGTAGGAAAACAAATTTTGGCCTTGGGCTGAGGATCTGCAGTGGGCTTTGCTCCTCCCACCCACTTAGAGGGGGAATGCACTTGCAGGTCCTGTGGCCACACAGGTCTTGGCCGTGCCTGAAGCTTGCTGGAAGGACCACTCATTCCTGAGGGTGCCTAGCAGAGCACCAGCTGTGCTGTCCCTGTGTCAGGCTGGCTTTGCCCCCTCTCCTTGCAGTTCACAGCTGGTCTGGCTGTGTTTGCCCAGTGCTCCAGAGCCTCAGCCACAGCTTCCCATTTCTGATGGCTCAGAGCAGAGCATCTCTGGTAGAGCTTCTTGTTAGAAGTGTGCACTGAAATGGAGGTGCCAAGGCGGACTCTAACTGCCTGAAGTGGTGCAGCTGCCAGCTGTGTCTGTTTAGGAACACATGCTTTGTTATGGAAAGGTGTGGAAGACTAATGGAGTGAAGCTTTTAGGCAGCAAATGAAGTTGAAGTATGTGTTCAGGGTGAAAGTGGGGGATCAAACACAGATTATATTCCCAAGTCTTTGCCTAACGGCCTTCAGATGTTACAATTCATTCATTTTTTGCCTGTGCTATAGAGGATGCTGATTCAGGAGTTAAAAATGTGAAGGACATTTGAAATCCCCTTTGTGGGGATTTCCAGGCTTCCACGATGCCACTGTCAGACTTGGATCCTGGGAAGCTTTGTTTTAGGGAAGGACTTGAGTATGAAGGTTCTGTGTAAGTACAGAAAGTAGGATTAAATTTCAATTAAACCCAGAAAGAAACATCAGAGGGCTGAAAGATATCTTCCCTCAGCTGTAGCAGCTACTCTCTTCATACCTGTAAAGAGAACCTTGCCCAAATTCCCTTAATTTGCTTTAAAGTACCATCTGAGGCCTCAAGTAGATCTCAGCTCCAGTGTATTTACTGTCCAAACAGAAACAACGCACTATAACCTCACCCTAATTTTACTGGAATCAGCTGCCACTACTCTGGAGAAGAAGCAAGAAAAAACAAAATTAATATCTGGATAAACAGCCTATTAATTTGATGACAACTGTTGTTCTCCTTTTCAGGGTCCAGAGAGCAGCCTGGGCAGTGAGCTAATGAGAACACCAGAATCGTGCAGCCTTGGGGGAGGTGGGGGATAGAGAAGAAAACAGAACAAACACTCCTTTTGTAGCTTGGAGCTAAGGGGATTCAGCCAAAGGTTAATTGCTTTCTACCCTAAAATGCTGTGAAGTGTTGCTGCGTGGTGTCATACAGCTGCTTCATCCCAGCCTAAGGGTGTCTGTTTCAGTGGTGGGTGGCATGAGCCAAGATCCTTTTTTTAACCGCACGGGGGTGTTGCAAGGTCTCTTGAGTCAAGGCTTCCAAAAATCTGGTGGATTTGGCTGGTATTGTTTAGGATATCGCTGCATCAGGGGAGCAGCTAGCAAAAACACCAAATGAGCACCGAAAGAACTGATTGCTCTTCACTAGGAATTGTTTTAGGGGATGAAAGTTCATTGTTTCTTCTGATTCTTTGTTAGACAATCAGATGAAAGATGCTGCAGGAATCAAAAGATAAGGACAGAAATGAGTGTAATAGTAAACTCCACCTAACTGTCACCTTTGCCTCTTAGCCAATGTTTCTGGTGTGAACTTTAATTTTGATGCTCAAATCTGTTATTCCTAAGACTTTTTTTTTTTTTTTTTTTTTTTTTTCCCATGCACAATTCTGCTCATGCAACTTCTGTACTTCCTAGAACTTAAAGCAACAAAATAGCTTTCTATTTGAATGAGGCTGTTGTGACAGCTTGGAGGTCTCCTTCTGGTTGGTGGGACATCAGCATTTTCAAAATACAAGAAAGTTGTAAGTGGGGGAAAATCATCCTGTGATATTGTGCACTCTTGTGGCAATGCCCAGGTTTTTGTCTGGAGATCATCATAGTGGAAAAGAGTTAGAGTAGAGTATTTAAGTTGGAAGGGATCTGCTGAAATCATCTAGTCCAATTCCAACTGATATGTGTGAGATGAAGTGGAACTATATAGAAACGTGGTGTCTGATCTTCCTGTAGAGTGGGTAAATTTCTGATTTTAGTATTTGTATATGAAAGTTTCAATATTGCAAATAATTCTGCTAATATCATTTGTTTGTCTCGGTTTCTCCTGTCTGGTCATTCTACCCATTTCCTTGTGAACATTTTAATCTTTAACTTTACTTGCGCTTTCATCATTTACTTTAGTTCATGACTCCACAAAGAGAGTTTATCATATATAGAGTTTAAATTCATGAGCAGCAAGCTTGAGCAAGTGTGTGCTCACTGAATGTCAGAGCTTGAGTATTTTCACTGCCCAGTTCAGGTAAGGAGGAGCTGTTTCCTCTGTGATTCTTATACCAAATGACAGGATGGTCTGAGAAAACCCTGAATGCTTCATTAGTGTCTCTTCCTATCTCAGTCATGTGTGCATGGCTCACCCTGCACTGCTGCTGTGCCCAGTCTGGTTCCACCCATCCACCAAAAGGCGAAGTGTGGGGTCACAGCACTGTTCCAAGTAACCAAGCTTTCCCCAGATTTATTCCCCTCAGAAAGGAGGCAATGCAGGCAATAAGAGAACTACAGATAGGAATGCTTTGGGCTTTTGTTTGCCCTCCATGTAGGTCCCTCCTTGTCTCTTTCTGCTAAGGCAAGAACAGGTCCCAGTTCTTCTGCTTCCAGGGAATAGTGTTAATTCTCATGTTACTCAGGCAGCCAGTGGTTGAACTGGAAGCACAGACAGCCCTTAGTACAGTTTTACCATATGTCAAATGTTTAGAGCATTTTTTCAACCAGGTTTTGGGGTGTTCTGCTTTTGAGGTCCCCTATTCCAAATAGGGTGATGCATGTACCTCTGGTTTTGTTGGAGCTGAGTATCACAGACAGGTTGATGCTCTCTTTCTGCATGTCAGTACAATAGAAAAACATGAGTTTTTCCAGCAGAAGCTTGTCTAACTCAGCAGGATTGCCTAAACTTTCAGAGACAACTGCAACCCACATTACCGATAGTGGAATTGCAGGGTATCACTCCTCTTTTCTGCTCCTTACTTGTCCTCTGGCCTCTGGGGAGAGAAGGCGCACTCCGCGAACCGAGTTGTGGGTCTTCTTGCGTGAAGCTGGGGAGGACATGAGGAGGTGGGACGGAAAACCCACTGCTGCTCTGGCACAACGGGTGCGTAAATTGAAAGAAGGTAGGATTCAAAGAGGAAGTCCTATTAAACAGAGAGCAGCACCAGCTGTCTGCAGCCGGGACGATGATGATATGTCTGATCCCCTGGAGGGAACCTCTAGGACGTATGTCCAAGGAAAGAAAGACAATCAGGCTTAGAGGGGCCCTGCCTCTAGCCAGGTAGAGGTTGGGGAGAATCGTGTGTTTTGGACTGTGTGGATTCAATGGCCTGGCACATCGGCGCCACAGAGACATGAGGCTTTGGTGGACACTGGATCGCAATGTACTTTGGTGCCATCGGAACATGTGGGGGCAGAACCAATTTCCATTGCCGGGGTGACAGGGGGAGTACAAGAGTTGACTTTGTTGGCTGAGGTGAGCCTGACTGGAAAGGACTGGCAGAGACATCTGATTGTGACCGGCCCAGAGGCCCCGTGTATTCTGGGCATAGATTTTCTTAGGTGCTGACTTATTAGTTTGCAACATGAATGGTTACTGAGCCCGGTGGGACTGGGGAGAGGGCTTGTATTACTGCTTGCATGACTCTATTAGCAACAATTTGTGTGAGTAATTTGGTAGAATAGTTATGAGCCATCTGCCTGCATCTGCAGTTACTCAGCAGCCTGAAAGTGCACTTTGAACTCAGCTTTACTGGAGCTGGCCCTACTATGTTCTTGCTTTTCGTTCCTAGAACTGTTGCACAAAGTTAACGTCATGTGCTGTCTTGGAATCCTGGATCTTTCCAGTGAAGCAGATAGGGATTCTGAAAGGTTTTGCAGCATCCAAGAGATCTCCAACATAGCTTTAGACTTTTGTGACTATTTCATGGGAAACAAATCTTTCCTTGTTTTCTTTTTTTCCCGCTTGATAATAGCATTAAACTAATTTTCTGCAAATCTGCTTTCAACGGTCTAGCTAATTTATACTGGAAGTAATTGGACACACCTAATGAAAAGCATAGTGGAATTTTGCTATGAGCTGCAATGTTCTCTTCAAGTCACTGGTCTCTTCCATTTGATAATTGTCATAACAGCAGTTAAGTAACCTGACTTCTCCTCTTTCCTGCCAGTGATGAAAGCTTAAAATGAGTCTTCAAAACTGTCACTCTTCCCTAAAGTTTCCTTAAACAAAAAATAAAGTTTCCTTAACAAAATGGCATTTATTCCTCTCTTAATATCTTAACATTAGGCTGCTGTTCAGCCTTCAGAGAGCTCTGACTGGAATAGATAACCAGGCAAGGGCTTTAGATATTCCAGGGCTACTGCTTATCTTGAGTTGTCCAAGGGAGTCATGGTGATGCTGTTAGTGACCTCAGCCTTTTGTTGTGTAGAGACCATGTTCATCTACTCTCAAATCCATAGTAAATTCATGTTACGTGCTTCCTCACTCATTCCTTAGAAGGATCCTTGTCCATACCCAGAGCTGTGGTGTTTCTGGGCAATAGCAGTATTTGTGCTGCTGTTGTGGTTGCAGCTTTTCCCGCTGTGCCCGCGGCATGGCAGGTGCTGTATGGACAGGGCGTTGTGTTGTTCCCTCACCTCTTGTGTAGGATTAAGCAGACACGGCCTTTCTTGTGCTTTCTGGGGGTTCTCAGTCAGGTAGCCTTCAGAGAGGCTGTGGAGGCATGTATAGAAGGGACCACATTGCTGTTAGTGGGCTGTAAATTGCTGCCACCTACCAGCTCATGTAGGGGTTCCCACCTGGTGTGGTGGGTGCTGGGATCTGTGCTCTAGCTCCAAAGGATTTGTCTTTGTCCAGGCCTGTTCTCAAATGCTTGAAGGAATGGATGCTTAATCTTGTCTCTTCATAGACAAACCAACCTTGTGTGTAGGTGCATACAAAAAAATCCCAAAAGACCAAACCCAAACAAAAACAGCAACCAAATAACCCAACCCCAAGCCCACAAAAAAACCCCAAGCAATCAAATAAAAACCAAAAAAGCAATATGAATCTAAGTTTTTTTAGCAGTTATTGTCTAACCTAAGTTCTATGGGACTTCTTCATGTTACAGATTCCCGCTCCAGAGGGTTTTTTAGCAATCAAGAGGGTTGGAAGATATTTGAGCTGCTGCAGTATATCGTGTTCTCAGCAAGAGCTTCTGCTCTCTTTTCAGTCCAGAGAGGGTCTTAGCCCATCCCAGTGAGTGTAACTGTAATGCTATGAATTATTCCTTGTGGAAACTTTAGCTATTGTGCTTAGTGGGTTTACAGGAGTTTTTTCAGTCTGCTTTTAATGTATTTGTGTTGGTGGGGATTCTGAGTGGAATTACATGCCCAGGCTTTCAGATAACTGCTGTAAATACACAGATCCACTCCAGTCCCTTACTTCACAGTAGCAGCTGCTGTGGTGTTACAGAAACTTCATAGCTTTGACTACATCTTATTAATTCAGCACACTATTAATATCCCAGAAGCTTTTTGTATTAGTTTCCACACTTCATATTGGTTCTCCTTCCTTCTTTCCCTGCCCCTCCTTCACATTCAGTCATTAAACTAAATTCATCTTGGGGCTTTTTCATCTAAGATGCCCTTGCTGCCCACACCAAAGAGGGGAACCAGACTGGGAGCAAACCAATTGTGCTAGCAATCACCTGGTATATTTAGTGGCAATGTCATCTAACATGCATTTATGCTCAGATGTAGCCTTTCTGCTTCTATATGGAGCATTTGTAGCACTGGCAAAAACTTTCCAGAGAAACAGCTGCTGATTGGCTCTTCTTGTCTATTTGGGGAAGGATCTGTCCTTAAATACTTAGTTATTCTGCTTTCTAAAAATGGCATCAAGCACTTGGCACTATCAGGATTGGACTCGAAACTTTTACTGAGATGAATTGGGTGCATTGCACCAAGACCTGGTGAATCCTTGTCTCCCCTGGAGAAATAACTGCACATACCAGCAAGTGGGTGGAGGTACATCCAGGGCAAGTCAGTGCATGGGGCTTTGAAATGCAAATCACAATCTTCCTCTGGAAGGCTTTAAAACCAAATGTCACATTCTTATGGTTTAGTGGCTGTGGGGAGAAGGCTGCAGGACTGAGAGGCATCTCAGCTAATATTTCTTCTGAATATAAAGAAATCCTGTCCCAAATGGCAGCAGTGCCTCTTCTTTGAGGTGTTGTGTCTCAGTAAGGTGGAGAATTCAGGCTGTGTTCTGAGTAGGGGTTGGGAGCCAATTTGCTTTTTCCAGTCTTCTGCTGACCAGAAACAGGGCAAGGAGGGAGGTTCCACCAGCATTTGGCATGACTGCCCCAGCCTCTAAGTGCATAAATCACCTGACTGACACCTAACTATGACTGAGGAGCAGGCTCTAGGGAGAGCAACTCACCAAGAATAGAAGTCTTTTATCCCTTTGGTTGACTGTAGCACTGTAGTGCTTCCCACTCTTCCTCAGAGCTTACAAGATCAGGAAAATTTGACATCCAGAGAGCTGGTAGAGTACCAAGGGAAGGGTTTTACCCCAGAGCCCAGGGGCTTTGCTCACCTCTGAGCTCCTGCTGTGACACCTGACCCAAGGGAGAGGGAATCACATAATACTCCTTTGAAACAGAGGCTAGCTTAGGACAGCTTGAGGGTCTAGGACACTGAAACACCTTCCTGTCCAAAATAGTTTGAATTAGTTGATCTGCATGGCATACTGCCAGGCTTCAAGGAGAACTGGGGAGGCCTGGCTACTGGTCAGCAGGCTGGACTGGGTGGTAGGAAGTTATTAATAGCTTCTCTTCCATGGAAAGAATGAGTTTGGCTTAGACGTGATGTAAAGCTGCTAGCTGGTCCAGCAAGCAAATGCTGGAAGTCTTGTCTGTTGTCACTTGAATGAGCTCATGATGCCTTATGGAGAGCCTTGAGCCTCAGATCTCCCTCCTGGTATTGGCCACTGAATCTGAGCTGTGTGGTTGGGCAGCACAGGTGCAGGTCTGAAGAAAAGAAGCTGTGAGCTCTTGGTCAGCTTCAGGGAGTGGTGGATGTTTCTTCTGTTCCTCAACAAGTTTAGGTTCCTTCAAATTCCTTTATGCTCCAGTTCCCACCTTTAAGAGTCAGCTCTTTGTTTCTGAAGCAACTTAATTTAAGGACAGAGAAGTAAGAAAGATGCTTTTCCACACACTAAAATTTTTGGAAGTAAGACTATCTCCAAAGCTTGGACAATACCAGTTTGAAACAAAAGGTGGAGGAGATTGGGTGAAATAAACAAATTAAAATTCTCTTCTTGAGTGGAATGGCAATGAGGAATTTCTTATGGAGGATTTAGCTGGATCAAAGGTTACAGTAAAACATGAGTAGTAGATTTACTTTAAATTATACCAGCTGGTCCTCTCCTTTTAAAGGCTTGTGGGCAGAATGGCTTTAATGATGTTATTGTGGGTATCTGTTGGACTTGTTCTTGAGCACTTGATTAGAGTTTGGCATTTTGAAGGTGAAGAGTAGGAAAATCAAGTGGTATTGCATTCAGTCTGAAGCTTGTCTTTCCCTTTGTATCCTTCAGTTCCCTTCCCTGCAGGAAACTAATACAAGGCTCTGGGTTAACATACAGAGGTCTCCAAGCCAAGCCCTGTTTCAGTGGGACTTGCATTATTCATCCCTTGTAACAACTGGTGCTTCTTAAGGGAGCTGCTAGCTCCCAGAATAACTACATGGATCAAGTTTTGTCATCTCCCTCGTTCTAAAGTTCACTTCTGATTGCCCTGCTTAGAAAGAGGGAGAATTAACAAGAGTCAATGGAATATCTATTTCTCATTAAAAATAGTTCTTGTCCTGACTATTGTAGGGAAACTCTATTTCCTTGGTGGCTTGTTGATGATCTCTGCTCTTGTCTGTTTGATTTCCACCCTGGAAAACAGGTGTAGAGATGCTATAAGTAGCAAGAAGTCTAATGCATGCAGTGAGTTCCTTGCAGACTCTAAATTACAGTTTTCCTTCCTGTGCTACAACCTCAGGTCCCTGACCTGCAACTGCAGCATATTTTCTGTGACTAACAGCTGTAATTCCCTAATTATCATGCTCTGTTCTCCTGCTGTGCTGTAGATTTTGTTACCAAGGAAGCAAACCAAGTTTCCTCGTTCCTACCCTTGCTCTGCATGCTCCCAACTGTTCCAAATCCACCATTTGATGCAGCTCATAAAGACAAATGACTATCTCTTGTTTCAAATATTCAAAGTTTCCAGAACATATCATGTAGCTGCATACTGGGGACAAAGAAGGCAAAATAAGTCTTTCTGGCCTTTCTCTTAGTGAAGGCAGCTGGTCCAAAGCTATTGCTAGGTTAGAAAAAGTACCTTTATTAGCTGTACCCATCCCATGTGCAGTGCTGCACTAGAGGTAGTCTCAAACAGTGGGCCCAAGCAAATGGTACTGTTGCAATGTGACTGACAAAACTTCTGTAATCCCCTGGAAAATGAAGGTGTGCATTAAACCCTGATGGCAGGTTATATGTGTGCCAGAATTTCCATACGAGCCTCATTATTTGAGGGTGAATAACTAGGCATCAGTTCCTTTTTGCCGCCATTGCTTTTGAGGTTGGGGATAAATGACTGTGTGCCACACAGGAATGAGAATAAACCTGTGCTAATCTAGATGATTAGATCAATACAGCCAGACTGTATTGCAGCAGATAAGCAGCTGGTTAAAATATCACAGAAACAGGTTAAGAAGCAGAAAAAAACTTCTAGTTTCCTAAAAACCCACAACCTAATGTTTACCCTTCTAAGCATGCAAAGGTATATTTGATGACTGCATGTACTGAGGCTTTAGTGGATGATGCCAATCACTCTCCTGCAGGATGCACAAAGGCAAGTTTAGTTCTTTAAGCAGTTGTCAGTTTGGACTCCATCAGTCTAACGTGGCTGTGTCCACAACATTTGCATCAAACCCCCATTGCTCTTTGGTGACAAACAGGAATGCTTTCCATGGGTTCCAAGTTGCAACATGAATGATGTCTCTTGGGTCACAGGATAAAAGTTACTGACGCCATATGGGGGATTTTCTGCTTGACTTCTCTGACCATTAAACTAAGAGACAGGAGGCTGCTCCTTCCTCTGTGTCACTGGAATTAAATCCACAACTGGGTCTAGAAAATGTGACACCCAAGGTGGGGGGGCAATGAAGGAAATTATCTGCTTGCCCTCAGTCAGAGGAGAAGGACAGATGAAATACAACTGCCAAAGACAAGGAGTAAGTTTAGACAATACGAAAGATGTCCCTAGAAGTAAGATTGTCCAGCATTGCTTATTTACAAACTTCACAATAGAGGGCATTATGTAGCTGACAAGCATGGATCAGGTATGGATGCACATGAATCTATGGGGACCATTGTGGATGTATTTTTCACTACGGAATAATGGCAGGATAAACTAGATAACCTATGAAGAGGCTTTTGTTCAGTTTCTGGAACTCTGCTCTTGTGCCTAAGTGTTCAAATATTAATTATTGTATACCTTGGCATACACATGTCAGAATATATTAGTGTAACATGGAAACTTACCTTTAAGATGCATTAAACTCAAGGTTAGAGATACAAACTTTAGTACTTCATAGAAAGTCAAGTTGTGGTGGTAGTTCAGCAGATGTTTTGACCATGGCATCATGAGCTGGTGTTATGCTATGCTAAATTGCACCTGTAATAATCTGATTTTTTTTTTTTTTTTTTTTTTTCTTTTTTTTTTTTTTTTTGTGAGAACTTGCTGTTTGATGTGATTGTGCCTGATTTAGGTTTCTCTGCTTGCTGAGTGTACCTGTCCACACTTGTGAGGACTCCTGTGATGGTCAGCGGGCTGCAGTGGATTTGCCTGAGTTTCAGGATGGGAGAAGTCACCAGCACACCTTGTGTTAGCTGTCACACATTGTGTAACCCTTCACCAGCAAGGCATGCAGGTCCCCCTCATCCCTACCACCAACAGCTTTCTTTCTTATTGGAGTCAAAATCCCTTCTAAAATGGGACTTGGATGTGCAATTTAAAACCTTCATTCAGAAAAAACAAAGGATCCCTAGTGTCCTTTCCCTTTGACAAGGCCTGGGAGAAACTACCTAGTGCCCCTCTGTTGTTACTACTCATGAAATTGGTACCTCAGAAGGGTGTTGGTGGAGGTAGTGCTCATACTTCAGTTTCACTGAAAATGTGCCCTCCTTTTGTGCAAATTCTGAGCTGTTCAGTGCTTCCAAATTCCATAAACTCTGTATGTAAAGTAGTTGTTTCTTCCGCAGTGAACTCCAAGGATGTGCTGCTGGTGGCCTCAAGCTGGGAGTGGCTTTTGGTGGTGGCTCTTGGTGAGCAGAGCAAGTGACACTCAGATGCTGAAGGACTCCAGAGGGGAGGAGAGTGCCTTACCTGTTTCTGACTCAATGCATAAACAATTAATTAAAAAAAACCACCAAAACAGTAGGTCCTGGCCTCCTCAGCCCCAGCACAGGCTTGCACCCTGAGATAGAACATGAAGCAGCTTAATAGCATTTTTTTTTTAAGTTCCAGGAGCCTTCCACCACAGCAAACCTGGTGAGTTACTCTGTCCAGGATCAATCAAAATGCAGCTCTTGCTCCAGACTTGGCTTACTAACATCAGTTATGTGAGAAAGGCAGGTCTCTGCCTGCTGGGCATGCAAGTCTCTCCAGCCAGAAGGAAGATGTGTGACCATCAGAGCTATGCTTAGCACCCAGGAGCACTGTCCTTCCTGCAGCATTCCTGCTAAGGCACACTCACAGCCGAAACACTCAGGCTGTGGCACAGGGGAGTTGGGTTACACTGGGGAACAGGCTGACTCTCTCCTGGCATCTGTTGTGCCACAGCACAGGCACAGAGAGAGTTGTTTGGGGGCTCCCTCTGACTTGCTTCTGCAGAGGTTATGCTTGCTGCGAGAGTTGGAGTGTGCATCTGCTTCCCCTGAGGGGAGAGAGGGTGTGTTGTTAACCACCTTACTGAGATGGGATGTTTTACTTGGGAAAGGGGGCATATAATTTGGCAAATGTAAGGGAACTTTGACCAGACAGTTGTGAATTAGACAACCAACTTGAAGCCCACACTGCAGAGGGATGGTTGCTGTATCATAATGCTAAGGTATAAAAGCTTTTTTGTTGTTGGTTTTGGTTACTTGGCTTCAAACAGGTGACTCAGGTAGGACACTGAAATTAACCAGTTATTAAATTTTTGGGGGAAATAAGTGTCAGTCTCCAGCTTGTAACAGGTTTCTGCTCCTGAGGTGTCCAGCTGTGCCTTTGCGCTGTGCATGGCTCAGTTTGTACCACCAGGCACAGCATTGCCTCAGGCAAGACTTGAATGCATCCTGGTATTACTGAGGGTCAACAGGGTAAGTGCTTTGGGAAGGCTGAGATGGTCTAAGACAAATATGATCGATGTTATTTGGTCTTTAGTTAAAGGTGATGGGCAGAGGGAAGGATGGAGATGGTGAATGCTGCTGTCTCTGCTCTGCTACCCAGGGGGGATGTGCTCTGCTTTTGCTTACTGTCAATCCCACCAATAAGAAAGGAAGTGGCTGGGAAACCTGAACTGGGAAAGCAGGAATAGCACCCAGATCCTGCCCCCACCGAGTGTGGGTTATTGTAATAAGTTAGCTGAGACTCTAAAAAAAGAGAAGATTTTCTTCATGCGGGAAAGGCCAATTCTTTATTCACGTAACTTATTTTATACAGTTTTCACAGACCTCGTGTACAGCACCTATTGGCTGGTGGTTTTCTTACTACTTAATTTTTTGGTACACTTAAGGAAACTCAAAGTTAATCATTATTAATACTGAATTTATGATCTGTGATCTCTATAAAACACTGTCTAAACTTAATAAAACCTAAACTTAGCAGACATGACATTTACAAAATTTACTTAATAAGACTTAGCCTGCTCAATAGGAGGTAACACAGCATTATATTATTGGATCTTAAGTAAATATAACTGCAAATTAGTACCTTTAAAAGTTACAGATATGACAAGATGTAGCTTATTCTATTAACAAAAAGAAAATGAAAAAGTGAACAATCTGTAACAGAAATAACAGCATGATGGTATACTGGAGGAATAAAAGTGACAACAAGCATATTAAACTTATAAGTAATTTATTTATGAGAAAAACCCATGGCAACTGCAAATCTCACAGAAACAGAATTTGAGTAAGACTTTAGAGTGCAGGGTTACTGAAAAAAGATAAAATAATATAATTGGCAGACTGCTGAACGGCTGAGTAGCTCCTCGCGATTGTATTTTGTGTAATTTCATCTGTAATTAAGAATAATAGAGGTGTTTCAGAAAAAGAGAGGTAGGTGAGCCAATGTAACTGGTGGACCTTTACATATCTGCAGCTACAAGATAAAGACCAGCTTCAGCAGACCCTAATTCATGTTAACGTTCTTGTTAAAGAAATTAGATTATGCTGAAGTCTTTGATAGGTAATCAGCCACTGTATTTATTGCTTTCTATCTCTCCAGCAATCGTAACACTGTAAAAAAAATTAGACTTCAGTCAGAAAACAGAATAAACTGTTAAAACCTCTATCCACACGTTTCCATGGCACACAAACACAAGGCGTAAAGCTTCATTAAGCAGCGGCGGCCGGAGCCCGCTCGGCGCTGGGGCAGCGGCGCAGGGAAAGGGACAGAGGGAAGGAGAAAGAGCAGCCCGGGAGCTGTCACCCCGCGGCTGCTGCGGGCAAGGAGACAGCAACAAACCGTGTGAGCTGACAGGGATCCGCGGGGCAGGAGACAACAAACGCCGCCGTGTGAGTGACACCGAAAACACAGAGAAGGTTAAAGGCACCGAGCGCTCGGGGCTCCCGCCCAGGCGGGGCAGAGCCGCCGGGGCTTTGGAAAGCCCGCGCAGGGAACGGCACCGGAGCCTTCCGCTCCGGGAAGGGCTGGGAGCCGGGAATGTGCTCCGCCTCCTGCCGTCTGCCGAGCTCCGCCTTCCCCACGGAGCTGCGAACCGAGCGGGGCCCGGGGCTTTCCGGAGGACAAAACTCACCCGCCGGAGCCGCCCCGGCCCCCGCGGCCTCCCGGGGACACTGTTTCCCGCCGGAACCATTTCGCGGGGGCGCCGCACACAGGTTCCGTCTCCGCAGGGCCCGGGCCGAGTCCGGTCCCGCGGCGGAGGTTCCGGCAGCGGAATGGGCGTGCGGAGCCTGCCGCGATGTTACCGGGGTTTACGGTCTGGGGCTGGGCCTCGCCCCGCGGGCCGCCCGCGGACTGTGGCGCGTAGCTTTATCTTCCGCGGCGCGTAACTTCATACTGCGCGGCGCGTAGATTCATACTGCGCGGCGCGTAGATTCATACTGCGCGGCGCGTAGATTCATACTGCGCGGCGCGTAAATTCAAATTTTCATGGCATGTAAAGTCATACTACGCGCCGCGGCGCGTAAATTCATACTTCGCGGCGCTTAAATTCATACTGCGCGGCGAGTAAATTCAAATTTTCATGTCCTGTAAATCCATACTACGCGGCGCGTCGCGTCAATTTCATATTGCGCGGCGCGTATTTTCATACTTCGCGGCGCGTAAATTCAAACTTTCATGGCATGTAAAGTCATACTACGCCCCGCGCCGCGTAATTTCATATTACGCGCCGGGCCGCGTAATTTCACACTCTGCGGCGCTTAAATTCAAATTTTCATGGCATGTAAAGTCATACTACGCGCCGCGGCGCGTAATTTCACACTCCGCGGGGCGTAAATCCATGTTCGGGGCGCGGCGCCGCTTCCCGCCGTCTCTCCCCATCCCTGTCTCAGCGGCCGCGCTGCATCTCCCGGTCCCGCCTCCGCCCCGGGCGGTGCCTCCCCGGGAGCTCCGCTGCTCTCTGTGTGTCTGTGTGTGTGTGTGTGTCTGTGTGTGTGTGTTTCTGTGTTCCTGTTTCTGTGTTCCTGTCTCTGTGTCTCGGTTCGTTCCTGTGCGCTCCCCGCTGTGTTCGGGGCCGTCCCCGCCCGCCCGGATCCGCAGCCGGAGCCTTTCGCTGCTCTGTGTCTTCGCCGCCCGGATCCCGGCTGCGGGCGGCTCGTTCGCGGCTCTCCGCATTCCGTCTCTCGGTCCCGCCTTTCCCGCGGCAGCCTCGGGCCATCAGCTCCTGTAATAAGGCACCCGAGACTCCGTTTTCTTCCCGCGGGAAAAGCCAATTCTTTATTCGCATCACTGATTTTATACAGGTTTCACAGACCTCCTGTGCAGTACCTATTGGCTGGTAGTTTATTTTGGTCAGAAGGTGATTTGTGTGTACCTGCTAAGATTCATGTTGTTTACATTTTTTCCTGTATAGATTCTCATGGAACAGATCTTACTGCTTACATAAATGCACTTATTTTTCAACCCAAGAGTAGGTTGTTATGTTAATGAACCTTTCATACCAAGACTGTTTTCGCATGGGAACTTGCAAATTGCTTAAGTACACTTAGAAGAGATGACAAGCCTGCTATTAATCTAATAGAGTAGGCCTGATTTTATGAGGCCTTTCTTTTATAATTCTTCTACCTGTCACAACAGTGGCAGATGTGGCTTGTACCCCACGTCTGCAGCACACACCTACTTTGCTTTCCATGTGTGCAGTGTGTCAGTGCTGTGCAGCAGAGGGTGTTGTGTGTTTTGTGTCCCCAGTGTGGTGTGCACTTGGGGCACGTGCGAGGGGTTTGTGTCTCAGCATGAGTGGTTGGTGCAGTGCAAGAAGCAGCACCCCTGGGTGCCACTGCATTCCCCCCAGAGGTGCGCTGCTCCACCCCTGCCCAGCACGGGTGCTGTCATGGCCAGCTGCAGCTGTCTGGGCCCTGTTGGGGTGCCAGCCAGTCTGGCTGCTGTGCAGCAGGATTCTGACTGCAGCCCCGCTGGGTTTTCAAGGCTGGAAGGGTTTCTCATTGCAACAACCTGGGTTTGTAACCCTAAGGGAAGGTCAGGCTGCCAGCCTGCTGTGGGAAAGGTCTTGCAAGCATCTACACTGGTCAGTGGGTCAAAAACCCAGCAAAGCCTGGGCTCTGGAGCTGGTTTTTACTGTTTACCCTGTTTTCAGTTGCCCCAAACACAGAGGAGCAGTGCAGAGAGGCATTAAGTGTTTGTTTTCTGCCCACTCACCTTAGTGTCCCAACTCTTGATTTATACCACCTCATCAGCTGGACCACAATTGTTCCCTGGTTTTTGCATTTTAACTTACCTGAAAGAAAACCATATATACGTCATATCATGCAGACAGTTAGAATTATTTATTTTTGATTTACAAAGCAATCTTCAATCTGGTGCTAGCAACGTGTCTATAAAATACACTTTAACAATAAATAGATGAAGCAGGTGCAATGGGTGCTGTACATACCTCACAGCCAGTCAAAGCCCATGGCAGCAACTCCCTTCAAAGGTCTTCCACTGTTTCACCCTCCACCAGAAAAGGCTGATTTAGGCTGCTGGCCACGTGCAGAGGGGATTTCTTCAGCAAAATTTCTTGTAGAGAGCCTGTGGGCTCAGCTGCTGCCTGAAACAAGAATCACACAATAGAAAAGCTGCAAAGATTTAACCCAACAGCTGCTTCATCTTCTGCACTGATTTAAAGCTCCAGAGACCTTTCTCAACCTGGCAATAAAGTCAGGCATTTATATTTTTTTAACATGTACATGAAAGATGTATCTGTAGAGGTGTGTGTGTATTTATATGCACACACACAGAGCCACACACAAGTACAGATATATTTACATATGTGTACATATATATCTATGTAAGGGGGAAGATGGACATATACTTTGACTAAAAAAGACACTTGGGGCACCCAATTAACAACCAAGACTTTATTACCTAGTTTAGCATGTGGGGTGCAGTCCTGTGCACCTCCAAGGCCCAGCTAGTAAATTAAAATGACCCCTTTCCTGTTTTAGCCTGTGTGACAAACGGCACAAGTGCTGCCTAGGGACCAGCAGCAGCCTGCCTGCCTGCCACTGAGGGCCAGCCAGAAACACATTTCCACCTCAGCAGCTGAAACTGAGAATATTTTTAAAGCCCCCATGTCACAATTTTTGAACAGTCAACAAACTGAGATTGAGGAGGGAAGCAACAGCAGGAGTGGAGAAAACTGCATTTTCAGAGATCTGATGGTTCCTGAAGTGAGACAAGAGGTTACCAGCCCCTGCTCTGGGGTGAGGTGCCTGTGGGGAGATGGCTTCTGCCATTCAGGCGAGGCCCATCATTTCAATCCCGTGGTTTATCCCATTCCAATGTCTTCCTTTCCCTGCCTCAGTCTTAGGGAACTCAGCTCTTGGTTAAGACACAAGCATTAGGTCAGCTGCTGTGCATTTGTAGCTGAAGTGAATTCAGCACCTAATGAAATAGCTAGAGCCCTTTATATATATATATAAAATATTATATTTTTAAATAAATAATATTATCTCTATTGATATGCGTAGAAATACATAAAAGATATAAAAGGTCTTTTACAAAAAGACCTGTACAAAAACATCTGGCATATCTAGGTGACCATTTGACACTGCCCCAACACCTCTGTCACCTACAAATGGGCGCAGAAACCTGTCTCCAAAACTAAGGCAACTGAAAGCCCAGGCACAAACAGTGCAGTGTATGGTCACACACCAGGGCTGTGCTTGTTGGCCTGTTCCTTGGAAGTGAAAGCATAGACTAAGTTACTCCACAACATACGTTTTTTCATGAGAAGAAAGCATTTACAAAACTTGCAAGATAATTCTATAGCTGTAACAGGAGCTTGTACCCTACGTGCTTCTGATGGTGCCTCATTAGAATGTTCATGCTATAGAGCCCTCTCTGTTATCTGCAGAAAACCTGGTCTCACTGGGCATTTTCTGCACCACGCTTTGCATTCCTCCGCCTTTCCTCAATCATCCTCTCCCAACAAAGGCTCTTTTTTCAGGAGCAAATCGTGTATCTGTTCCAAGAGCAGAGTGTGTTGGTCTTACTTACTCTGAGAGGAGTACTGGCATTCATAGGACTCCAACAGCTGGATCTGAGCATTTCCTTTAATTGAACAGGTTTGCAGTCTCTCTGTGCTGAAGCAATTCTCCACATCACACAAGCCTGCATACCAGAATAAAATGAAAATTTAAGAGCGCTGACTAACAAGACCGAGAAGCTCATTGTTTAAACAAGAGGCTGATTGTCTGGGTGCTCAAGTGCCCCATTCCTCCAGCATTAAACCCACACGAGGGACAGCAGCCTAATCCACAGCTTGCTGCCAGGTGGTATAGAAATTAATCTTCCACTTACCGGGGTTATTAGTTGCGGTATTCATAAAGGTTTGCAACCCAATGAGGCGAGTGAGTAAAATTTTCTCCTTGTCACAGTCGGGCATGGCAACGTGGTGATATGAAATATCAGCCTCCAGGAGCGTCCTCCATGGTGGGGAAAGTGTGGATGATGTGTACCAGGGAGGGGAATGGCACCCCAGCACCTTCTGTTTTAACTCATGAGCCCCAGGCTGTCTTAACTGCACAGAAAATGTGTTGGAGGATCAGGGATGGACTGGGAAAGCCCAGGCTCACCAAGGACCTGAGCACAGGCCACCATAACGTGCAGGGCTGAGCCAGTTTGGTGTTTTTTAAGACAGGAAATAAAAACTTAATTTTTCTCACATTTTAACAACACCAAAAGTCCTGTTTCTAGCCTGACAGGCCTCCTGAGAGTACTAGACACACAACACAGACCCTCATTAGGTCTCCCAAAAGCTTAGGGTCCTGCTTCAGCTCTGCTTGCCAGAGCATTTAACTCATCTTCCAAACAGGATATGAGAGTGGAGGAGGAACAGAAATCCTCCCCTTTATCAGTCTGCTGTTCCCTTAAAATCCAAGGAGGAAAGGGAAAATGCTCAGCTTGCAAGGTGATCAAAACAGGAGCTACATAAACATAAACATTTGGAAGGGCAAAGCCTCAGGAGTGTTTAGCATGATTGCTTCCAGTTTTCATCTGCTCACATTTCACTGCAGACGTAATTCGCTGCAAAGCACTGCCAAAGCTTTTCACAACACCAAGGCACGTTGCACTCGGTGCAGATAATAATATTTACAAATACTGCAGCTTTCCCCCCATCCTTCCCTAATGTTCTCCCAGCAGCTTGCAATCCCACCTGGCTTTGGCTGTTCTTACTGCTCTCTCAAAGACTTTCCTTGCCTCAGGAGCTCGTGGTTGTGCCACAGGGAGGTGGCAGCCTCTTGTTTTGCCTGCGTGGTTTGGCCAACCCGTCGCGCTGTGCAAATGGAAAAGCAAATGGTCAGGGCCAAGAGCAAGTCAGTCGTTTGCCATGTGTTTATGCATGGCTCTGACTTGGTGCCCAGGTATGTCTCCAGGGCATCCCAGGTTATTCCCTAATCCAGAGAAATATTTTGCAAAACAACAGCTTTCCCCAAACAGTAACACTACAGTCCCACTTTGCTCCAGATATTCCTCCTGTTTGTATGCTTCTCACACGACAACAATTAACAGTTTATGCACCACCTTCTTCCATGTCTGCTTATCAAATTTTCAGCGGGACTAAATTATTATTTTCCCAGGGTTTAATTAGGCTGAAGTTCCAAATTTTTTGCAAGATAAAAGAAGAACCGAACAAATCCAAACGGCCATAATGCAGATTTTTAGTGGATCTCATGAATATCAGCAGAGCTAACATACATCTTGGACTTAAAAGAATTTGAATCTAAATTATTTTTGTTCCTCATCTGGCTTGCTTTTTAAAACATACAGCAAATAATTCCACAGGCTTTCTATAAATAACAATTTACCATTGGAAAGAAATGTAAAGGGCCAGAGTTCTGCACAGAGATTGGCTCATCACCCACAAAAGGAGCTTCTGAGTGAGTTGGACACAGGCAGAAAAGTCAGTTTACCACAAACGTGAAGAACTGAAGAAACAAGGTATTTAATTCATTATGGTCCCATCCTATACTTTTCTTTAATCTGGTATTAATCCCATCTGCAAGCACTGCCCCAGGATGAGGCCCTAGGCAACACAATCCCAACAAAGAGCAGAAGGAAATCTGCAGTCCCAGGGCTAGCCTTCATCCTTAGCTGTCACCAGATCCAGACTGGTAATTCCTTGGAATCAAAGCTAGCAACCAGTTACAGGGTCCAGCTGGGGTCCTGGTAGTGGGAGCTGCAATGCTGGCTCTCTTTAGCAAGTTGGCTTTGTCCTTGACCAGCACTGAACGGGATAAAGAATTCTCCTTTTCCTCATCCAACTTACTCTGAAGTGCAAGGACCCAAGAACCAAACCATCAGCCTCAATTTTCCTGAGCTGGAGCCTCCATCTCAGCACTAACCACTGCTTTAAACCTTACAGAACTGTTTTGTTCAGTTTAAGAACACTGAAATTTAACCTTGCTCCAAAGAGGAGCAGGTTCCTGCAGGTGTCAGCTCTCATCCTACACATGCAGGGGTATGTGTCCACAATAAATGTATGCTTGAACCCTTTGGTTGGCAGCCTTAAAGCCAGTTCCAATTCCACTCATAAACAAAGCCACAATAAGCAGAACCTAGTCACAATCAGCATGGTTCTTTCTGGCAAATGATGAGCAGAAATGTGTCTGCTAAAGCTGGTCTTTATCTTGTAGCTGCAGATGTGTAAAGGTCCACCAGTTACATTGGCTCACCTACCTCTCTTTTTCTGAAACACCTCTATTTCCCAGGTTTGGTACTATTCCTAAAATCAACAGCAGACAAGGGGAGCAGCCTGTGCATGGAACAAGAAGTGCCTGCCCTGAAACTGACTGACCAAGACTGGTATAAGGTAGCAGACTTAGGACCAGCCTTTATCTGGAGCAGCCTGAAAACATCCCCACCCTGGGTCCTGACCCAGTGAATAGAGATAGTCAATTGTCCATGGCCTTTTTAGAAGGAATAAGGCAGCATTCAGCAATTCCAGCACTAGCTCTTGCTTTGGGATGATGTGCTTTACTGTAAGAGTTTAACTGAAACAAGTGCTTCAATTCCAAACTCAGTATCATCCCCACACAGCAACCACCAAAGTGCTGCTCTTTCAATTCCTCTTGGCTGAAATTACGGGAAATGATGCTCAGCTCTGCTGTCTTATTTCCCTATAATTAATGTGAGCTGTTGATAATGAGGCTTCTCTGTTTATCAAATCAGACTTCAGCAAACCTTGAACTCTAAACTAAACCTCAACATAAGCATCAATGATTATTTCTTCATAAAAAAAAATTACATTAAAACAATACCACTGTTCACACTTACAACTAGATACCTCAAAATTTCCCTTTGAAGCTAATTTGAATTGTTAGTATTCCAACACTCAAATTATAGTTACAAACATGAAAACATGTCCCAGAGCATTGCTCAAAGTCTTAATAAGACCAGCATTTTGGAATAGCAGTCATCTTAAGACAGCACCCATTCCCCCTGATTAACTACCTTCTAATTGCACTCTCCAATGTTTTTCATCACTATTTTAATAAACATTTTCTGCTTAAGGTATGATAAGAGAGTCTTTGGAGTAACAGACCCAAATCCTGTTTCCATTTGAGAGGGTATCAATATTTCTCTTACATAACCTACTGTGAGTTGGGGCTGTAACATCACTTCAATCTATTTTCTCCTAAAAATGTTTGTTACTCAGAAGAAAACCATTCTATTTGATACTAAAATTTCAAATAAAGTATATTTTTGTTTTATAAACACTGAGAAGTTAAATAAGTTGTTTTTCCATGTACCATAATTATAAAAAAATTACAGCCAGGTCCATTGTCTGGTAAAAGACAGTCACCCCTGACACTTTATTTTTGTGTTGAAACACATAAGTGAGTTGTGTTTCACACCAGTGATTTGCTACTTTTTATACCTAAAACCTACTTTCTAGGAGTACTTTAAAACACCTCCACCACAGTCCTAGATGAGCCATGTGCTGCTCTGAGCAGATGGAAATGAGGGTAGAAGTGTGTGTGGTTTACAGGACTGACACTCTTAATGGCAAAAACCCCAAACCAATCCACCCTGGAATTAGCCAGTCACAGGCTTTGTGCAGTTATTGCTCTTGAATACAAGTGGGCAGAGGAGTATTTGCTTTACACAGGCAGCATTTTTCACCCTGTGGTTAAAACACAGCCCAATAACTGCTGCAGGCACCACAACCTCAGAGAAACACTTTGAGCCAAATTCTGCCCTTTCAGAAATCCTCTTCCACAACCGTGGAGCTTTTGTGGCTGTGTGTTCTGCACAAACCCAGTTTTCTGGGTACACCACTTCAGCACCCTGGAAGTCCCAGCCTGGTGAGCGTCTCCATCATCAGCCACTGAGAGCCATTATAGGATTTTTTTTCTTTCAGTCTTAGACAGCTCTCACACTGGCACCTCTGGCCCCATCTTCAAAATAGTTCTTGAAAATGGGAATTCCTGTCCGCACACACTTGGTACACACATGATGAGTTCAGCAAAGCTTTTGACAGAGCTCCCTGTTCCCAACACAGAGCCTCCCCTTCTTTTTAAATCAATTTTGAAAATGCATCAGCATCTGCCAAGAAAGCTGTCCACTACCAAGGACAAATCATAAAAGTATCTCAAGTTGGCACCATGACCTTTTTAGTCCAAAGGAACAAGGAGCACTAAATGTCCCACAAACCAGCATCTATCCAAACACATAAGGTCATCTGCCACTAATCCACTTGGGGACACTGCAACATATCACACAGGGACCAAGGGCATTAGGACCTCATGAGGTAAAGCCTGGGAGCATTGATGAGCTGGTCCAATCACCTCCCTGCAGCTCAACTCCTGGTCTGTAACTTGGAGCCCTGCCCTCGGGATAGGTATTCACGTGTTGCAGTTTCAGGCTGCAAGATCATAAAAGAAATAAACAAAAAATGTATTTTTTAAAAGACTCAGTATTTCTTCTTCCAGTCGCTCTCAAGTTCAGAATATTCTTTATGTCCTTCATCAGCCTTGTACTTGGTTACAGATGGAAAATATTAGCTCTGGTTTACAAAACATGGCCCTGTTTCCTGTAACACAGCACAGGTTGGACAAATCTGTCATTCGAGTAGTGTGTCTATTCTGTGGCCAATTCTGTAATCTACAAGCAATGTGATCCTAAACAAGGAATCTCATGTTAGCAGCCAAGATTGGAAAATCCCTGTTTAGTGTGATTGCTGCCAAAACCATCTCACTTGCTAAGGACAAGCTAATTTTCAATCTGCAGTTTGGAAGCTGTTGCTTTTCCTCTTTGTTAGTTTTTTCTTTTTCTTTTACTTTTTTTTTTAATAAATAAATAAAACATAGCAATTTTTTTTAAGTTGACAGAAATATACACTTGGCTTTTTAAAGTGTAAAATGGATTTAGAAGAGAGTAAGGAGTATATGAAAAATTCCCCACTGCCTTCTAAAAGAATTCTATTTTTGAATATAATTTAAACACAACTTGAACAAGTGCTATTTTACAAATAGAAGAGTTGTAATTCAGAACAAACAGCAACATGACAGTTGTGTACAAGTAAGAGGAGAAGAGCAAGGAAGCAAAGAAAAAGAAGTGTGATAGGACATAGATCAAGGATGATCTAGATGCAGCCTTAAATGAGAACTTGACCTCATTTTGCAAGATGGATCAAGGCAATATAAATAATGGCAATGAGGATATGAGATTATCAAAACTATGATGGAAGCAAAGCTCAAGAAATTTAATATATCCAGTTTGGCAGACACAGAAATGAAAGGCAGAAGAAACTACATTAATTATTAATGGTAAGCTTTCCATTTCACAGATACCTCTAACTGATAAAGAAAAAGCCACTGCACAAGTGTCAACAGTATCCTTACGTCAGTATGCTTCAACTCAGTATTTAGGAAAGGGTTATTTCATCTGGAATATACGAAGGGAAGAGTCACAGAAATCCCATATTGATGCAGAACTGGCCTCATTTGCTATCACATGCACTTTTTAAAGTGTGAGAATTCTTCCTTCTTGGCCCTTCTAACGCTCTTTCTGTAGTTCCTACACAAAGAGATTCTTTCTAAGAAATTTGGGATGGGATATTGTGGAGTTTTCATTTGGTTTGAGTTTTTTTAAAGCTAAATATTACTAATGATAATTTTTCTTGCCTTTTTACCCCTCATAAACATTTAAATTCATACACATTATAGCATCTCACACTTTCCTAGCCCACTCAGGGGGCTTATCTTCTGACATGCAAAATAGGAGAAGGAGGTTGCACTGTCAGTAATCAGTGTCTGGAACAGTTTCTCATGGAGAGATGTCTGAGCAAGACTCAAGCCTGTAAGGGTGAGCTTGGTAAGATTAAGAGAGGGGGTAGTCCACATTTCCCATACAGAGAGCTATAAAGGACAGGAACTGTGATTTTAACCATGTGTTAGGGATGTTGCAATCCAGATGCTATTGTCAGTGTCTGCCCTTTGCCATCTACAAAGTGAAGGTTCACCTTGGTCCTTCCCAATTTGATAATGTAACGCTCAGAAAAAGTTCAAGTTTTAATTCCCCAAGCTGCCTCAACTCATGATATTGTTTTTTTAATCTCTCATCCAGCACACACAATTACAGTAAAGAAATCTCTCTTAGCAAGAATACACTGCTAGAGTTGGACTCAGTTATGTGATTGTTCAGCACCTCTCTGCATCTGTGGCCCCTTATTTCTGTGTGGCACAGTCTGGTCCAGACCAGCTCCCACTGTGAAATACCTGTTCTGGAAATCTCTGGGAAATTTGTCCGGCCTCCTAAAGAACTTCTCTCATCCCAAGCAACACCTCTAGCAGAGTGCAGGAGCTAATAATATCCCTCTGCTTCTGTAATATAGCATTTCCTCCTCTTTAACTTTTACTGGTTCCATTACCAGCTGCTCCTTTGCCTCTGCCACATGACCGAGTGTCAAAAGACGCCATAAATCAGCTTATGGCATTTATCGAATGGTGAAATCGGTGCTTTGTCCCCTTCTGAGGGACTGCAATTTCAAATACAACTTCTAAACATACTTAATTATTTTAGTTTAAAAACTTTTTATTTAGAAGTTTTTTAAAGAGACAAGACAAACTCAGCTCTTCTTGGAGGAAGAGTGTACTGAGATTTCTTCAAGAAAGTCACAGCCACCGGTTGGCACAAGAGAAACAAAGCCACAATTCGTAATGAGGGATGTGCAGGCAACCACAGTCTCAGCCATGACAACCAAAACCCTTCCCTGGTACTGTTGTGCTCATGAGAACATACTTGTTGGAGAGCTGGAGCTTCCAACAATTTCTTCCTTCAATTGCCATTTCTAATAAAACACAAATTATCAATATTAGTGTTCAATGGCTTCCTAATAAAAATGCAGCAATTGCACATTAAAAGGGAACAAATTGTATGATTATGAATGTATGATATATGATTTATTCTTGTCAAACTGACAAAATGTTTCTCTCTTAATATTTACAGTTGAATGCTTTGTCGAGATAGCTTCCTGAAATATTTTCTCAGCAATGGTGATTAGGTTTCAAGCATTAGATGGAAAAAATGAACGATTGACCAAGGGGAAACAAAATAGAGCTAAATATTTTTTTTTAATTCAGCAGCTAATTTAGAACAACTGAAATTTAAGCTGCTTGCATTCATCTAGGAAATACTAACAGGAGTAACTATTTGCTCTCTGCTCGCACCCTGTCTTTAGTTTCACATGGATGATAATCCAGGCTGCTTTTGCCTTAGGAGCCAGGAGTTATGTTTCCTACTGACCTTCTAGAGAGCCTTCCAAAAATAGAGAACTGGGAGAGGGATGGCACCAAGGGCCCATGGAGTGCTGGTGCCTTTTTCTGCTTTGCACCAGGGATGCACAGGATTTGAGCTTTCATTTTCTTAAATGCTTTTTCTCCATTTCTCTATAAAGATGGCCATGAAACACTAACTAATGGAAGTAAAATGCATTTTCCCCCTCTTTCTGTTAAACGACTTCTGTTAAATTTCTCTTCTAAAGAAATTATTTTAATATACTGCCACAAACACTTATTAATGGTATTTAGGAGCTGTCAGCTAAAGAGAGTCTCCTTTTTAGGTATTTGCTTTCTCAGGGTACATATAAAATTTCTTCCATGTGATGACTTAAAGTCTGATGACATTCATAGAATGCACAAAGTGTAAAAATGAAGTGATTGATACACTGCAGTCTTCCTGCCCTTTGAAAAAAATAGAGAATCAACACCTAAACAGCAAGGCCAGGACACATGGAACTACAATTTCATAAAATAAATTACTAAAAACTTGTGTGATATCCTCCCTTTTTAGAGTTCCTTTCAGATAGAATATAAGTAGAAATACAGACAAATTGTTCACTTTTAAGATGACTTTTAACCCCTACTACTTGTTTTCTGTTTTTGACCAAAAGACCAAATGGCACCACACTTTTGTTTCTAGCAGAACAAAACCCCTCTGCCACAATTCTTGAAAAGCAAAAGCCTTTCACATGGAATACTGCAATAAATTCATCTTGGCAAGTGACACTAGTTCACAAAGTTATCCATATCTACTTTTGGGAATGAAAAAATGTGTCAAGGTCTTTGACAGCACATTTTCCATTTATCACACATTCTGTTTTATCACATTTTTTACAAGTCCCCCAATACGCTCTTTTGCCAAAGCACAATAGACTTTTTTCAGGAGGAGACATTAATTGTTTTAATTGTTTGGAATTTCATACCCTGTGCAGGTGTGAAAGGTGCCAGTGACTATTCCTCTAAGCGGTGTACATTTCAGTGGTAATACACCACTAATTATCCAGGCATAAATTATACTTTTCCCTTATTCTTAAAAAAACTAAACCAAACCCCAAACATACACATCGCCCCCACCCAGTCCTGCAGGGATTTTATGTAGCATTGCCAGTTTTATATGGTGAATTTCATATTCTTATTCCCACAAAGGATTTTTCACAAGCAATTTTATTCAGATAGCTGCTGTGTTAAGACATTTTCAGATTACAGAACCTTTCCACCCCAAATATAATGGATTTAAATAACGTAACCAGTAGGAGCATGAAAATAAGGCACTAAGAACTATTTAGAAGTCACAGTTCAGCACAGCATTTTGTGGAAAATCTTGGTTTTTAGGTCCTCATTAAAGTGTGCTTATATTTTATCCTACAGATTCACACAATAAAGTCTTGAGCAATGCTGAAGTCATTCCCCATGGCAGGTTGGCACAACAGATGAGCTACCTAAAAGAAACCTTGCCTGGAATGGGGGGGGACATTTTTACCCTGCTGTGCATTGCAGAATTCCTAGAGGTGAATTTACATTATGATGGTGATGGATTTCCCTGCAGAGGCACATAGCAATCTCCAGCTGATGAAGTAATCATTTGGTCCCCTGGCTAAAGAAAAATAATGCTCTGAATACTGTTCTAAATGCCACCCAAGGATATAGGAGTTTAAATGGTAACTTGGTGTGTGAACTTGACCAAGAGCCCCACAAGCGCCACAAAGTGAACAAGAGCAGGAGATGTCTTTGCACTAACAAGCCACAAACAGAAGAGCTGACAAGAGGTAATTCCCTGGGGCTCATTTGCGCATTGTCTCTGTTCACCCTTTGTAAATGTAGATATCAGAGTTCCCTTTGTTACCATCATGGTGGCAGTAGGTGACAGCAGCTATTTATTATTGCTATATCAGGCTTTTTTGTGTTCATAAGCAAAAATATCAGATGAGCATGATGTATAGCACTTTTTATCCTCCATATGCTTCTGCCCCAAACTGTGAGCACAGAATATTGTAAAGATCTAGAGGCTCAAGCTCATTTTATACATAATATACTATATAACGTAGCCAGTCTCCATCCTATTAACCTACTCCAAAGAACATGTTTCAAACTTTTTATTTTATAGAGGAACTGAAATGAAAGCATTTTCAATTTTCTTCCTCAAATACTCAAATATTTTGGGTAACTGAAGCCATAATTTGGATGTGTAGGTACAAGATCAGAAAAGCTAAGGCAGAGATGGAATAGGACCTGCCAAGGGATGTGAAGAATAACAAGAAGGGATTCTGTAAGTACCTAGGTCAGAAAGGAAAGGCCAAGGAGGGTGTACAGGATTGGATTAGTAAGAGAAGAGAGAACTGGTGACAACAGATATGGAGAAAGCTGAGGTAGTCAATGAGTTCTTTGCCTCAGTCTTCACTGGCAGTCAAGTTTCCCAATCTCCCAAGGGATTGTGCCCCCCTACTCTGCCCTCATGCAACCCCACCTGGAGAAAGGGGTGGACCTGTTAGATAGGCTTAGAGCAGAACCACCAAGGTGATCAGAGGGTTGGAGCACTGCCAATCTGAAACTGGGCTGAGAGGTTTTCAGCTCCTCATTGTGGCCTTCCAGTACTTAAAGGGAGCTTATGGAAGAAAGCAAGAGCAGCTTTTACATGGGGAAAGAGTGACAAGACAAGGAGGAATGGTTTTAAACTGAAAGAGGACAGATTTTAAGAAAAAGCTCTTTACTGTGAGGGTGGTGGGATACTGGAAGATGCTGCCCAGAGAACCTGTGGATACCCCATTCCTGGAAGTGTTCAAGGAACATTTAGTGTTCCTTGAACTTTAGTGGAAGGTGTTCCTGACCAAGGGGGTTGGAATGAGATGATTTTTAAGGTCCCCTCCAACCCTTCTGTGATTTTCCTCTCAAATTCCCCTAAAACTATTGCTGCTTTTGAGGCTACATGGAATAAAAGTTTTCCTATCATTTATGGAAATTATTTTTTAGCTGCTTCAATCAGCTTACGTGAACTACCAATGTACAAGTTTTTCCAATAAATATATGCACACTAAACACAGTTGTCTCTGAATTCTACCAGGAGTTGTTGATCAGACACAGGGCAAAAGGTACCAGCCTGGGTGAGCAACAGAGGCTGTCAGCAGGAAAAAAAGGCAGCATTACAAAGATGACAAGAGAGGCCTGGTTCTTCGCTAATTTATTCGCAAGCATATGCATAGATTCCTATTATAGATTTATTTAAATCACTTTTTAGAGATTTACTTCCTTGCCTAGCATATATCAAAACTTTACAGAAAAACCTTCTTGTTGTTTTGAGGAAGAAAACCCCCTAAAACAATCAAATAAATAAACAAACCAAAAGAAAAAAACTCACAAAACCTCACAAAAAGCCAAATAAAAAAAAAAAAACAAACACCACTCCCCCCAAAAAAAAAACCTCCAAACATAACCCAAAAAACCACACATACAAAAAACCCCCAAAGGCTATTTTGGTTCAAATTATCTTTTGTTAATTATCTTTATCTTATTTTTAACATTTTGGCAAAGCAATTTTCTGCATTTTCCCAAAACCTTTAGAACAAGGATTGTACTAATTCCTTTTATCCAGATATGAAAAGTATTGGTACCAACAAGTTGCATATAAACATCAGGGCCCATAAAGGTATTTTAAGCTGATGAAAAAGCATCACTTCAAAATTAAAACTAACAACTGATTTAATTTAATTTTCTGCCTAAAATAAACCTAAGCATACAATATCAGGGCATGCAAGAATGCAGCTTTGGAAGAACCTTAATCTGAACAGAGGATGAGACTCCCAGGGGATTTCTGCATGAGGAGTCACTGACAGCATGTGAGGGATAACTTCCTGTATGCTGACAAGTCAGTGAAGTATGTGAAAACAACAGAGCTTGATCCACAAATAGTTTAACTGGCAGTATCTCATAAATTATGCAGTCTATATGTGTGCCCAATGCCAAGAAATTATTAATTTTGTTGTATTTTTATATATGCAATTATCTGTAACTGTCTTAAAACAAAGCACTCATATCAGCCCATTTCCTAACAGAGGGACCTTCTGTCACACTCCACACTGCTCCTGTGACAGTGTTTGATGACAGGACAATACTGAGTTTAAAAAGAGCAAGAAACAATTGTCTGTCAATTCCTTGGTGTTACTGGTACCACCTAACAGGACACAATGAAAGTCTTGCTTGAAAAAATTTGCGTAGTTTTAATTAAGTATGCAGAGTTAGCAGAGGCCCAGCTCCTGTCCACCCACTAGGAATGATTCCACAAACAAAAGTCAACCTTTTCAATTTTCCAAAGTTGGTGCAGTAACCTGAGTTTCCATCACCATATTATGCTTTCACAGAGTTTCACCAACTTACTTCATTACAATATTATAAAAAACCGTTGCTAATACTGACATTATTAAAATAAAAAAAAAAAGGCCACTCTTCTGCATAAATAGCTGCAGCACTTAAGACAAACTCTGCAATGATACAGTGGATCTAGACCAGTTTTTCTTCCAGGTCTTCTCAAACCATTTATCCAAACACTGGGCCAAACCCTGCCCTGTACCTCCAGGCATGGATTCAGCACATTGGTCCTGGAGCCAGGGGACCTCGCAATCTGCAAACCATCACGAGCTGTCAGCAACGTCCACAAATCTCACAGACATCTGTGGCTTATCAAGCCAGCAGCATTTTTCCTACATTAATCTCCACTAGGCCTGCCCCAGCTTTCATTTCAAAAGACTTGGCATGGTATCTTAAAAAAAAAAAAAAAAAAAAAAAAAAAAAAAAAAAAAAAAAAAAGAACAAAAAAATTAAAAAGTTCTCGATTTCTTGAGATGCAGCTGGTTAGGAGCACCGCCTTTGAAATGTGAGCACATTGCAGATGTGGGCATGCTCAGTGCAGGCAGCTTGCAGCACAGGGGACAGCACTAATGACTGCAAAAGGCTTTTAGAAGCTGCCTTTGGGTGATCCCTCCCCTTCTTTTGGAGGAGTTTAGGGAGTGCTTTAAGTAGCTGCCATGCTGGGGGGTTCATCTGGATACAGTGCACTTGTGTTGAACACTCTCCACCAACCATTGGTTCTCCCAGCTGCTCTCAAAAACCTGCTGGAAGGGCTGCAGCACCCTCCTGCTGGTCATGCTGGTGCTCCCCAGTGCTGGCTTTGCACATGGTGGCCAGGTTAAGGCAACAGCCTTCACTGCTGTTGTGATGGAAGCCCAGGAACTGCTCCACCATGCTGCACCTGGCCACTTTGGACGCCTCACCACACTGGTCATCATCCTTCCCACAACCTGAAGGATCTCTTATAACCTTTCCATAAAAATCTTCGGGCACGAGCAGTAATTAACACTCATTTTCTTTGCACAGCCAAGAAATATCAGCACAACAAAAGCCCAGCCACCGGTGTCTCAGTTTACCTGAGTATACCTTTCAATGCTCCTACAGAGTGCAGGTGGGGCAAGTAAATTGTTATCTTATGGGTCTAAAAGCACAGAAGCAGGAGTGGCTGTGCTTCACACAGATGGAAAAAAAAAGGACTAATGGTGTTTATAGTTACAGCCCATTTTCAGCTCCAGCTGTCTCAAAGCAGAGTGACATAAAACATAAAGTTCATTGTATTTCACAAGAAGATATCCATATCCTTTTATATCACACTAAAAATGTCAAAATATCTTTCTGTCCAGAGTGTGCATGCCAAGAAAAGGTCAGAGCAGCATTTTCAGTGTTGAGCACGTGGTGCTCATCACTAGACCAACTCTTCTCTGCCATGAACATCTCAAACCGAGTTATCAACTCAGATATCCTTCCCATAACAGAGTGATGCATTTAAAAGCAGACTTCTCAGGTCAAGAGAATGTTAAAAATTGAATTTCTATTTTCTCCAGAAATTCAACAAAATAAATTCATGGTTAGTATTTTTGAGAAAAGGACTGGTAGCTCCCTGACGTCTTTATAGTGGTCTATATATGTTCTAGGTAAGATTTATTGCATTGTGAGTTTGAAATTTCTTACTTAAATCAGCTTGGGAGCAGCTTTCAGTATCACTGAATGTCCAATGGCTCTGTTAAATGAATGGGACACCAAGATGCTTGGGTCTTCATGTAGGCAGGAAAAATTGTGACTGAAAATGAAGTAATTTAAAATATCTTTTCAAATGAAACTTCACAGCCAACTCATCCTAGTACTGAGGAAGCTGAGAATTTATAGCTCACTTACTATCTTGAGGCAGGGCTGTAGTTGGGAGATGTTGGAGTCCCATCAACTTTGATATAGGAATTTGTTACATTCAGAGACCAGGAATTTAATAAAAACACGGTTTCATTAAGAGGACTGCCAGAAACACCCATGCAGTATCTCAGGGAAACTCTGGTCTTGCCTCACTAATCATTAGCAGTCACAAAATACAACTTCACACCAATTATCTGATGAGCAATCTGAAAAACATTCTGTCAGCCAGTCATATTTCTTTTAAAAATAGAATTTTTTTATGTAAGCAATGTGATGAAGACCCAAAAAGACATGAAATCTCATCCCTCTTCCTCTACACTGAGTTTAGAATGTCCCATCATTTCTGTATGACTTGTACAAAGCAGAAGAAAGCCTAGGGACACTGGGATGAGTGTCCCAGGGATCACAGAATTGCAGAACCATTTAGGTTGGAAAAGATCCCATAGATCATCAAGTCCAAGCTTTGACTCATCACCACCTGGTCAACCATGGCACTAAATGCCACATCCACTGGCACTAAACAACTCCAGGGATGGTGATTCCACCACCTACCTGGAGAGCCCATTCCAATGCCAGACAACTGCTGAAGAAATTCCTCCTGATTATCAGGATCATGCATTCTTCTCAAAGTTCCATACTGCAAACCCAGGTTTTCAAATCTAATGATAACTCTTACATTTCATTTATCGTCACAAGAAAAAGAAAGATATTTCTAAATTAAAGATGTTTCTCCCCTCAGCTAAGTTGGTAACTCCCCAGCAATAAACCCCAACAGACATCCTTGAGAGAAAAACTTGAAAAAATGACACCAAAATCAGTTACATTAATACAAACACTAAGCTCAACCTTTTCATTCAACTTTTAACACTTTCCTTTCTCTGATCTACTGTAAATCTCTTTGGAGCTATGGAGATCCATCTCTCCATGTCCAGGTTATCAGCCTGGAATGGAAATGTAACACCAGTTTGTATCTATTGACAAAACATCACTGAGGCCACCTTTACAATTCCAGGGGCAAACCCTTGAACCATCAACCATTTCTCTGGCTTCATCTTTAAAGGAAGTTGGGAACATCAAAGAACATACAGTTTCCCATTTAATGTGATGCAAAATGCAACTCAACAGGAAGATACTTGACTGGTCTTATCTGAGAGATATTTTTCTTTTCTTAAAATGTTCCCCCCATGCTACCTCATCTTGACCTATTTTTTTATCTCAAGCACTGTTATTCCTAATGTCAACTAAAGATGAGACTGCCACTTTTTCTGATGCCCATCCATGTCCAGTCATGGTGTTCTATCAGCTGTTTGCCATAGAGCCATTTCTGTTTCTTATTTTAAATAGTCTTATCCATGCAAATAGGGAACATTGCTTGTCTTGTTCTTGTTGCAATCAGATTTATAGAAACAGAGAATCTGCTGAGTTGAAAGGGACCCACCAGAATCATCGAGTCCAATTCTTGGCCCTGGTCAGGACACCCTGAGAATCCCACTGCGTGCCCCAGAACATTGTCCAAATGCTTCTTGAACTCTCTCAGGCTGGTGCTGTGATGGCTGCCTGGGGAGCCTGTTTCAGTGCCCAGCCACCCTCTGGGTGAATAACCTTTTCCTGATATCCACCCTGAACATTCCCTGACCACTTCATGCCATTTCCTCAAGTTCCTACATATACATATCTTGTATACGTAAAGCACGTATTTGGATCATGTGTTAGTTAGATTTTATTTCATCAAGCTCTCGTGAAATTTGAGCATTTCAAATGTGCTCAGGATTTAAAAGCCTCCCCACTTACCAGCAGCTTCTGTCTCCCAGTGCTCAGACCCCTGAGCCCTAGTGTGGCTTGTCAGCTTTCCTTGGCTCTGGGTTTGTCTGCCACCAGCTAAACCACAGAAAAACAGAACACATTTCATTTACGCCTCATCTGTTCTCAGGCTTGGGCTTAAGTCGTGTTTTTAGGAGCTCTGCTTCTTGCTCACAGTAGTTTTTGCATACAAATCAGGAGGGTTGTTAAGCTGTTAGGCTCATGCTTCCCCAGGTTTCAGTTGATAGTACTGATAGTAGAACTGATAGTAGTTTTAGGGGTAATACAAGTGTCTGCTTCCACAGCAGTATTTTAGAGCACTCCTCACCTTGTCAAGTAATGCTCTTTCAGCCCTACTGCTCTCACTACTCAGAGAACTTTACCGACATCACTGCTGTAATGTCACCAAACCCCTCCTGTACAAACCCGGGAGTTACACATTTCCTTTAACTGCCCCAGGCCCTGTGCTGACTCTTTGCTGTTATTATCAGTCATGGTCTGGTTTAGAAGGGACTTCAAAGACCATGTAGCTCCAAAGCCTTGTTGTGGGAAGAGACACCTTCCACTAGACCAGGTTGCTCAGAGCCCCATCCAACCCGACCCTGAGCACTTCCAGAGATGGAGCACCCACAGCTTCACTGGGTAGCCTCTACTTCACCAGTCTCACAGTAAGGAATTTCTCTCTGATATCTCATCTAAACCTGCTCTCTTTCAGTTGAAGTTGTTACCCTTTGTCCTGTCACTACAGACTCAAGTCCGTAATTTTTCTGTTTGTATTTTTTGTGTCTCTTATGTGTTGCCTCCTTTTCTTCACTAAAGCTTTTAATAAATTAAATTCAGTGAAGAACACTTCCATTGCTAGCTGCTTCCCACCCCCAAAAGTTCTCTTTCCCCACATCCTCTTGCAAGAGACAGAGTATACCCAACACCACCAAGAACAGTGTGGGTCAACTTCAAAGCAGGCTCCTATTGACACACTAATTCCCTGTCACCTCAGAGATTTCATGTGCCAATTTCTTCAATAAGTAGGCTCTGCCAGCAAAGAGGTGAAATTATTGTTTTAATATTAGCCTTCCTTTTATCTTTGAAAAGGAGCATTTGTTTTGGCACTATCAAGACAAACCTTAATAAACTGACTGGCAAACAGTGTGTTTAGCAATGAAAATGATACCCGGACAGGGATTATAATGTAAGCAATAAAAGGGAATAGAGAGATTTAGGAAAGGATGTGATTTATAATGACTTTAAGGAGGATAAGCTTCTACATCTGTGATTGCTTGATTCTATAATATTTTAATTGATTATCAGAGCTAAGAGGTTTATTTTTTCATGTGAATAAAAGCTGTTTTACTTCAGCTTTCGTTAGCATTTATTTTACAGCCTATATTAACATGGATATTTTTTCATAAATTTTGGCTCCATCATGTTGTACTCATTCCTTAGGCTTAGAAACCTAAATTAGCTTGGGCTGGGGGAGGGAGCTAGGAAAGCTTGTGGTTACACCTGTTACTCTGCATAGTAGTGGAGGGGGTTTTTGGGATTTTAGATGAAAAACAGTATCACTCTGCACTGACTCACCATCCTTTACTCTCTGCTGACAGGTCCCCCAGCAATTACCACTCTCCCCTTCCACGCTGACAAATTCAAGACAAACAGAAACAATTCAGGGAGGCACCTGAAGCCATCCAATGTACATTTTCTGCACCCCACTGAAGGCAATAGGTACTAAGCTGGTAACTCCCCCTCTACGTCTTTTCTGAAACAAGTTAGGGTTGGTCGTTCTTTATTTCTCTATAAACTAATTCTCTCACCACCTCAACATTCAGGGAAGCCTTTAGATGCTGGTAAACATGTACATTTTTTTAAACAGGTAGAAGAACTCATCTTGGGTTGCTCTCATAACATGGTTTTAACTTGCATTTACAAAAAAGGTAGGATTTGACAATATTTTAATAACAATTCTATTATTTATAGAATATATTATTGATAGTTATTTGCTAACAGGGTTCAGGAGTGAGGAGGGAGCACATCCTGAGTTGTACCTCCTTGTGAATATTAGGCACCTGTTTCTGAGGCTTTCAAGGAAATTTTTAGCTTTTGAACAGTCCTCCAGCATCATTCAGCATTTAGGGATGGAGGCAATACATCAGAACACTTATGGTGGGATTCTATGATCTTTAAGGGCTTGTCCAATCTAAATGACCCAAACCAACCCAAACCCACTCCCCCCAAAACAAACAAACAGCCCACCCAACCAAAAAACAACTCTGTCAAAAAGCTTTTAAATCTAAACAGCAATGACATTTTGAAGAACTGACATTTGAAAGCTCTTACCTCTTTTTATAAAAAATTCAATTATTTATAGCGCTGCATTTGATTAAAAATCAGGTTATACTACATTAATCCCATTCATTTCCTAGTTGGACTTTATAACTAAGATTTTAATAATTTTTTTATTCTCTTATGAAGTTTCAGTAAAATTTCAGTGTAGTTTCTCCACATAACGCCCTGGAAGCCAAAAACTTTAAGCAAAATTTACCTCACTTGATTGAAGTGGCTGTGTAAGAACGGACTCATTTTGGGAAAAAAAAATAGGATAAAAATCAAGGTCTACTTGTAGATGGAAAACTTACCATGTAGATGATAAACTTTCTTTAAGCAGCGTACAGTGCAGATAATCCTAAATGAATAAGTAAAATATAGGTTCAGGTCAGAAGGGTTCAGATTTCCACTGTGAAAGCAAGAAAGCCTGAATATCTATGTCTAAAAATTACTGCACTGACATTTGTACATGCAGACCAGCCTTTGTATCTGTCAACATTTAACAGAATAATTAAATACACTCTTAAAAGTCAAGATAAAACAAATGCTTAGTTTTCTCTTCCTACAAATCTTTCAACAATTGTTCCATTTCAGAGGAAAACAAGTAAACCTTTACTTTTGAAGCATGCATTTGATGTGCATATATGCAAAACATTTGCTTTTATTCAAACTGGGGAAGTAGAAGAAAGAAGAAAAAACCAAAAAGATCAGCCTTTAACTGGCCACTACAGTGGGAATTTTTAAGGGAGTAAATATCAAATTAAAATGAAGTCCATCTCATAATATGTTGTGCAGCACAGAGTGGACTCTGGCCCTGTGAAGATCAGTGGGGCTTTTGCACGTTTGATCTGTACTGGACACGAGCAGATCACCTTGCTTCTGGCCCAAGACAGACCTGTATTTTTAGTGTCCTGCAGTGCCAGTTTTACCTTTCAACACTTGATGGAGCAGTTTCCCTGGATTTCCATTTTGCCTGGGTCCTGCTCCAACCTACCTTCCTGCTACCTCAGTCCATCACCAGCACTTCCTACCAGCTTGGTGCTGAGAAGAAAAACCCAGCCCAAACTGAGAGACTTGTAGAAAAGCATCCTACCAAGTGTAACCTTACACAAAAAAAGAAAGCCAAGAGTTTTTCAATTCCTTACATTCATATTGCTCATTTTTAAAAAATGCTGCAATCCTCTGTTAAGTGAAGCCAAGATTGTAATCTATTCTGACACAAGGAGAATAAATAATATGATTCCCTCAGGCCCATGGTGCAACTCTTGGGGTGTCCTGTGCAGGACCAGGACTTGGCCTCAATCCTGATGAGTCACTTCCAACTCAGCCTATTCTGTGATTAAGCAGGGATTGGTTGAACAGGCCTTAGGACTTTGTTCAGGAACATCTTCCAGAAAACAAATTGGTTGGCTGGCATACAGTATCAGGTATGCCCAGCATGCTCCAAAGGAGACTGAAGTTTGCTCTTGTCTCAGTATAAGACCAGACCTCAGCATGGGTTTCCCTGCTTGTATCAGCATTGTCACAAATCTGCTCCTCTTTCACAGAAAACTTCATAGGACAAAAAGAGAAAAAACCCCAAAACTACACGGATAGTCAAAGGAATGGACCAAACTGATTTGGCAAAAAGGACACCTCACACTTACCTTATGAAATAAGCTCTCCACTTCATTAAAGATATACATTTACAGACTAACATAGAAATGAAGATACAGGACATTGTTCTGAAGGCTTTAAAAATCCTCTGTAATCAATACACTGGCAAAATACAATTTCAGCAGCAGTTCAGTATCTGGCTTATTTACTAATCCTTTAATCTTGTATGTGACAACAAAGCTGAGAGTGCCAACAAATGCCATGTCATAAAAGGTGGGTATTCTCACATACTTTCCTATGCTTTGCATGATTAAAGCTTAATTCTATTAATCACAAACTTCCTCAATGAAAATAGGGCTTGGGCAAATTGTCAAGATTTCATGATAACACTTGGGAACTGTAGCCTTTGGCTGAGAAGCATCCTTTTAGGCATGAGTCAAAGTTGCTTCCTCCCTTTTCTGTTTGCCAATTTCACCAGTTTCCTTTTGTAAAAAGTGATTCTTTGTATTTTTAATGTAAGATTTTGCATAGCCCAAATGGTAAAAGGTGACAGAGCTGATACCATGGGTGACCCCCAGCTTCCAACCGAGTAGTCCAAGAACTGGGGAGGCACACGTACGAGATTGCAGACTGCTCAGTGAGATCTATTTTAAAGAAAGCTGCTGCAAATTTCTCATAGACTTGTGCTGCAAGGTATTGATTACTATTTTGATTAAGAGAAAGACATCCTAAGAGCAGACTACTGTCAGCTCACACCTCAGTGGTCAAGCCAAAACTTCTTATATTTCCGCTGGAGTAGACACTCAAGAAGTAAAAAAAACCAAAAAAACCCAAAAAACCCCAAAAAAACCCCAAAAAACCAACAATGACAAATTTGGAATGAACAAGCATACATTAAGAAACTCCACCAAACCAAATCTTAAAACCTCTGCTTTGATCCCATTTGATACAATTGTAAAGGTGAAACAAGAATGTACAGGACCAGCAGGAGAGGAAGGAGGGGGGAAGATAAAAAGGTAACCCTAACATGAATGCAGAGCTGCTGAAATTGGAGTATTTGGAAATAAAAGTCACAGAGTCTTCCTCGTATCCATGTTTTAGCCTGGCCGCTGCACCAAGTCCCTGACTGGCATAAATCACAGCAGCTTTTGCTGTATTTATAGCAGATGGGACCTGGCACTGCAGCCGTGCAGAACCTCAGCTCTGTGTTTGTGCAGTTCCTAATGAGTGCATGGCCCAGGAGGCCTCAGCAGCAAACCTCACTTACTATCCCAGTGGCAAAAGTTGCTTCCTACTTCTTCCTAAACCACGATAGTAAAGAGGCTATTCTAATCTGGAGAAAACATCACTTCCTCCTTTGCCTATTTCTCCTACAGCTCTGGCACTGCAGGCTTGCAAAGACACCTTCTGAACATTAGAAATCACGCTTGCTCAGGAGGATTGAAGGGTCTCCTTCTTCATGGTGTGACTAAGACTACAGGAACATTTGATGCCCATCACTCCAGGGCTTGACTGGGTACAATGTGATCAAACTTACTCCTGTTCAGCTGGAGGACATCCTATAAACTTGCTTAGCCCATTTGCTTTGTCAATTACATTAAAATAAAAGAATAAAAAACCCAAACAAACCCCACCCTGTGGGAGAAACAGATCAGTGAAGATGAATGCATGAAAAGTGAGTCTCTTCCCTCAGGGCTCTCCAAACCCCATCAGGACAACAGCAACACAGACCTTTGAAACTACTTGGCTTGAAGGGTTGTAGTGAAACTAAAGCCCAAGGCCAGACTCTGGGAGTACACCCTGTCCCAGCCTGTGGCAGGAGGGCACCAATGCACAGGCTCCTCTCACATTCTACATCCTAAAATTCCTGCTATCATAACCAAAACTGAAGCGCTCCCAGCTACACATCCTGACTTTTGTGGTACTTTTCCTATGTTGTTAGTGGATTTCTCCTTTCCAAGCAGAAACAGCTTTCAAGCTCATTACTGAGCAGACCTTATCTGAAAGGAGCTGCTGTCCCTCAGAAATGTAGTGGAAAATATGAAGCCACAATGAAAGTTATATCTGGAAACTTCCCATGTGAGGAGCTTAAACTTTGTTACAGTAAATATGCTGCTTCTGTTCAGCAACAACCTTGGCAGAGTTACAGTTTTTTTCCCAGAAATCAAGTCCTGTATTGCTATGTGACAAAAGTAAATAATGACTCATTAAATGATCCTAAGAAGAAAAACTGAAGGCTTGCTCCTCTCAAAGGTATTTGCACTGGGAAATTCGATAATGTCACCAACCACAGCAGCAAACATTACTTGAAGGTTTTCTCCCTTCACTGAGCCAGCCAGGAGCATGCTGAAACCACTGCTCTCTGTGGTTGTGCAGTCACCTTCACGACAAGGCTTTGTTTTTCCATCCTCAAAGACTGATACAGAGAAAGTTATATGTCAAAAGGGTGACTGTGTGTGAAGAATTAGAAGCTGTGTCACTGCTGGTGTTCTCAGTGCCAGGCACACTGTGTTTCAGGGACCAACTCTGTCACTGGAATGCTTATTTCAATTCTACTTGAGTTTAGCTAAATACTCCAAACCCAACTCCTTCAAGACCCATTCACAGCCCTTGTGCTAACTAAAAACTCATGCAAGACTCCCAAAGGCAAGAGGCAGGTTCATTTAACAAAAGCAGGAGACCACAATATAGATAGTGCGATATGGAAAGTCAATGTGAAACCCTGATACTCCACCACGCAGCAGGGACTTGAAGCCAACTCCAAAGCCATATCTGGATTTAAATAAATTATTCCTCCCCTCCATTTCACAGCAGCTAAGGCATCAGCACTGGCACCAGCAATTTGTTTATGCCTCATGAGTTACCTGTCCACAGAACATTGTCTTGGCTGGGGTTTGATGGAGGAGAGGAAAGAATGAGTTGTTCCTTTGCCACCACCTTGGCACTGTAAGGCTTCTGCAACAATGCTCTTCTTAGCAACCTCTTTAGGACCTACAGAAATGGTATCTTGATCTTTGACAGAGACTAGAAAAGCAAAATTCAAACCTATTAGACTGAAAACTAGGTAAGTTCCATATAAGAACAAATGAATCCCTTTTATGCATTTGTACAGCAAAAATATGTCATAAATTCATACCTGGAACTTTAGTTTATTAGATGTAGCTGTCTACAGTAATGAGGATATTCATTCTTATTTGCAGCTTGACTCTCAGCTATTGAGATTTACAATTTTTAAATACATTTTCATCCAAGTACATATAATCAAATCAGATGCAATCTTTCTACAATAATTTCTTCACAGTATAGATTTATAGCTACCTTCCTTTTTCTTTTAATGCTCATATCTTTCCATGTGTACTCCTTGGGTATCTCTGGGATCACTGGGTGCTCCCCAGCACTGGCTGCCGCTGCCAGGAGCTCCCTGTACACTCCTGGCCACTCTCAGTCACAAGCCTGGGTGGTTTTACTCCTGAAATAAAGCTAGGCTGCATCAGCTTTAGGGCAGCACTCATCATCCTCTTGAGTCTTCATCTGACAATAAGCTGTGGCTGGGTCTGTTGTAGTGGAAAAATACCCACTGAAGAGGAGGATCTATCTGGCTAGAGAAGGATGATGCTTCATGTGCAACACTGGGCTACTGGTCATCCTGAAATCAGCAGAAACAGGTGGATCCTCTTTAACTGCTTGCCACATACTGCTCTGAGCTTGGATAACTTTCACCAGGTTCAAAACCTCTACTTTTATCCAACTTCCACAGAATATACTGGAAATGCTGTGCCATTATCTGTGGGTTAAGGGGTCCATTTTGTGGCAGTTCCAAAGTCTCAGCTTTTGGTTTGTGGCTTTTTTTTTTTTTGTTTGGTTGGTTTTTTTGTGTGTGTGGTTTTTTTGTTTGGTTGGTTTTTGTGTTTTTTTTTTTTTTTTTTTTAATCTGCCATAAAAATACTCAGATATTTTAGTTCCCTTTAAGACGAAGAGAACCAATACCTCCTGAAGCATGCCAGGTGGAGGCCACCAAAGTGATCAGAGGGATGAAGCACCTGTCATGTGACAAATGACTGGCAGTGTTCAAGGCCAGGTTGGATGGAGCACTGAGCAATTTGACCTGGTGAAAGGTGTCCCTGCCCATGGCAAGGGGTTGGAACAAGATGACCTTTAAAATCCTTTCCAACTCAAGCCATTCTATGATGACTGTGAAGTATCTAAGGAAAAACCTGAAAGGACAACTCAGAATCTTATCAGAGACTGCTTTGGCTAGAAATACTTCATCAGGAAAGGTTAGCCCAAAGCATGGGGCTTTCTCTGTCATAAACCCTACCAGAGGCGCTAGTAAACGTTATCAACTGATCTTTCTGGTGAGTAATCCTTAAATTTCGTCTGCAATCCCTAACTTTCACCTGCAGATGGCTGTGTGAGTGGATTTTAGCTGAGCAGCTCGGGTGTGCCCCTGCACTGCCTTTCTCGCAGCGAGCTGCTGTCCACTGCGGCAAAAGGGAAGCTGGCTCGGCCCACAGTGGCGTGGAACTATTTTAGGTAGTAATGTCTGATACTAGAGGAGCATGAAATTCAGCCCCATCATAGTTGAAATGCCTAACCACCCCCCCTCCAAAAAAAAAAAAAAAAAAAAAAAAAAAAAAAAAAAAAAGCTATTGCAAAACCCTTCCAGAGGCTTGTAGACTGAACTCTGGAAGTCACTCTCAATTTGTAAGCCAGTAAAAATTGTGTATCTTAAAATGTGCTTTGACAAAAATGAAACAAAATACATCTACCCACTGCAACAGTCACACAGAATTTTATCTGTTGCTCGAGGAGTTGTAGAGATGAGTTGTCAGGCCTGCTGTTGTGCACACAAAAGCAGCCCACTCAACCACAACATGCAATCAGCAGCCAGAGGGTTTATACACAGCAGAGAAGGCACTGAGAAGAAAGTGCACTGTCACACACACCTCTAAACATACAGCCCTTCCAAGACAAAAACCAGGGCCAAGGAGGCTCACTGATCTGGCTTTAGCCTAATGCTGAAACATACGGGATTCCATCTGGAGAAGTTAAACCCAACTAAAAACACGGAGAATGGAAGAATAGGATCTGCAATTGCTCTTCATGTTAAATTCATCACCCCACATAAACAGTGAAAAAACCCTGTACTGTGGAATGCTTAAAACTTTTGTCTGCTGACTTCCCCACTAACAATTTTCCTTTCCCCAAGAAAGCCACAGACAATGCAATTGAGGGAAACCTGCACTAGGCACACCAGGACCAAGGAGGAAAAATTTATTTCCTCAGTAGTGACAAACCCCTACTCAAGTGTCCCACAGCAAAAGCCTTTGAAATCCCTCATCAACCGCATTTCCACAGTGCCTGGAGAGTGGGATGTCTCCTGCCTGCCTGAAGGCAGAGACAGCCATAAAGGAGGTGACCAAGGCCCTGACACCCCAAAGGATTTCCTTTCCCTGCTGCAAAGCCAGAGAGGAACCTCTTCCCTACGCTCCTCTGCACTTTGCTTATGTCATAAGCTTTAGTAAGAGACCAGCTCAAGCCCAAGGCAGGCACAAAATCAGATTGGGTGAGTCTGTTGGTTTTTGATTGTTTGGTTGATTTGGGGTTTTGTTTGGATTTTTGGGATTTTTTTTAGTCCTTTTCTCCAGATTCTTGGATCATTTCTCCTGATTTAATACAAAATTTTAGTACTCTGTGTCGTGAGTTGTTAATACACTCAACCCTTGCATAACAGTGTAAGCAGTCTTTAACACCAGCCAACTAACTTTCTTAATGGGTGTACTAAAAAACCTGATTAACTGCATTTCTTTTTCACTGTAAATAAGTCATAAAAATATAACAGAAGCCTTTTTTTCAGAGCTGGTATTCAGCTGATGTTAGTAATCATAATTTGCTGCACCTTTCTGTTGCATGCAGAATGCTTGGTCAATGTAACTCGATAGTTGTGGAGGAAAGGGCAGGCCCTTCACTGGGGTAAGTTGTCAGAAATCCACTGGAAAATGAAAAACTGCAGCAATACACCAGCTGAGCATTTTCCTTTACAGGCAGCTGCAGCCATAAGATGCAAAAGTAATTTTGCTGGATTTTATCTTTATCTTTGCATGATGACATTCTCCATCTTAAAAACAATATCACAAAAAGACCCCAGAAAATAACGCCCAAACAAACAAAACCCCTCACCAAACCAACAAAAAAAAACCCCCAACCCACAAAAACAAACACACACAAGTGGATTAGGCAAATTTTGGTACAGTGTTGAGAAGCAGTGAATTGCTGTGGCTCAGCAGGTATTTGGCAAATATGTTCAGGTACAATTCAGAATAAGAGGAAAAGCTAGTCCCATCTCTCAGTATAGACTTTTACTCCCATTTAGAACCTGAGTTGTGAACCTGTGAAAGAACAGGCCTGAAAATTACACAGCCACTTCAGAAATGAGGAATATCACTTCCTAGGGTGCTTATTCTTCCTCTGAGAAGCTTAAATGATGTCTAACACATCAGGAGACATGTTTGCAAAGGCAGTAGCAGAGCACAAAAGCATTTTTGTAACTCCAGGTTGCTAAAACACTTGTGTACTAAAATGAAGATGTGAAAAAAGCTGTCACACACGTAACACTGCTTGTCCTGCTCACATCCAAAATATCTTAGTTTAAAACTTGTATTCCTCTTGGTGATAATTCAGAAAGGCAAACATGCAAGCAATTACCAGTGAGAAAGGATTTTTTTTCTAAATATTACTGTTCTGAGTTGAGGTTTTTTGTTATCCCACTTATGAAAATAGCAACATGTATCATTACTGACTATAATTGAGGCATAAATTAAAGCCAGGTTAAGGCAGTGACATACCATGCTGTGTTTTAAAAACCTTTTTGTCTTGTTTGCCATTTCTTCCCATTTCTCTCTTGTAATTGCTCAAAGCCTGAACCTGCAAGCAGCTCATTCCTCTAAAGCCCAGCATTTACCCTCCTCACCACATCCAGAGGTCAAAGGCAAATGCACAAATGCTGCCAGCAGAAAAGCAGAGAGCACAGCTCCAAGGACAGGAACCGATCATTCTGCTGTCCCTGTGCTCTGTGTGGTATTTTTAGGACTTTTAAATATCCAACGCTTCATGGAGGAACAATACAAAACTGTTCTTCAAGAAGGATAAAGCAAAGTGTATCTAAGTACTGGTGGCACCTACCTATCCAGTAAGAGGTCAGGGGAATACTTTGTCAGATGCTATACACACACACTCACTGTACATTACTTATGAATGAAGAAGCCCTGGTTTAAAAAAGCAAGAGCAGCTGTTAAGCTGAACACTGGGGTCTTTGAAAGTTATGTGACATCTTTAGAAGGGAAAAAACCATAGCTATAATCACAAAAATGTGTTGCTTATATAAGTGATGAAATAGAGGAAAGAGTTGAAGGATCTTTATTTTACTTTTTTTTAATGACCATGACTAATGCGAGTCCTCTTTGGTTACTTGCCACTGAAACATCAGAGTGTAAAAATATTACCCACCTATTTGGTGCCTGTTGGAATAAGTCACTTTGCTTGTGCCACACTATAAATAATGGTATTAGTGGCAGGGAGTCAAAGCATCTAATACAAGCAGATCCCCAGCACTCTACTTGTCTGGGCAAGCAACTGCTTCAACTCCACACATCTCTTAAAAGAGCAACTGTTGGCCACTAAATCTCACAGTCATACTTTTAGACTGTGCTTTGTCTGGGGCTTTTTTTTCTTTTTTTTTTTTTTAATTTTAATTTTATTTATGACAGTTTCTGCTTTTCAAGAAGGCAGAAGCAGAAACCTTTTCAAGAAAGCTCATGGAAGCACAATCTCCTTTTAGAGTTAGAGTTTCCTAAACCATTTCCTTCAGGCTACACCCTGGCTTTCTACTTATGTTTTCTTTCATAATATCCTTGTAACTGGATCATAAGTAGAAATAATTAATATATGTAGAAATAATTTACAATACCAACTCCATAATAAGAAAGCCTCTAGGCTAGCCTCGTCACTATAAGCACAACCAGTTCAAGATCTACAAACCCAGGAAATGTTTAAAATCCCACTTTAGAAACTGTTGCTTCCCAGTTCTTTGGCAGTGGGAAGAAGATCAAGGTTTTAAAGGTGTCCTGAATGGCCTATATACTGAACTTGGCAGCATGTTTTAACTGAGAAATTACCTAAATTGAAATTGATAACGTTTTAACCATTTGCAATGTTTACTTGACGCAGTAAGATCCTTCTCTCCATCTGGGAAGATGTGTTCAGTGGGGGCTTTTTGGCCCTTAGGGCAGTGCTGTACTGCTCTGAAGCACAGAATACCTCCAGAAACCATGGAGCCCTTGGTAGCACAGCACATGCAGTTTGCATAAAACTCACTTTAGTGGCACACTGCATCACTCCGTGGGTGAAGCTGGATTGTCATGGGCCAGAAGAGCACCCTACAGCCAGATGAGTTTTATGGACTTTCTCCTCTGGTTCTGCAAGGATTTTTTCCAACTATCCATGGAGCACAGGCCCAGTAAAACCAGGATCTTTGATGATTTTTGAGTCTGTATTTTATCTTCCCTGCTTCAATGCTAAGAAGCTATATGACAGAGGATATAATTTTAGTTAAAAACCTTAACAAAACAGAAACACAAACATTTTCACCATGTTGTCTGTTAACTGCTGCTTGGATTGCTTAATCTGGCACAATGATTTTTGTCTGAGATCTGTTCAGAAGAGCTAATGTAATAGAGTTTTACCACCTGAAGTTTTAATTGAAGAAAAAAACCAGTAACTTCTCATTCTTGTTTCCCATCTTTCGTTCATGGGGTGAAAGTTGCAATTAATTGTTTCTAGCCCCATTCTTACACATCAGGGTTCAGTCTGAAGCCTTGCTCCAGTGCAAAGACTTCACCCTCTCAGTCATCAGCCGCTCCTCATGCAGCACCACTCCTGGTTTTTTTTTGTTTTGCTCAGGCCTTCAGAAATGCTTTGGCCTATAGCACTGCATGGAGCATGTAATATCCAAGTACCGAGGGGATTTTCAAGGATCTAACAAATATGGCAGCTGCAAGGAACTGTTTCTGGGTTCATACCAGTGTTTGTTCTCTCATTAACACCTAGAAATAGAAGTGTTTGAAGATAGGATGAAGCATGTGAAGGGAATTCTCCTCATCCATGTGCTGGACCTGCTATCTCATTGAGTCATTCTGGGTGGAAGGGACTATTAAAGCTCATCCAGCCCAATCCTGCTCTAATAAGCAGGGACATTTTCAACTAGATCAGGTTGCTCAGAGCCCCATCCAATCTGACCTTGAATGTTTCCAGGGATGAGGCATCCACCACCTCTCTGGGAAACCTGTTTCAGTGTTTCATCACCATAAAAAAATGTCTTCCTTATATTCAGCCTGAGTCTACTCTATTTCAGTTTAAAACCATTACTGCTTATCCTTTGCCTTAACTTTGTCACTTCAGCCCAGCACATCAAGCCAAGAGCAATACAAAGTGTCAGTTCCTGCAAAAAACAGCACCATGGCAACAAATATTATAATTTCCCATAAGCCACATAGAAATTCCAGTATTATTAAAGGCAGCTAGTCTTCACAAGCACTGCAGAGCACAGTCTGCATAATCAGGATAGTCGTAGAAACTCACAGGTTGCTCATGCTGCAGCCATATGGCACAAGGCAGAATATAAGTGTGAGAAAATGGGAGAAGTTACCCAATTTCAGGTATTCCTACCACAAAAATAATGCAAGGTCATGCTGGCATTAGAAGAGAAGCCACAGCCAACTTGAATTTGATTAGGAATATTTATTAGGGATATACAGGTGAAGCCTTTTGCTCCATTGAAAGGCAATGGTTCTAACAACCTTTTTATTTTACATGAAAATTTATTTATTTTGAGTTAAGCTTTGATTTTACCTAAACCCTCTTGGATTAAAAGCCTTCAATCACTCATTTTTCAACAGAATTAAGGGGCAACAGGTTTGATTAGTCTAATTTATACTTTCCTTTCTGCTGTGGGAGAGGACGAACTTGTGTTTCAAAGTACTGAAGTTGTCAACACTCATGAAATAAAGGATAACAGTTCCTTTTTCAGGTTTCACTGTTAAGAGTTATTTTTATGTCAGCAAGGATTTACTTTTCTTTCTAATATAGCAACTTAATTATCTAAAAAGCTATAAAATGGGATGAATAACGTGCTTGAATGACAAGTGCATCAGCTCCATCCTTGCACTCACCTACCCTACCAGACTTATGTAAACATGAGGGCAGCATCCAGGGCAGTCTCCACACTGCCTCCAATTACTCCCCCTCTACAGTCCTTGCAATTGGCTCAGAATTCCTTGCTGAAGGAACTGCCTTGTAATACAATATAATTAACATTTCACCTCAACCTTTGATCACTATGACAGCAAAAACCAACCCCAAACCAAAACACACCACAAAACACAGAGGAACAAACCTCTAATAAAAAAAAAAAAAAAAAAAAAGTGACCTAAACCTAGCAGTGATTTACTCAGAGCCTCATAATTTCCAGGTCTTGAGCTGAGATCAGTTTTAGAGGTTCATAATTTTAGTTAGTATTAGTATTTAAAAAAACCAAACCAAACAAAAAAGAGCTAAAGAAACATTCACTTCCTTCCTCAAGTGGAAAGTCAGTTATGGGAGATTTAAAATAAATCTGAGTGAGATTCAGTTTGAAACCCAGTTTCAGTTTTCATATTGAATTCAAACTGCTATGTCTGTTGTTTAAGCATAATCTATGAAAATTTAGCAGCCCTTTAAAAGACAAACTTAACGTGAAGTTATCCCATTACACCATATTATCATCATTAATTTCCACAAATGTACATTAATTTTTCCACTACTGAGATTTTAGGCCTGTTGCTCTATGATGTCCTTAACAATGTAGTAACATTTATAAAGAAATTCAACATATTTTTTTTAACTCAAAGGTTGCTTTAAATATCTAAAGGATTATATAAAAGTGTTTTGAAAAACAGAATGAGAAAATTATGTATCTTTTGCCTACTACCAGAAAACACAATTTGGAGTGCCTCCATGCCCACAGGATAAATTGAAAATAAATCCATTGGTTTCAGCCCACAGCCATACATCTTCTGCAGTTTAGAAGTGACTTCCCTTAGTCAATGGGCATTAAGCATTTGCAAGGGTGAGGGGGTGTCAGCTCAGCCCCATCTATCTAGCAAAGTGCAACATCAGTCCTTGTCATCCTCTGGAAAAGTAACCAGATACCTTCACTAGGGCAAGGAGAGATCATGTTTCGTGGTCCATGGCCTGTGGAAGTGCTGGTCTTGCCTTACAGCTGAAGGAGGCTGGCCAGTGTTGAATGCCTCGTTCAACACAGATGTCTTCTCCCTGCCCCACGTGGGTGGACCTGCAGCAAGTGCCCACCTCAATGTCTGCTCCAAGGCTGCAGCTCCCTCACAAGGCTGATGTCGAGGTGGGGGAAGGAGGGAAGCTTTCCCTACAACCAGTGCTGTCCTATGCACCTTCCCAGGAAAAGCAATTCAAGAATATTATTTCAGCTCTCCTTTTCCCCCCCCTCCAAATACACCTTCCTCACCACTTGCATGAGCTATGGCAGTACAGACTGTGTTCAGAAACACAGCACCTTCCATGGTTTGATTTCACTGCGAGAAAACTTATTCCTCTCTTGGTACAGGACCAAGGAGATTGAAGAGAACAGATAAATAATAAAAGAATGAGACTACATGAAGCTGCTGTTGATTTCCCCTGGATGCTGCCATCACTCACTCTGGACAAAGTCACCACAGGAGCCACAGCCCCATTTACACAACCCCAAGTTACATCTCGTAACTCTCGAAGAAGGAGAGTGCTGAGAACTGGGAACTCTCCAGTCACTCACAAATCATTTCCATCCCTGAATTCTCCAGACACTCACAAATCATTTCCACCCCCAAAATCTACAGTCACTCACAAATCATTTCCACCCAGGAACTCTCCAGTCGCTCACAAATCATTTCCACTCCTCCATGCTACCAGGAGCCCCAGGCTGTGAGATGCTGCCATCCTAGAAGCAGTGTGGGTGTTAATCAGTTTTGGCAGTAGAGGCATTAATTAGTTTTCCCCATACCCAGAGAGCACCAACAGCTCAGTCGAGCCCTCTGGACTGGGACCTCCAGCTGCTTTGCCCATCGGCACTGTCAACTAGGTAAAGGCTCTTTCCACAGACTAGTTTTTAAAATTTCTGCCTCTTTCAAGTGAAAGTTCCAGTAAAACACTGAAGGAGGGGACAGTTTTTAATTTTATTAGTATCAGGCAGACCACGAAGCATCACATAGTCACATTCTTTCTTGCATTCATGAGTTTGATGTTTCCACTGTACAACAAAGCTTGGAATGCAGCTCTCTCATAGCTGGAGGCACATAAAGAGAGCAGTGATCAAATAGGTGAATATAGAAAAAATGTTTGAAGAGTTTAAATTTCAGCCTTGGGTACAATAGGAGCCTGAGACATGCCCTTGTGTAGATAACATAACTTTCTGTGCTCAACTCCTCACATCCTTTAATCATGCTGGAAGAAATTCTGACAGAGGCACATTAAAGGAGCTAAAGGGATATAGTGCCAGTATTCCTCTGTGTGCTTTTTACTAAGTGAAAGGCACACTAGTATTTCTACATAAATAGTCAAGGAGAGAAGGTACAAAGCTTTAAAATTAATAAATTGATTTCAACAGGTGGAAAATATTACCATTACATTATGACTTCTCTTGGCAGATTAACCTTGAGTCTCAAGAGATCTGAGAGCTCAACATCAGCTTTCATTCAGGCACAAAGGTGTAAAAGGTTGTCTCAACCTACCTGAACATTTCTGTATAAATGTTGAGCTACTTTACATCCCATTTGGGCATAGGAATAATAATAGTAATGATAATAATAATAATAATGTAATTCTATGGCATAAAAAATAAACATATTTCAACAATTACCTGGACTAGGATAGAAGCAAGAAAGGAAGTTGATGTGAAGGCCTAGGAACCTATTACATCCTTCAGTTTAAAACACTGCAGGCAGGTAAGTCCAAATATTTGCCAATACTCAGCATTGCAATAATAATCTATCACTACTAAATACAGAACAAGAAGGTAGTTGCATGTCAAATAAATACTACTGACTTGCAACATCAACTTAAATTTGCTTCTAATGTACATTTTATTATCAATACTAAGTGAAACTGGAGGCATTTACAGACACCACAACCAAGACTTATTCCCTCCTACCTCCAAATCTAGAGCACAGATCACGTTAAGGGCATCAGTGCTGCACCAGTCTCTGATCCAAAAAGCATCAACTGACCTGAAATAATGAAAAAGTAAAAAAGGCATCACAATGTGATTTTCCCCATCCACCATTTGCTACTCAAGGTCATCAGGAATAGAAAAAGGGAAAGAGTAGCTTTCCAAATACAGAGTACCTCTACTTATTTCTCTAACTTGTGTGCTATAAATACTTAGATTTGCTTCTTATTGATGTTAATCTTTATAATATTGACTACCGTGTATTAATTAAAAATTAAGTAAGCATATTAAATATTAGTTAAGTATTAATTTTCCAACATTAAATTCTGTATTACCCTTAATTTAATTTACCTAAAATAATAAATACCAGAGAGCCTTATTTTGGCAGTACATTGTACTTTGGAATAATTTAATTAATCTGGTCTTAGTAAAATTTGGAATCAAAGTACAGCTGTTGAGCTGTAATGATGCCTGAATCCCTGGTATCACAATGAAAATGTTTCCTTTCTCGCATTGCTGCAGGATGGCCTAACATTTGGGAAGGTTCGAGAGATAGCTTTGCAGTCAATTAATATTTGCCAAAAGTCCTATTTCTCCTAAAAGTATTGATAATCAGGACTGAAATGTGCTGCCTCCCCTGGCCACAGGCTGAGGCGATTGAAGCGGTCCCTGCTTTCAGCGGGAGCCCAGATGTGATTTCTACCGCAAAAGTAAGCACTGAAGGGGGCTTTCACTCAGCAGCCTGAGGTGGATTCCCCCTGCTAGTCCCAATATCCATGTTTTCGCTGCTGTTTGCTTGTAGCTGCGGGACTTGGACCGCCGCGCTACCAAGGCACAGCGGAGCTCAAGGCCGCCCAAAACACGCCCCGCCGCCGCCCACCTTCGCTTCCCACTGCAGCTCTCTCCGCACAGCCCCTGCGCCACGAGTGCGGGCAGAAATGCACTTCCTTCCCCTGCAGCGGCTTTGAAAGCGCCTTCACAGTTTATCTTTCCGCTTAATTGTGCGCAGCTGTGGGCCGGGGCCGCCCCGCCGCACGCCGAGCCCCGGGCAGCGCCGCCGAGGCCTCCCCTCAGCCCGCCTCGCTGCCCTAATCCCCCGCGCTGGCTGCGGGCCACCAGCGCCTCGGGAAAAAACAGATGGCAGAAACCGATCCGGGCCCTAATTGTGGCCAGTTAATAGCAGAGGATAAGAGTGAGATAAGGACCGAGCGCTGGTGGCCAGCTGCTGCCGAGTTAACCCTTCCCGCCATCGCCTCAGCGCCGTGAGCTGCTCGCACAAACCCCGGGTTGGACCGTGCCTCTTTCCAGCTCCCCTTCTCTGCTTTTCTTGCCATTTCCTTCATTTCAGGGCTTTCGTGCCTTTGAGAATAATTTGAAGCCTTCCACCTTCTAGTCAAGCATCTCAATTGGCACCGTGGTGATGGAATTTCTTACTGGAGCAGGTACCCTGGCTCCATTTCCATGAGAGGTCAAGGAAGAGTCTTCTTTGACTTCTTTGTCGAGTTGAGCGACTTCTCCAAAAGGGCAGGTCCAGATTTATGCTGGTATTCATCCAGCACAAGCCAGTTTGAACAAAGGAATTGCTTTGTGTTTCAATCAAATTCAGCCTTCAAAGTAAATATTAAGAGAAATTTCTTATTCCAAGCTATGAGTGCCAAACTAGGAAGAAAAAAAACCCAAAAAAACCAAAAAACCAAAACACCTTCAAAAGTAAGATACATGAAGCACAACCAATTAATGCAAAAGCAAGCTCTATCCTAAATGAAAAGACTGAGATATTGCAGGTTTATCTCCAAGACTTGTATTCTCACACCATAAAACCCAAAACAACACATACATCACTCTATGAGGTACTCGTCATGCACTGCTCATGTTGACAGCTTCTCACTCCAGAAAAAAAATAACTCTTGCTAAAATTTATTCAAAATAAGTTCATCTTGTCTATCTCCCATTTGAACTCAGGGATATTTTAAAGTCAAGGCTTTTAGGAAAAAACTAAGTCTGACAACACAGATTTGGCTTAAGATGCTGAAACTTAATTCACATCAAAATATCTTGGTTTAGCTTCCTAAGAAGAAGGAATACCTAATTTTACTTTGAAATCATATTGTAACTTTCAGTGTTGCTGATCCAGACAGTATGAATAGAAAAAACGAAACTCAAAGATAAACATTTTGAAGTTTTTTTCCAAGAACAAAATGGTTTAATAACTTACTTTAAATTTTCCTCAACAGAAAGCTTACTTAATATTTTTTCCACTCAAAACTGCAAGAGTGACTTTCCAAACTGTTAAAATCCTACCCAAAACCCCAGTATTTTCACTCTTCACAAGATTTGTGAGAGTCCTAGCTTGCTTATGTAAAAGGCAAATACTGGCCACATTCAAAAAAAGGCCTCCTATGTACAGCTCAAGGTAGCCATAAACACACACCAGCCTTATGGAGTTGGTAATCTACTTAAAAATAATCCTGTTTCATAAAAAAGGAAGAAGTAGAGCTGATTTCACTGCATATGAAATATGTCACTATTTTAGTCTAAATCCTGTGGTTTATCAAAGTCCTCCTCCTTTTTTATAGAAAAAAAAATCACCATTGTCAGGCAGTTTCTGAACTGTATTCCAGTAGCACATTCCCAATCCCACATCAGGTAGTACTCCAGTGTAGGTGCAGTCCTTAGGTAGCAAATGCCCTTTCAACAGGTATCTCCGCTCTGAGCAAAGTGTGAAACAGAAAGGAATTAGAAATTTCCTTTCCCCTCTGTTATGAACACTTATAGAGGAACCACTTCACATCCTCTCATGCAGTCTTTATCTCCCTACAAACAAAGAACACTTGTTGTTCTTGAGCATCAAATATGACAAAACCCCAGAAATCAGCCAGTATGGACTTTCCATTGCTGTTCTCTGGCAGGTATCAGGCTTCTCCCATCCCAGCAGCAGCATATGTAGAGACCTGTTCTATCCTCTCAATATAACCAGCATTTAGAAGGAAAACCGGCCACAGTTCAATTTCAAAATACATTGTGTTACAATATAAACACATCATCAAAACAACATCAGTTAAATGCAGCAGCAAGAAGTCATCAGCAGGCCAAACCCTGTATGACAACAGACAGTGCACACTACTGTGAGAAGCATCAACTTCTATTACATCCATCATGTATCTACTCCAATATTTCACCAAGCATTTTCATTCATCTTATTAAAAAAACCCCTCTAAAACTATTTTAGAGACTTAGCAGGAAAGTAGTCTTTGAGGGTTTCTCTCCATTGTGTCTGCTTGGGAAGAAGAAATGTGATTTGTGCTTGGGGTAGAGCTCTGTATCCTGTACAGACACCATGAAAAGAGAGTCAATCAGACTCACAGTTCATCCAGCAATCGAAATTGCTGAAATCTAAACCCTTATATTTAGGGCAACATATAATCCAAATACAGAAGTTTTGCATCTCTTAAGAGGTGTCAAAAAATGCAGCAGACTTGTGTATCTCCACTGTTTTGTCTCTCAATTAGTAAGGAACTAAAGGTGTGGCTGCATATACCACTTGCCCCTCAACCTTCTTCAGGCCACTCAAGCTTCTGAAAAATGCAACCTTTTCTTTCAGCTCAGTTTGATCAGGAGCAAGTTTGGCCTCTGTGTATTAATGACATTCTTATCTGGTTTTGCTTTCACTTCTTTATAGAAAAAGATAATTCTTCCAGAGAACTGGATTCTTCTCTTGATTAGCTAGATTTGTATTAACAGTCCTATTGAGAATGAGTTCCCAGATCGTAATTTTTAAACTTGCCACTTGCAGTTGTGAGGGTGTCTGCAGCAACACAACAGAGAAAGCATCTTGGAAATACTGAGCTAAATTCTGCAGTGCCACAGAGACATTTCTTGGCCAAAACACAGAATGGCTATGGTCTGAACCACATGGAGGATAAGAAGATTTCACCCAAGTACAGACTTCATTGGGATTAAGCCAAACATGAGCCACACCAGCAACAGGAGAGCAACCGTCACTTGATGCTCCATAGTGCAAGGATTGTAATGATTATACATTTTCTAATCCTGCTTCCTTCTGGCAAAACAATAGATTTACTATGACTTTATGGCCACTGTGTGTCAATCAGTTGGGTTTCCATCACCAGCATTCCTCCCTCACCACTGACACGTTGCTCCCACTTGGCCGTAAGCCGCACGCTAAACCCTTTCGTGCTGTGGAGTCTGATTCCGGCAGGAGGAACAGCCCAGCTCACGTGCCCCTCTTGGAAGTGCAGAAGGCTGCGGTTGAACATCTTGTTTTTTCATTTGCTATAGACATTTGTTCTTGCAGCTGACCATGTGCAGGAGAATTTGCTCATGTTCCAGGAAAGGACAGCTGCACCACAAATTACCTTAAACCTCCTTGCTCCAGGGATTATCTGGGTACAGTGAAGTGTGTGTATCCTAGGGCAGGGGTCTTTTCTTATTATAAACAGAGTTATTAACCTCTTATTTACCAGAAGTGTTTATAAACTCACTAATGGAAACAGTTTGGATATCAGTAGTGACTTCTTCCTGGTAATAATTTCTTGGAGGATCCATCCATTTGCACTCACAGGCTGGTTTTCTTGACTACTTCTTTTTTCCATGAATTACATCTGCCACTAGCTACCTGTCCTTAGGGAACAAAACACACCTGATGTGGATGAACTGCATTCAGGACTGATGGCTCTAGCCCCTCTTTGCCCTGTTCCCTTCTTGGATCCTGCTGCAGTAAGCTCCCAAAAGTCTTCTAGCACCCTTACTGAGCTAACTCTACAGTAATTATGTCAAGCATGTCTTGGCTGTCAGCATAATTATCTTGGCATTTACAGGAGATAATGGAGCATCATTAAAGCCAAAGACAATCCAAAGAAACGTTTCCACCTCTAAATTTGTAAGCATCATTCCAGCAACACTGCAGCTACAGAAATAAATCTAAGCCAGGCAGCAAGCACTGCCATCAGCTGACTGCTGACTGTTCAGCACCAGGTGAGGAACCAGCCAAGGGAAAGGCATAGACAAAGCTGTGGATACAGGTCCAGTGAGATTACCAACTTTGCACAAATCTAAGTTACAGTGAAGTCATAGCTCTATGGACCTTCAAGACCTACATTCCAGCTATCTGAAATAAATTCCTTTTGTCTTCTGTTTTTTCTAATTTATGTTTTCCTTTAATGAAGCCATTTTCAATGCAAAGAGGCTTTTTACTGTACCTCATGTAAAACTGTCTTGCCTGCCTCTGACTGAGATCCATCCAGTACCTTTTCACTCCTGCTCTAAAGCCAGTTCCTGCACTTTGACACAGCAGCAAATCCTCTGCTACTAGAAGCAGCCCTATCCATTTTCAAGAGCAGAGGTCCTGGCTCACTCCCCTCTGAGCTCTTCTCCTCCCTATTTAAAGCATCACATTAAATGAGGAGTTGACATATCTAACTCATGCACAAACCTGCTCATTATACAAAATGTGAATCTACAAGTAATAAAGCTAAACCAAGAATTAAAATAATAGAAAGGGACCTTAATGGGACCTCACCAAAGCAAGTTGCCTCTTTTAACATCAACAATCCATTTGTGCAACTAAAATACGTATCTTCAGTCTAACTTCAAATAGGACTTGAAGGGAAATTTCATGCATTCTCCAGTTCTTCATTTGTAACTGGATACCAATAAAAAGGTCTGGAAACACATGTCAGTTGAAAATCTGAACCATAGGAGATACCATGCAAATAAAAAAATATATACTAAATTGAATATACATTTATATCTCTTCATAGGCATCCCTCTTAGTGTGCCTATTAATCTGTCATAATTTTTTAAAGACAGCTAAAATCTCATCTGTAGATACCAACAGACAGCCAAACACAGGACAGATTTAGAGAGACATTTTTTAAATGCAGAAAGCACACCAGCAATATCCTCCTCAAAATTAGAAATTAGATTCCAGCTGTCAAGACAAAAATTAATGACAGCTTCTTTTTAAAAAAACAAACAAGCAAAGAGACAAAATACCCAAACTATAAAACAAACCCCCAAACAATCCTACTCAGCTTCTACCAATGAAAAAAAGCCATCTAAGGTGGTTTTCAACATCTTTAGTCATGAGCTGCCCTGATAAAAATAATTGTGATCCTCCATGTTTAATGCCACAATGAGATTTGGTCACACATTGACTGTCCTGTGTTGAGCCAAACACTTCCTACACACAGATGATCCTGTGTTTAATTTTTAGGCCACTCTTCCATTCATAATACTCATTAGCCATAACTTTGAGCTATTTGCATACATCTCATAGTTTTAAGATCTTACCTAATAAAAGTAAGGATATCACTACACATTAATTCATCAAAGCTTTTGCAAGTACAAGCTGTAGCATCTTTCTAGGAAGTGTTTCCATTTGTTCCATAACTTTCACTCTAATTCCAAGTTGCATTATCACTGTGATGTTTTTATCTAGGACTTATATTGTATTACACTCCTAGGAGTCAAGGGTTAGATATTGCTGGGAAAACTATGCAACACAAATTCCTGAAGTGTACTGGCAGCCCACAGCCACATCAAAACCAGTCTAAAAATAAGTCAATTTGCTTTGGTCCAGAAAGCAAAGTACCAACACCAGCTCCATGAAACAATCTTCCTTCCATGATATCAACAACCCAGAATCACTATCTGCCAAAGAAGAAAGCACAAATCCTTGCTCTCTGGTACAGTAGTAACTTAGGAACTTGAAGGGATATTTGAAAATAAAACATCAGTTGTGCCTCTGATGTTAGAGTCTCAGTCTGTTTTATGCCACCACAGAGTCCTGCCTCTCACTGTCTGAGGCTGTCTGTAGGCTACATGCGAATTTCTCTCTCAAGAGATCACAAAAACCTTTCTGGAAACCAGTAGACCCAGACCATTTCTTGGTCTTTTCTCTTAAAAAAATCCCAAGCCAAACAAAATCCAAACCAACCCCCCCAAAAAAGCCACCAACACCAAATCAAACCATGTTTGTACTAGTATTCTTTTGTACCACATGAGCTAGAGAAAATTCTTCAATTTTTCTCATCACTGCTTTTCACTACAGCATTTAGAGAAGCCCAAGACACTGAGAGGCACTAGCCCTGTCAGGATTGCTTTGGAACAGTTTCCCTTTCACCGGGAAGTATGGAACAGGGACTATCTTCTGACCTGGAGCAGATGTACCCACCACTTTTGCCAGCTCTATTCTTCTACCACCAGAGCAGAACATCTGCAAGAAGACCAAGCTATCTATTCTTTTACCTTTTCAAGACTTTTTCTTCTCAGCTAAATTGCATTGGTCTAACAGGGATCAGCAAGTGTTTTTCAAAAAACAAATTATTATTACTGATTCAATACACACCATCATCTGGTGATGAGGAAGAGCTATCTGCAGTCTGGCAGTCCTTTCATAGTGGATCAGATGATCCAGAAAAGAAGTAGTATCTTATAGTTTAATGAATACATTGGAATTGGAATCAATCTTTGTACCATCTTTGTGAACTGTAACTGTATATTCTCAGACTAAGTTTTACTGGACACTGCACTTTTGAAAATACTTATTTCCACTTGTGCTGGAAATATTCATTGATCAGTCCACAGTTTCCCACAAGCCTCTGTGCTATAAAAAGCATCTACATCTCTCATTTTGTTAGTCTCAGTTTCCCTTTCCCTCTGTAGAAGAAAGGGCCCCCCAAACAGCTGGCACAGACTCCCATTTCCAGATACTGTATTTCCATACAAGGTCCCAAAAGCAGGGAGAGGGACATAATGTCATCAAGCTCCTGCAGGAAGGGGCAAAGGCAGTATTTCACTAAGGAACATATCATGTCCTCCACCCAAGGCAGAAAAGGACATGAGACTTCAGAGGGGAAATCACTGTGTCTGAATGAGACTGGAAACCTAATAGAAAGGGTTTCATTTCCTAAGAAAGTCTTCTGGAGTGAAGAAGAGGGAAGAAATGGAAATTATTTCTAGTTTCTTTTCTCTCCTATAGACTTTGGAGTTAAAAAGAAAACATTTGTTCAACTGGGATGATGAAGTTCATGCTTTAGGTGCATTTGTTCCATTAACACACAGTTTCGTATTTAAGGAGCAGAAGCTGTAGAACGTATAATGACTTTTATTCCCAGGAAGGAGCATCAGTATGTTAATGACCTGCAAGACAGCTCTGGTGGAAAACAGCGGGAGAGGCTCCTCACATGCACATCCACAGGGAGCAGGGCCCCCACACTCCAACTGGGGCAGCCAAGGGCAGAATTCACCTTTCTGATGTCCTTGTGATTATCTCATGCATGTGATGCAGCGAAGCAAAGGTGCCACTTACAACTTCCAGAAGAGCCTTCTGAGGACAATCTGAAGCCAGAGCCTATTTTGAAATCTTCACCTTTGGGTTCACCAGCATCTGACAGGACACTCTTAACGAGGGGAGCTCTGTGCAGAGCACATGAGATGCCACCAGGCTGTGCAATGGCAACAGGGCATCCAAACCTTCACAGCACATCCAGTGCAATTCAGCAAGACAGATTGACTGGGGCTGCTGCTCCATGTCTCTCAAAGAGTTAAATGAATCAAAGCTCAACAATTCCACAGTGTTAATTATATTGTTCTCTATTAAAACAACAAAATGTGCTTCACTTGGTTTTTACGTCCTTTTAGTCTTGCTTAACATGCATTAGTTAAGGAAAGAATGGACTATCCCACTACAAAGCATCTGAAACCACAAAAGAAACTCCTATCAAAACAGCATCTCTCAGCTTTTATCTCCTTGCAATCACTAGGTCTAAAACAAAGATCCATTTTTAAGTGTTTAGACTCTAAAGAGAAAAAAGAAAAAGGGCTGAAAGAGTTAAAGAGTTTATTGTGCTTTTACACATTTTAAGATATCATCTTTCCACAATGGCAGTAAAATCAGCATGTAGCCTTAATTTTCTATGGTTGAACCTTGAACGTGAATCATTATATTACAATGTACTTATTGATTTCAACAGGAAGAGGATTAAGCCCAGAAAATCAGGTTAGGAACCTGAAACTGGACTGAGGAAAATGGAATTTTTCTGGTACTAAAAACTTCTTAAGTTATGTAAAATACATTAGAATTTTAAATATGAGATTTGGCCATTTGGAAAATATTCTTAACATCTTGAACTCAGCAGAGATGTGACAAGGTCAGTGAACTGAAAATCCAATTAGTAACCAGTGCTTTGAATAAATAACCCATTACTACACATATTAAATGTCAATATCTGATTTTACCTACTTGCACAAATGTACATATATGAAATGAATGGTGCTTAAATGGAACATTATATATACACATATAATAGGTATAAAAAGAAAATGTTTGTGAACACTGAGTGCTGTTTGCTGGCCACCAGTATTACATTTACCATTGGATGCACGTATGTAATATACATGCACACGGAATACGCACAGTCTAGATAAATTTCAAGTACAACCAGGATATCAAAATTGAAATTTACTTTTCAGTTTCCCGGTTTTCAGGAGTCTTTTCAGTTACCTGTTTATTGGAAGTACCAGGCCAACTTTGCCATAGGTGCTTAATTTATGGGAGAGCAAGTAACACAAATTTCAGCTGCACATCCATTAACTCTCCATGCATTACTATTTTCTAGAGCTGGTGGCAGCAGCCCACCCCCCAACAGAATTTACTCAGAAGCCTACCTTTTAAAAATTCTTATTTTGAAAATTTACAGTTTACACAAGCAAATAATTTGGGCGGAAATTTTCTATAATGGACATTGTCCTTCCTAAGTTTGCAGTGTGTGCTACCAAAGATTTCACATTCAAAAAACATTTCTATAATGGACATTGTCCTTCCTAAGTTTGCAGTGTGTGCTACCAAAGATTTCACATTCAAAAAACATTTCTCCGTTGCTCTGGCTAAGGCTTTTCTTGCACAGAGAACAGCAGTATCTCAAAGACTGCTGTAAAGGTCTTCAACTGCTTTGAACTTCAAATGACCTGGTAGCAAAAAGAAGATCTGTAAGCACTGAGCAAGTCATATACTTCAGTGAGTAAGCACACAACTCACTGAAATTTCCAACTTACTACAAATACTTAAATCAGAATAAGCTTTGCCAGAGAAAAAGATTTTGTTAAACTTTAGCAGAAAGACAGGGATGCTGGTAGCACATTGATACAAATCACTCCTATGGTACTTTCTCATTCTTATTTGAAGCAGTTTGGGGCAAACATAAAAGGCTGATAAAATATTTTGAGCAATACAAGGAGATTTGAACTAGAATATGAAAATACTTGAAGTGGTAAACCTTTCATCAGGCAAGAGGAAAACATGCAGCAAGGGGAGGAAATTAATCCAAATTCACAGCCACTAGGCATCTCTCCCTATGCTCCCCTTCCCAGACACCTCCCAGCCACCTGGGCACTGGTGCAGTTTGCTACCATCAGTCAATCATAGAATCACGGGATGGTTTGGGTTGGAAGGATCATCTCATTCCAACCTCCCTGCTGTGGGATGACTTTCACTAGACCAGGCTCTCAGAGCCCCATCCCACCTGGCCTTGAACACTGCTAGAGATGGGGCATTCACAACTTCTCTGGGCAACCAGTGCCAGTGTCTCATCACCTTCACAGTAAGGAATTCCTTTCTAGTATCTCCACTAAACTTACTCTCTTTCAGTTTGAAGCCATTCCCCTTTGTTCTGTCCCTACATTCTCTTGTCCCTCTCCACCTGTTTTATAGGCTCCCTTCAGGTACTGAAAGATCATAATTATGTCACCTCAGGTCTGTCTCTTTTCCAGACTGAACAAAACAAATTCTCACTGCCTAACTTGTAAAAGATGTTCTCCCTCCCCCTCTGATCATCTTGGTGGCCTCTGGACTTACCCCAACAGCTCCATGTCCTTCCTGTGCTGGGACTCCAGAGCTGGATGCAGGGTTCCAGGTGGGTCTCACCAGAGCAGGGCAGAGGGGCAGAACCCCCTCCCCGCCCTGCTGCCCACACTGCTCTGGATGCAGCCCAGGACATGTTTGGCTTTCTGGGCAGTCAGTGCCATGGCTGGGGCATGCCCAGCCTCACCCACAGAACCAAAGTCCCTCCGGGCAGGGCTGCTCTGATCTGTTCATCCCCAGCCTGGGCTGATACTGGGGGTGCCCTGACCCAGTGCAGCACCAGCATTTGGTCTTGTCAAACCTCATGAGGTTCCCATGGGCCAGTTTCTTGACCTCTGGATGGTCTCCTGTCCTTCACATGTGTTGACCACACCACTCAGCTTGATATCATCTGCATATTTACTGAGGGTGCTTTGATCTATCCTCAGAAGGCTCTTTTTTGTCACACCCATGACTCAGTCGAGCTACCTGGCTCTCTACCAGCTTCCAAACAGAGGTAGAAACAATTCTCTATTTCCAGCCCAGAAATGCTTTAGAGAGATCAAGGGAAATAGAACTATGGGATTCATACTGCTGTAAAAAATACGCAATGAGAGGTGGTGCAAGCCTGGGGAAAGTGATACTACCAGAGTACTCCTGGTCACTAGACTGAAGGAAGATTTCTTGTTAAGCTGCAAAGCTTGTCTTGCGAAAGAGCAGATGGCACTAAGTTGGCACAGATGGCATGAAATAGTTTAGGCTAAAATGCAGTCTAAGGTAAATCTGCACAAATACTGTATTTCTGTTTCTAATAATTCCACTGTTAATGGAGTTAATTGTATGGTCACTTTGGAGTAAGCCATTTGCATTGAATTCAAAAGTCAAGAATTGCCATATGGAAATAAGCAAACATTTCCACTACCCACTTTCACCAAGTACCAAGCCTTTCCAAAGTTACATTAGCAATGTAACCAACAAACCTACAATTTTCTTTGTGTTTTGGCTCTCCGAGCTTAACATAAAAGGTTTCCAAAGTTCTAAGGCACTATATTTCACTTGGGAGCAGGCACAAGTTAGTGCTGGAGGAACATCTAAGAAGGCAAGAACCACGAGCATCCCAGCACCTCTGTGCTGGCTCCAATGTAGCCAGAAAGGAGCAGGGTGTGGATCAGGAATGCTGATACCCAACTTGGGGCACCTATTACCCAGGTGAAGCTTGATGCAGAGAGCAGAATATCCAAGCTCCACAAAGGTGACACCCCGGGCATCTCATCTTTGGGCACAACCACCACCCTCTCCCCACCAGCAAGCAAGGCTTCCACTCAGAGTAAAAGGCAGCAGTAACGGAGTTTGCCGCCCATTACTCAGTCATGCATGAAGTGGAGCATCTGAAAAATGTTGCTGCATTCTGGAAACACACTGCTCTTACTTGATATTACTGTATAAGCATCAAACTATTTTGCTTTAAAAGCCATGCTAAATTTATGAATGAAACTGTGCAAGAGGGATTTAATGAGAGATCCACAGCAAGTGTTCAGTGGTCTGGATGTTGCCTGCCACCAGGGTAGCATGAAATCATTTGATAATTAGACCATGGCCATGCAGGATTAGCATACCTTAAAAATAGAGGGCTGCATTATTTTTTATTTATATAACAGATGGATATGTTAAAAGGTCGTGCATTTTTTAATGAATGCAACATCACGCCAGTGTTGACAGAAGATTTGGAAGTGCTACAATATGGCAAAATCTAAAGCCTAAAAATGATACCTTCCCTTCCCCCTGTGTTCCAGTCTTGGAGCCAACAAAAAAATGCACCAATGCTGTAAATTTCCTTCCAGAGATCAGCTTAAATGCAGCATTTATAGGGCACTAGGTTATATTTTCTTTCATTTATGTTAGGTAATTACAAAATTCTCATTATTAGAGCTACCTGCAGGCCCCATACTCCTCCTTTAGCCTTATGACACATCAATAAGATGGGAGAGAAACTTCTATTACCTTCAGTAATCCTACACGAGGGCTGCACTCAAGCCAATTGCCATCAGTAACTAACATAGAATATGTCAGTTTTCCTTCACTATCAAGGGAAGGGCTTTTTTCCCACCTCTAATGCTGAAAATCCCAAAAGGCTCCTTTAGGTACTGACTCGCACTTCCCCCTGTGTAACTTAATGATAATTTGGCTTGCCAGTCCAATCTGAAGAAAGAAACTTCTAAATGTTTTCATTAAAACATGATTCCTCATCTCCTTTCTGCTCCTCTTTCAGAACAGAAATTAAAAGGATGAGAGTCAGGATCCAAGATATTGGTATTTCAACTAAATATTTGAAAATAAGGAAGTTGCCAGAAACCCATTTTTAAGATTTTAGGGATTTTAACCAACATGGGTTGGGTTTTTTTTTTCAAAGTCGTCCCAAGGAGATACAATAAGCAAACAATTTATTTGTATTTCTTAGAAGGGTTTCACTATTTTCTGAAGAATCACATTACCTTAAATATCCTAGAAGCCAAAAGCTTAGAAAGCAAGATCGCAAATCTGCAGATCTCAAGCCAACATCTACACAATGAAATGTCTATAAAACAGAAATATGTTAAAATTCACTCAACTTACAGATCTTTTCCAGCTAACAGAAGACATTGTCATAGAAATAAACACATGATATCTTTGCAAATTCAGCTGTGCTTTTCCATCTTGAAGGTTTGGCTGATGACGATTCTGTCTTCAGCTCTAGAGATACAGGGATAGTTTTATAGCTGTTATAGAGAATAAATGTATTTGGAAACATACAGGAAACACCAAACACAACAAATGACACTCAACTCAGCTTCACGCAAATAAAATATTACCATTAATCACCTCATATGAGGAGGTCAGTTAAGATATGCCGTAATCACTATCAGCACAGTTGACTTTTGAGCCTGTTGAATTATCTTCAGCCATTAAAGGTGAATTTAATTCTAACTAATTTTAATAGTCCAAAAGCTGATTACCAAAGCATATTTTACCATCCAGGTTCTCTCCACAGTGAAAAGGAAAGGTGGTACATCTGGAGGATAAATCATCAGGTCAATCTTAGACACTTATTTAGGATGGGTTGAATCACTCTCTGAATGCAGCTCTTTGGTGATGGATGAACCCTAGACACCTGAGTTAATTCAGATATCTATGTTATAAACAGCTGATGCAAAGTGACATGATCAAAGCCTTGGTCAGAAGTCCATGCAGAAAGCAGATCTGAGGGGATGGCAGTCTGTCAGGTACTATTTCTAAAAAAGTCAGATGTCTTCATCACACTAAGAGGGGATTTTTCCAAAAAATCACCATCTGCATAGCAGCTGTTACCTCTTTTTAATTATTCATAGCTAGCCACTTGTACGAGAGAGAGAAATGGTGGTGTGGGCAGAGATAAGACTGAGGGTAAAATTTTTTGAATTATTTTGGTCTGACTTCATGGGCTGCATACTTAAAAGCTGTCTGAAGGGCTGCAAGTTATTTTAACTTGTGATTAATAGTTCACGTTGAACTGCAGCCCAGTAGATGCCAGTATTTCAGATTAATTTACCAAACCACCAGGCAGCTGTATCACTAATTAGAGGAAGCATTACTCAAGAGGCCATTATCCTGAGTCCAAATCATGTACTAATAACCCCAGAGAGTGAGCATTTAGAAAACACAATTGATATCATTATATTTCTTCTCAAAGGCCTTTCTCAAGGGCCAATATCCATAATATTCAAGAGTTCAGCTGCTAAATCTCTTATTTTTCTGTGAATCAAGGCTGGGTAAGCTTGCTCAAGGTAAATAATATGTTTTTTAAATGAGATGAAAACGGGCAATCAGGCCTTTTTAACAACCAACCAATGTTTCCCTACTCAAATATGAAATGTATTTTATTCAGAGATGGAAAACCACCTAGCATTAGAAAGACTTTAGATCCTAGATTTAATGAAATACAAGCCCTGTGGTGTTTCCCTCCCAACACTAGGAATCGGTTTTGTGAAGAAACTCCACGCACACAAACACCTGTGAGGAGAACAGGGTTATTGGGGTGGAATAAAGTTCGGAGACTTTCAAAGAAATGTTAAGAAGCCTCAGTTTCAAGCAAAGAACTTTAATAAAAAGAAAATAAAATTGTTTTAGGACTCATTGTCATCAGGTACCTCCAGCATGGAAGGGCCAGATGAAACCCATATTGAAGTCCCTTTGGTTTCCAAAGATGTGGAAGTACAAATAAGGCACATCTTTTTCCAGATGAGCTGCTTTGGGCAAATGCAGTGTAAGGCAAATACATGGTAAAGGCCTGGGTGGCTTTGAACAAACAGAGATAGTCTGAGGACTTGTGAAGGAATTTAACATGGAAGCAGGATTAAAGTAGCTTCCCCTGCCACGTCAGAGGCAGTTTGATTGAATCTTTCTCCTTGTTTCTCCCAGCATAAGCTTAAAGTTTGCAAGAGCCAAGTAGGGACTTGCCATGATGTTTATTATTTTACTGCTGAAGTAGCAGCAGCAGCATCTGATTATGGTTACCAGACACACTGGCAGCTTTCTGCTCTTAGTGCCTGCATTAACTTTTCTCTTCAACCAAAAGCAGAAAGTTTGGATCTCAAATGCTTTTCAGAGTTACTCCCTCGAGCTGCTAGAAACAATGAGCACTCTGCTAAAGTGGCAAGAGGAGGGGCCATGCTGCAACAGAGGGAAAAATGTTGGTTGGCGTAATTCCTGCTCTGGTTCTGTCCCTCGTGGTTGTGTTTGACACTTCACAACACATATCATCTTGGTTGAGAGCAAAAGAAACTTCTCTTCTTTTTAATTCCAGGCCTCTAGGATGACATTTGCCAGTTGGTAAACTAAGGTTGCACTTCTCCTTTGAAAATGCCGAAGCATGAATTCAAAGCACGTGGCGTCAAGGATTTAATTCTGCTCAATGACTTATGAACAGCTTTTTTTCCCCCTGGATTTCCAAAGGATGGACTTCTCCCAAATTCTGTCCCTCCTTGCTATTTAGAAGACAGCTTTGAAAAAGGAACATGATCTGCAAAGTGAGCAGGGGCTGCACAAACAACAAATAGAGCTTAAAAACCCTTTTGGCCCTAGGTACCTAAGGATGACCATCATTACACAACAAGTGCTCAAAACAAAGTCTGTGCATTGCAGTCAAACTGAAAGTTAATTTAGAAAATATATGGACAGGGAATGTGCAGAAATTCACCTTCTTTTTCCCATTTTTCCAGGACAAACAGTCTGACAGTGTCAGAGTTGTGTTGTTACAGTTTGATGAACAAGTGTTTTCCAATTTCTTTTTTTTTTAATAAAATTACATAGATGAATTTTGCATTTCTGAGGCTGAAAGTGAACTGTGATGAAATCAGAAAAATATGCAGATTTTAAAAAATTCATGATCAAGTCTTCCTCCTTGAGGTACTACTTATCAGCAAAGCCTAAAATTACCCATGTGCACCACCGAAGAAAAGTATTAGTAAATACAATGTGTTTCATCACATGGCAGTAAGCTGCTCTAGCAATGATAGCAAAATTAATTGTAACAAAATAAGACTTCCTGTTGTTTATTAGATATTGTAAGAATGAAATGTACAGTATACAAAATATCAAAAATGTTCACATGATTGATTTTAACAATGCATTTTTCTTTGCATTTACTGCAGGCAAGCAGCTTCCAAAGAGGCTATACTGAGATGATCTTGAAGGTCTCTTCCAAGCTACACTCACATTCAGTGAGATCTATTTACTCATATAGATCTCAAGTGTATCGCTGCATGCTATCTATGATTTTAATCTACAAAACAAAAGCTACTGAATTTTTGATCTTTCTAGGTGCCAGTTGTTAAAGAACAACAGAATAGCAACATTAGCTTAGAGAAGAAGAGAATTAGTTCATTACAAAAAAAAAATTAAATTTTCAAGGTCATAAAAAATTGCTTTTGAAATTTCAAACCTTACAATTGTACATTTTGAATTTCAAGCACTTACCATAAGAAGTTGCATCTACTATACAGGTGACAAAGATTTTCAATTTTGTTATTCTTAATCCTCATTTTCTTTTTCCTAATGAGCTTTCACATCTTTAAAATTAGTGTTAAACAGTGTTCATTCTCCTAAAGAGACAACTTAAGTATGGTTCATTTCATAAGATGAAAGTTTTCATTTAAATTGTATCTATATAAAGGAATATAAAATGGTTTTCATTTTTCCAATCTCTGTATTTTCAGTTTATGTCATATTGTTTAGCAGAAAGATAAAGTGACAAAGGCTACTAATCTAGATAGCCTAAAGACAGCAGATCTATTCCATAAACACACGCTTGCCATAATGCTTTTCACTACAATATAAAATACACTACAGAAACTGAAATGATTCCCAGGGACTATTACATACAGTTAACAGTATGAATAATGTTTCCCTGACTAAAAAAAAAAAAAAAAATCCTAAATTGAATTTCTTAGACATGCTCTACTTAGTAACAAGAATATGATTTAAACTGAAAATTCTTCTCATGTTGTCCAAATAATTTTTCTTAATAGACACTAAACATATTTGCACAATTGCAATGCTTTCAAAATAGTGACATGCTGCCCGGTAAGTTGGGCAATGATGTAGAACTGGAATGGGGCCTTGACAGAGTGGATCAGCCTTCCAGAACAAAATAGATGGTGTTCCTTCTCTATGGATGTCACTAATGTAAATCACCTTTTATGTTGGCACGTATCACAAGAACCCTTAATACAATCCCTGTGAATAAAAATGAAGACAACTCACAATACAAATGATGCAAAGCCACTTTTCAGAAATTTAGGACAGTCCAAATGTATTTGTGGTCTTTTGCAGTAAACCAGTGAAATTCAGAGGATTGGCTATTATATTTTAAATAGATTAACTATTATAAAATTATGCTGGGAACAGCTGGGCTTGCTGTTTCCCTTCATTTTGTTTTTTAAGACCACTGGCAAGAGCAATCTGTTGGCTCTTGTATGGAGTAGCTGACCCAGGTTGAATTGCTAGTGCAGTACAACTGCACAGTCCTTCTCTGCAGCCCCAGCTCCCTGCAGCACTTGCAGAACCTGGCATAGGTGTTGATGTTGTAGTTGTAAATGCTGGCTGAGGGGCACTTTCCGTCACACGAAACGATGTTCACCTGCCAACACACACAGGCAGTAGTTAACAAATGGGAGCAGAAGAATAGTTAGGGGTTCTCAAGGAATTCTGAAGACATAAGGCACCCAAATGCAGTAGCAAAGCAGTAAAAAATGTGGACTTATTTCCTCTAGTCCTTTATGAAATCTCACTACATCTGGAAATAACCCCTGAAGTGCACTGCCCAGACAGGTCTCAATTTTAATGTTATGATGACTTTTCTGTCCATTTCAGTAACAGGTTCACACTATTTTAACAGATACAAAGAAGCAATTTCAGTTCTGAATTTTGAAGTATTCATTACAACCTTGGCTTGAACACAGCACCAAATGTTCTTTCCACAACTCCCTACAGTATTCATTTCAGTGATACACTGATGCAGTGTTGCCATACTGGGTATCAGCACGGAGGAATAAAAGAGCCGATCCTTTGGAAAGCCGAGAGGAATTACTACTAATGATACCAAACGTGTAAGATAGCCTCTAAGATAAATAGGCTTAAGAAACTGATAATTTTTTTCAAATTTAATAGTCAGGATTTATGTTTCTATTCAATGAAATACTGAGAATAAATTTTCTGGCTTCTCAACAGCTTACTCTACTAAATGTACTCGTGGAGTCATTTTAGAGGCTACAGCTGTTTCCCTGCTCTCTTTTATTACAGCTTTTTCAGGCGTTCTTGCACATCTCACACGAGACATCCGTCTGCACCCTTGCTGCTGCTCTCAGCCTCACTGCTCAGCAGGACATGGTTGGTCTCCTCCAACACTAAATCCTTGGATAGACACACAGATAGGGCCTCATTCTTCCTTCACATTTTACAGTGTGCTCACGCTGCTGCCTAAAAGAAGCTTTTCAGGATTCCTTTCTTCGTGAAGTTGGCATTTAAACATTGTCCCTGGGCAGATGAAAAATGACACACATCTGCAGCCGTTTCAGCTGTAGAATATCAGGGCAAGGTTCAGTTATTATAGTTAATTTGCATAAAATAAGTGCAGTATGGGGTGAAATGAGATAAAATTGACATGCACCTAAACGCGCACAAAGAGAAGTAACAACCTCCTGTTTTATTATTGAGAAGATGACTGCTGAGAATAGAGAAGCATTAAAACAGGGAATCTGAGTTCCCTTTCTTCCTTCTTTTTAACATCTCATATTTTTTGCCTTCTATTGAAAGAAATTGCAATGTTTATCCACTTACTGGTGTGTTACTCCTGCAGTCGTTCTTGCGGATGGTCATCCTAACAGTCACCTTCTTACAGAATTTACCATCTTCCTTACCTGCAAAATGGGCAGAGATTTAAAAATATCAGCTCAAATTTCTAACATTTCAGAGACAAGAACACTCCTGACCATTTAATGGGTTCAAAAGACACAAAGAAGAAAATACCCAGTACACCACTGCACATACGAAACTTTGGTGAAGTGACATCAGCTGCACATTGAATCACTTTTAAAATTACTTAATTTGTTGAAGTATCTGTCTCTTTTTATCTTTAATAACAACTATAAAAGGCTTATTTACTCAAAGCCTTTCACAAGTCCACTGTTTCCAAAACCTCTTTTAAAATTGATCAAACTCTTGTGTGAGAAGACTTGTTAATTAATTTAACTTGTTAATGATAGCAAGTTATCAAAAGGTAAATTTGCTAATAAACTAAAGTGCATTTTCCATGAAATAAAAACAATGAACTTTAATAGCAGCACTTGTGTTCCTGAGGTATAAACAAAATCTAAAACAAATATGTAACAGAATACATTACAGAACCTGATGAAGAACAGGGCTTCAGGGGGCTTTATTACATTTCTGTATGTTTTTATTAAATCAAAGAACACCAGTGAACAAATGAAACTTTTTATTTTCATTTACATTACTTCCACAATTTTTCTCACACAAGTACGTACAAGGCACATGGATCAAATAAGAGATCATAAGAAATCAGGAAACTAAATGAGGAGTTAAATTTAATTTAACAAGGGAAAGACGAACACTGGAATAAAACCAAAGACGTTCAGTGTAAAGATCAGTTGTAAGAGAGCAGGAGGAACATTATCTTCTGAGGATGATCCTCTCTGTGCTGATAAACCACATCACATTGCAGATCTGTAAGAGAATGAACATTAAAGGAGTTTCTACTGCTTCAAACCAGATTTTACATGCCATGATGCAGCCCACGATGACTCTCCCCTTACAGAGTTCCATTTTCTTTGAGCCAAGAAATCCAAAGATGTCAACAAAAGGGGAATACTCAACTCCACAAAAGCAAGGGCAATAAGGGATTCACTGGTTTGAATAATATCCAATATTGAACTTTGACACAATTTAATTACATCTTGATGCACAATGTCCCTGCTCTAATCACTGTCAAACTAGTAATACTGCTTCTTAAGAGAAACACTTTTGAAATTTGTTTGGAGTTTTTATTTAGATTTGTTGTTGTTGTTTGGGGATTTTCTTGCCTTTTTTCCCCCTCTTTTTTTTTATTATATAAGCCTGGTACTCTTTCTAGATATAAAAGAGTTTTCTACAACATGCCAGAAAGATAGCAACAAATCTTCTTGGAAACAAAAACCTATAGACAGAAATGTCTGGCTACTGCTTAACTGCCACTGAACTATGTTTGCTTAGGGAAAAAATAAATTGAGAAATTAAGAAAAAAAATAAACAGTTTTTAAAAAAACCCAACTCACCATTATTTTTTGTTTTTCACAGTTCTTTTCATGGTTCTTTCTTCTTTTACATTATACATGGTGTGTAGGGTGGAGAATTCAGTGCAGCTGTGACTATGACTTCATCCAGGCTATGGTGAAAGTACATCGTATCTCATACAAAATAAATATATAATGTGTTTCCATGCATGTGTTTTAGTAGCCAATGCTTTTTAAATGAGATTTACAACAAATGCACATTTATGTGAAGAACCTTACAAAACATGGCAGCATTTTATATGTGCCATAATACAAGAAGATACTTTGGCACCATCAATATGGTTGAAAATCCTTGCTTGGTTTCTTGGTTCATTCATAGCACTGTGGTCAGTTATAGCGACAGCAATATGAAAGAGAAATTTTTGATTTAGTAGTCAAAATAAGTGTAAGTTGTAGTTTAATGCAGGACGTATCACTCGGTGGTTTACAAAATTACAGTCAACATAATGTCTCTTACAGAAATTTGGAGAGTTGTTTTCACTAAATAAATGCTAAAACAAGTATGTTACAATTCAAAGAATTAACATGCTTTATGAAAAAGAACAAAGATAATCTCCAATTTTCATGGACCAAACACAGGCTTGCTGTTTTCAGTAAAGTGCCCTAACTATGGTTGGGAAAACAATTTCTTGCTTCTACTATACACGGCACTGGAAGCAAAACTGTATGACACATCATCTGCAAAAATGTGGCTGACATAACAAGTTTTAACAAGCGAAGCAATTAGTCTCTATGTTCTAGTGCACTGTAAACATGATGGAATTAGTTTACCCTTTAAAAGACAGCGATTTTACACATGCAGCAAGCTAAAGACTATGCAAGTGCTTACTACCAACAGTACATTGTTGGCTGACAACAATGCACCGCCCACACAGTGCAAAGTGAAAAACAAACCAAAATGGGAGCCACTCTGAACAGCCAGGAGCAGTTGTGCCACACTGCAGCTTTGGCAATTATTAGGTAACGAGAGGTCTGGCCCTCCTATCAGGGAGTACATTGTTGGAAATCAACAATGATGCTGTTTGGGTTGGTCCTACTTATTCAGGAAAAGGTACCTGTGTGACAGCCAACATAGGCTGTAGGAGTGACTGGGCTAACAAGGAATGGGAGGAGCACTGACACTGAAGAACCTGGTAAGAATATTACACATTGAACAGAGCACGTGTTACAGAGGATTTCCGGTAGTATGAAAACATTTGGGAGTTGCTAGATTTTGGAAAACAGAATTCAGCTTTAAATCGTCTGCATATTACAGGATCCCAGAATGGCTGAGGCTGGAAGAGACCTCTGGAGGTCATCTGGTCCTGCTTCCCTGCTCAGGCAGGGTTTCCTGGTTCCAGCAGCTGAGCACCACGTCCAGACATTACCTGGACATTACCATGTGCAAACCAGGGACAATCTGGTCTACAATGGTATAACCAAGCAAATCTGGTATCCTGAGTTCAATATGTCCTTTAGGGCTATAAGAGATAGTGTCATTTTCTCTCTAGGTTTTGATGGAGCTCCTGGCTCTTAATTTTCAAGACCGATTAAAACTGAAAATAAAAATCACAGTTGTTTCTAATGGCAAAGTACTTCAAAAGAAAACAAAACACTGATAATCCTTCTCATAAAATGCCTCCCACAATTACAGCTGAGTCACAGCTCTCATGGTAGGTTTGCTTGGAATCAAAATGAACTACATGATTCACAGAGGTTCTGTGTTGTGCACAAACAGGTGTGAAATCAAAACTCTTATGAATGTACTTATAAATGCATCTCAGAAGTCACTGGGGTCTTCAAGGGTTTAATTTTATTTTGTGAGGCATGCCCCAGGTTAATTTACTTCTGTCTTTAACAACTAAGGAGTGTGGAAATAATCTTTCTCTAAGCATAGCAGCAAGATCTCCTGCCCTGTTGAAAACTAGCTTAATGCACATTAAACTGCCTTTTTAATTTGTTCAGAAGCTGGTTCATTTGGCTGCTAGGGCATTGAAGGGCAATGTCTGATAATCAAAAATTGATCTCAGAGTGCCTATGGAGAATTTTCCACGTAATTAGGTAGGACAAGTGCTTGAAACACAGGTCCGTCAGAAGGAAAAAACTTGGATCATTCCCTTGCAGCGGGAGCAGAGAAAAACAAACAAACAAACAAACAAACCAAACAAAACAAAAAACAAAGAAACAAACAAAAAACCCCACAACAAACAACTGATAAATCTTGCAGTTTCCCTAAACTTTTTACTACAAAATTTAATACAAGTCAAAAGGTACTTCCCAGACAGCAACACACAACCCACTGCAGTGAACTGCACATGGCACCACGTCACGTAGTCACAGCTGTGCAAGCTCCATCCCACCCAGCAGGAAATACCTGTGCTTTTCTCCAGCTCTCCCCCACACTTTCAGGCCACTATTTCAGCCACTTATGCAAATTAAGTCAGATCTTTGTGGTTTTAGATATTATACTGCCCAGTACAAAAATCTCCTTTTCAGTTGCTTCTAAGAGTATCAACTTCAGCCTAAGGCCTTCATAAAATCAGCCAAAATGTTTCACCTATATATCAATGTGTTAAGAAAAAAAAAATTCTATTTTCTTGATTTCTATTAGGAGATAACATCTTTCAAACCTATTCTGTCGAGAATTTTTAATCTTTTTTTTTTTTTTTTTTCCCAGAGAATCTTTATTAGCTCTCACAGATAATCAAGAAAGGGGGATTTTTTAAACTGTAGAATCTTTTTTTAAAATATACTGCCTGAAGGTTTTTTAACTATTAATTACTACATTCATTATTTACAAAATTAGCTTACAAACCACATAAATTAATCTTCATTTTTACAAAATAGGAAGATACTAATGTAGATAAAGCATTGTTTTAAGGTGCCTTCTAAAATATAGTACCTTTTATTTTACTAAGTGCAGTACCTAAAATTTGGATGAGTTTTACACAAGAATTACAAAATTCTGGAGGTAGGAATTTCAGTGACCTGACCAGCTACAACCACTATCAGTGGAGTAAATGTTTCAATGTTAAAGTGTTTTCTTTTGATTTAACTCCACTATTTTCAGTGTTATTTACATGAGTAAATCTGGCGAAAGCACAGCCTTTGAGATGTGAACCAAGCTTTCACATGGCAAATAATCCACTTTATACATAAGGTAACAGATCAGAGAGACTTGGCAGAGGAACTGTCAATAACCACTTACATGTTTTGCAGCATCCTTCTAAGAATGGCACAACATAGCCTCCAACCTGACCAAGAGATAAAATAAAGAGGAGATATTAGATTTTTTTCAAGCATTCATTCCCATGTATCTGCACTACTAGAAATATGTTTCAGATAAAGCTCTGCATCATTGTTCAGGCAAATGCAACACTCAATAGATGAAGGTTTGGCTATGATACTGAGGCAGTTCTGAAGAACCAAGCCACTGCTATTTGTGAGGAAGAACTACAGCCACTCAGTTCTTTCAGGACTGTTCCCTCTTTGTGTAACATCATTCATCAAGAAAAGTGTCTTGCTATCCACATGTAAATGTAGAATTGCAGAGAGGAGTAAGAGAATTCTGCTTGCCTCCATTTCCTGGCACTTAGTATAATCTCATTTTGCAAAATCAAGTACAACTTTTTGTTCTTGCTCCAAAACTAGTTCATAAAACTTTATGTGTCACTGCAGAAAATATGCCCTTGATTTTCAGAAAATCTTGCTTTTTTTCAATGTTTTTGATCCTTATGCTGAATCACACTGCTATACCCAGAAAATGTTAGAAAGGGGACATCCAGCCCGGAAAAGTATCCAAGTTCAGACAGTTGTATGAAGACTAGTTTATATTACAAACTCCAATTAAAAAAAAAAAATATATTCTAAGAATCAGAAGGGTGTCCAGCTGTGTAACTCAGCAGCCTGGTGACAGAGGAGTCTGGTGTGTGGTTATACCTTTTCCCTTTAAATGTCTGTGAAAAAAATACAGGCACTACAAAAATTAATAATTTTTCCTTCTTGACATAAAAGCATCTTCTGTTAGAGTTGCATCTTTTCATGCAAACATAAATCACAGCTGGAATGCAAAAGGTGTCTTGCATACTGACCTTCACACATTCAGTTTCATTAAAGGGTGGACATCCAACTGCAGAGGAAACCAGAACTGGTCCTATTGCTGTGTTGGTGCATTCATATCTGATGCAGTTTGAAATCCAAACAGCACCGGGCTGTCAAAAATTTTAAACCAGAAACTTGACTCAGCAAAACCAGTATGTCATGTATTAATTAAACTATTTCATTAAATGAGATCTCACTTGAATCAACAGTAATACAGCAAAACATAATTTAGATACATATTTCAAGTTGTGATTAAGTACTGCATTCGAAATTCCAATATAAAATACATAATGTTAAGCAGGTTCTAAAATAGTTGAGTTGATGGTAATTCTCTCATCAATATCAGAATCTTTTAGTTTTTGTTGACAGTCATATGGTTGACTTTCCAAGAAATGAACGTTGTGTACATGCAAAACTAGTATTTAGCCAAATAAAGCTCTTTTCTGCACATTTTATACAGCAAGATGTGTACCATATTTCATAATTTTTTGTTTACTTCTAAATACATTGAGGGAATAAAATATGCAAACTCACCTTAAAACTGGTAACTGTGCCATTGCTGAAAGTGTGGAGACAAGACAAGTTCTTGCAGCTACCACAGCAAGTTGTTAAATCTTTTGGAGGCTGATAGACTTGGTTCTGCCAAAGTCAAATAGATTATTTCTTGTGTGAGACCACCTTGCAGTTCAGCGTTTTACTACTGTAACAGGCAGATTTTTTTTCAGGTGTCTCATTTTAGGGACATTTCTAAAATAACTTTCAAAGCCACATAGCTTACATTTACACACACTGAACACTCATGAGGCTTTTATAAAATACCTTTGATCTTAGCTGAAGTAAAAGGGGAAGAGTTCCAAATCTGAGAGAATTAACTGGTCTTTCTACCATTTTCAAATGTGACAGCTTACTTCAAGAACCACTGAAATTTTAACCTTGTGCACATTAGACAGCAATTAGTTATAAAGTTAGGAAAAGAGTTCTGTATAATATTCTCCATGGCAATGCATCATATCTTGTAAAAAGACAACGTAACATTTGCTTATTTTACAAAGCTGTTTTCACCACACTTTGAATTCTTTCTCTTACAATTATTCTCTTTCTAATTCTTATCCAACTAATGTCTGCCAGGAATTTGTACCAGTTTGCACATAATGCAGCTGAAGCTCTGCAGGGATGCAAGGAGGCAGCATGCCATTAATCCAAAGAGGCATCCACTAAACACTTTAGTTCGTGTAGGAATTATACAGCAGAGAAAACAGCAGAGGGAGGGAGACTCTTATAAACTTAGATCAGAATTGTGGAAGCACATTAGAGGGAGATACCCTAATTACTCTTTCCAATTTGCTCTATGACTGTCATCTGCTCAACAAAACCTATCACAAAGTATTTCAGGCCACCAGACACAACACACAGGTCTAAATTTCTTACAGCTTTGCACTTGACGGCGCAGTCTATCGAAGAGGTGTTTATTTTGTAGTATTTAGTGGAGGGATCAATCACATCTGTGCAGTAGGAAATATGGCAAATGCCCTCTGCACTGTGTTCTGCAATCCTCTGCCCAGGAAGCAGCACACCTCTCTCATTACTCAAGCAAACTTTGTCTCTCACTGCAAGAAAACACAAACAGCATTCTCAGGACAACCAGCTTGGCTTCAAAACTCCACTAAAAAGGTTTCAAACAGTTAAATGGGAATGGAAGAAGCTACTCCACTTACTTTAGAATTATGGGCCACATTTTCAAACAAATCAGTAATAGCAATATAATGTTTCACTGTGGTCACCAAATCTTTTCAAATATAGCCATGCATGAAATCTAAATAAATAAATAATGTTCTATTGGCTGCACCCAAGTGACAGTGCAGGCTTCTTCAACTCTTTTATTTTAGAAGACTACCTTCGGATAAGAAATGTACCTGAGGAATCTCTCTCTTTCTCCACACTAATTACAGAGGACACAGAGGAGAATTATCACTATTTGTGAATTAAGTAAATTAATCTTGTCGTCTTTGGTGCCATGTTCAAAGTGAACACCTGATCTTTAATGCCTAACTTTCCTTAGGCTTTGAAGGGCTATCTCTTTAAATTATTTTATGACTTACCACATTTATACTTCACACAGTTACAGACATTTTCTGTACTGTTCTGAAACAGTTCATCTATCTGAAGTTTCTGCCCCTACGGGTATAAAAATAGAAAACCAAAAATTATACATGAAACAACAGTGGGGTTTTTTATTTATATGATCATCTTTTTTAAACAACTTTCCTTCAGAATTTGGGTAGCAGTATTTCTTGAAGGTTCTGCTTAGGAAGCAGCCTGAGTGCATGATGTATGTTAACAAATTCACCATAACAAATAATATTAACAGTGATGCTTGAAAACATTTCGTTCACCACTTTAAATGCAAAATTTTATCCTGACTTACCCTGTGTGATTGAAAGTAGTCCTACTCTACCAATATACTGGGGCAGAATACGGCAATAGAAAAAGCTCTGGAAGTATCAGGGCTTTAGAGTAATTTTGTTCTGCAAGGTATTTAGACTTAGGTGGCTTCTTAAAACTGTGTATATCTTACTCTAAAGTAAGTTTTTTAGAAAGAGGTGATGATGTGCCTTTTCATATTTCACTGATAGAACTATTATTCAGATATTGATAAACAGATTCATTAAGAAATTAATAAAAGAATGGTGACAAGGTAAATTTCATACCAGTTGGCACTGAGGTTTGGGAATTGTTTCACATGCACATTCTGAAACAAAATACAACACCAGAAACAGCAGTTTAGCAATTTATATGCAATTTGCTTACAGCAGAGAGAATAAAAATCCCAGCTATAAAAGTCAGCAAACCCAGTACAGTAACTCTTACAACACTTTAAAGTGGTAAATAACCCAGTTTGGACAGACAAATTCTATAGGATGCAAGAAAAGCAAAGCACGCAGATTAGGAAGTTGTGTAGCATGAAATGACTTTTCTGTATCATTTGCTTATGAGCAGGTCACGATGGTGTAGCTAGCTGAAACCAAGGGGCCAAAGCTGTTCCCATCTCTCGTTGTGAAAGGCAGCTGTAGCCAAAATCAGTGATTTTACCACATGTCCGGAAGGGGCAGCACTTCTCCGGGCTCCACACCTCCACCAGAGACATGCCCAGCATGCATCTGAACTCAGGACAACGATGTATTTCACACACTAAAATTAAAGAAAGTACCATAAACGCATTGTCTGTCATTTTTGGATGAATGGAAATGTTAATCACGATATAGTTAATGACTTACAATAAAGTACATTTGGGTAACTGCTTAGTTTACAAGACTAATAGTAAAAATTTGACTGATAGCTATTAGGTAATAACAGTATGGAATACAAAATACCCTAGATAAGTATTTAAATAAATTCTAAATATCCAGAATTTGAGGTCTGAAACTACTCACTTATCTCCACGATAAAGATATTGGAAAATGCTTTATACACATGACATTTTAAAAATAAAGGTTATTTGTTCAGGACAGCTTGCTTATACAGCAAGTGGAGCTGTATCTCTAATCCACCACTCTGACACTGAACATCCACACCACAAAATCTCCTGTGTTCTCCGTTATTTAAAATATTAAAATCAAGTCAAACTTACTGCACTGGTATGTAGGGCAACACCTGTCAGTAGTGTTGCCATCCACAATGAGAACTTCTCCTTCTTGACATTTGGGAATTTGATCCGAGCAAGCCCCACATGCTGGAGAAAACAATTATTTAAATATAAAGCATTGGAAAAAATTTTACTACTGCCTAGAAAATTTGCTGTAAGTTTGTCCCAAACTCTTATAAAAGAGAGCAGAGGTACTCTGTATTCACTGCTTACAGACAAAAGGCTAATTTTCGGTGCAGCTTGTCCCTTTTTCCTTTGTTCCCTGCTACAAAGAATTAATACATTTTTGTGAGCAAAATGCCCTCCTTCTGTTATGAAAAATTTTGCTAGGTCTTCTCTCCTACTAAGTGATGCTGCTCTTTTTTCAGCAATCTTTGATCCTCAATAAAATGCATCCACTGTGATCCCAGTGTTATCTTCCCACTTGAACACACATGACAACCACAACAAGAACTTTTCAACTTTTTAATGTGTACAGACTCATCTTATCAAAAAGGAGTCCAAAGGGGAGTCTGCAGGCAGTGAGATGAGCCAAATGCTGCCCACTGCTAACACACGATTAAAACAATTTGATTACTGTAAATAACAAAATTTTAATTCACATTCCCAATTAACACGCCAATTTTTACATGTGGAAGGGCCTTTCCTTCCCAGATATCTGTTCATAAAGAAAACAAACTCTATAGCACCTCATTATCAGATTATAAACAGAAAACAACTGCATGGTAAGACTGGAGCTCATATACTAATGGCAAAAGTGCAATTTTATTATTGAATTAAGTCATTAAAGGCTAAACCCCAAAGAAATGAATAAATATGCATACTACTCTAATACAGGGTATTTGTCTTCAATTAAGATGGGCCACAGGTGAGACAGCAAGATACAGGGAATAAAAGCCTATATAACTTCAGTCTTCATACAAATAAAATATTCATGCTTCTACTCTACCCTCTGCATATGGGCAATCTCAAAAATCCTGAATTCCTTCACCCATGGACCACACCACCACTCCTTTACTTGACCAAGGAATACTACTCAGTTGCACAAAGCTGTTCTGCGACTCATGATGGCTGTCTCTATTCCTTATATTTTAGAAAATTAATGCAAATTTTTAAATTCACTTTCAAGCCTTACTATGTTGAGAGACCTAAAGGAAATACAAGGAGCCTTAACTGGCAAGATAATAATAGATTAAATTGCATATGCAAAACCACACTCATAATCTCAACCATTCAGGCTACTGTACCACATATATAGGAAATGCAGCAGGTATTCTCCACCCGAGCAGCAATTAGTGTTTGATCATCTTGACAGCTTGGCATCTGCTCCAATGGTTCACATTTTTCTGGATCACATTCTGAAAAAAGGGCAACAGATATATTCCTTTAGATGAAGCTCAGCATTCCTCCTTTGTTATGCTACATCCCAAGGAAAGGCAGTGTGGAGGAGAGAGGTACTACAAGCTGCCTTGGAAAAGCTTTTACCTTGTATCCCAAGATCTTGCCTGATTGTTTAATACAACATTGCATCACATCTGCTCAAACTGAGGCACAGACCAACCCCAAGCTATAGAGGAAAGTGAATTTTGTGAATGGTGGCACTAACAATGGCCATTCTTGTAACTACAAGGTATTGTAACTACACTACCCTTATCCTCCTGAGTTGATATATTTAGTTTACTGAATGTCTTTTTTACCTTTTACTTTTTACAGAGTGCACTTTTTTACCTTTCAAAAGAAACCTACCACAAGCGTAGCTGGGACAACAGGATTCTTCACTGTAGTAGGTGACCAACTTTTCCAAGCTGCTACACTCAGGGATCAGGAGCTCACAGAGACTGTGATTACAAACTGTCGCATAAAGGGGGGAAAAAAGAGAACAAGCACCTTATAAACTATGCATTTGTAAGTTGAGTACAGCATTGGCAAGCAGTATTTGCTGTCAGATACCCCAAAACTCCAGCTTAAAGGCATATGAAAATCACAGTGGAGCAGCAAAAGTTCCCATGAGGCAGGATTCAGAAGTGCTCATCATTTACAACACTCCACTGATGCAATGTTAAACTAGTGCCGAGTCCTTGCCAGAATTAAAAAACCAAACCTCCTCCGGAAAACTCACTGCAACACTATACCAGGTGGTCAAAACCTGAAAATTGCTTGCAGTTTCTTTTTGAAACTTTCTAAGATGGACAAGAATTAAGTGGAAAAAACCCGCTTTTTTATAATTTTTTACTATTCATTTTATATATTAGATAAAAAAAAAAACATCTGATTCCTTTTTCCTCAGAATTATCCAGGTAATTTGTTTGTATTTGGATATTAAAAATAAAGCAGTAATCTCTAAACTTGAGGGAAATACAATTCATATTCAAATAAACACAGCCCTATTTCAGTCCTCCTCCTAGGAGGATACTCTCAAAACCTATTGGACATTGAGCCAAAGAGTTTCTACAGTTTTCTACATAATCTGTAAATTCAAACAAAAGTAATTTTCATTTTCTTCAAAAGCAGCATGTGTAACAGGAAAGCAAAGCCCCGAGAAAGGACGTCTGCATGTTCCAGTGGGCAGTATTCACAACTAGGAAGGAATACTTACTACAGATCTTCTGAGGACAGCATGTCTGATCATCAGGAACAAGCAAGGCCACTTCTGCAAATCGCTGACACTCCAGATTGTGGATTTCTGAACAGTTGTACTCCACTGGAATAATGGTCTCACTGTCAACACATTTTTGCATACAGCATCCACTCATAGAAGTTTTCCAGATCTCACCCACGGCATGAGGTGCTCCTGAGCTGTCTGTACAAGCTAGATCAGGACGACAGAAAATGGAATTCCTTTTAAATTCCGGTTTTGATCACCATTTTTTCCATAGTGGCTGTGGATCTAAGAGGCATAAAAATCCCAGAGTTTTAAAGGCTTGATTGTGTCCATCACCTCCCAAAAAAGGTGAATGAGTCACAGTTCTGTGACTGAGTTTGTATAGGAAAGCAAGACACTCAACCCTTCGAGAAGATCCAGACCTCCAATTTGTTCTGTGTCCCCACTGCAAGGCCAGTCACTTAAAATCACAATCCAATCCTTCGTTTTTAAAGCAATGACCTGAAAAGAAGTCACTTTTGTATTTGACAAATGTCAAAACTATTATTAATTTACAGTGCAATAGTAGTCTGTTTTATCATAAACTGAATCTTTAAGGTTCATGTTGTTAGGGAGAAGAATGGGTCCATTATTTGGTGTGATGAGGCAGAACTGCAATGAAAATAAACAGGAGTACTGGCAGGACACACATATGTATTATCCAAAATGTGTAATTAACTGCTGCTGCACATCATTTGAATGCCACTGGGCACCAAGAGGTTGGACCCTTGGCAAAGGGCTTGAGGGAAAAGGAAGCCAAGACTAATAACTGAATACAGATACTTAAGCAAAGACTTTGAAGAGCCAGCTCAGAGAAAGTGAGCAAAACCGTGGGTCACAAGGACATCCCCTGCTTGCTCACCTGCACAGTTAATGCTTACTGAATATCTAGAATCCTCAAACGAATGACATATTCAGAACTCACATGACACCAAACCAGAACTCAACTTATGAATAATGAAGTATCTGACCACCAACTTGCAGAGAATAAAGAAGAAAATCACATCCAAGTATACCACATTTTTCTTCAGGAATACAGACAGCAGTATGAGTCCGGTGAAGGATGGTCCCTGCAGCACAGACGCAGCCTTCTGTCAGCACTGAGCAGGAGTCTGAGGCCAGAGGAGCAACCTCGTCATTCTGACAGCTCTCTGGAACCTCGCAGGCAGCTATGCAAGGCTGGTAGGAGAAGTTTTCAGAGCAGGGGAAGGCTAGGAAGGAAATAAATCAGACATTGTTCAAGTTTTAATCCCATGAGGCAACACCTAAGAGAACACATTATTTTCTCCTTGTCAACTTCCTGTGCTCGCCAATTGAGCTGGATCTACCAGCCTGAAACACCAACACAGACCAGCTGCCTACATAACAAACTCAAACATAAGGAATCTGCAAGCACTTGTACTACTCTTCTTCTTGTAGTAATATTTTCATCAAGCTTTAGTTTGCATTTTGGCAGCAGACATATCAAACCATGCAGCAATGTTGACACAAAATAATTCAAACTTCAAAAACTTTTTCAAATACTACACAGATCAATCACAGAGTGTTCTGAATAACTTGCAGTGGCCAAAGAAAATGCATCACTATGGTATAAATATAAGTGTGATGTGTCCCTTCATGATGGATAAAATACATATTTACAGCTATATTGTGGAACAGCTCCTTTTAACAGTTACTTGCTAATAAAATCCATACAGACTGAAGAATTAAAAAAAAATTGGCTCAAAACCACAGACCTCCTGATGTTATCACGGAAGGGAGCTTTTCGTAGGTGATCACTGACAGCATAAGGAGATGCTGTGATCCAGCTACAGATCCCATTTGGCCTTACATTTTAGTGTTACTATGGGAAAATTCAGGATGCACTAAGCTCTCCAGTTTTACCCCTTACACTCCATCTAATCTCAAAGGTGTTTCATCTCTCTAATCCTTTCTCCAAAGACACAGATTTCTGCAGCAGCAGCAAAGTACATGAAGACACAAGAAGCATTGGTATTTTCAACTTTATTATAACTTTCAAATCAGGCAAATCAAACGAGAAAATTACTGCAGATTTCTGCAGAATACTTACGGCAGTAATCAGAGCTCCTCCACTCTATGCAAATATTGAATTTGTTGCACATTGCCACATAGGCAGCCAGTGAAACACATGGATTCTGAATGTACTCAGTGTCTTGAGCCCATATATCACAGAATTGCTCAGGTGGAATCTAACAAAGATAAAAAAAGACATGGCATCTTCATAGAGGCTATGCTAAGTAGGAAAGACTGACCTTTAAAAATATCCACTGCAAAGAAGCCAAGAGTTCTTGGTTCATGGTAAGCTTTCATTAGTGCACAAACAATCTACTTGTATTTAAATGTAAGAAGACTTCCTGAACACTGACATGATTATACCCCTTAATTTCATCTCTTGTAAGTGCCGAGGTAAGAGGTAATACAGTTTTTCTAGTAGAAAGCACAATTAATTTCTTCCTTTTTACCTCTCTGTTTTTGACCTATTTTTGGTCTCCTCTTCATCAAAATCAGCTATATACAAAAGGTCAAATGGTAAATGTACTCATATGACCACAAATAATTTATTTGCACACCAGGAGTTTGTTATTTGCTCTAGGCTCGCTTTCAAGGGTCTGTTCTGCAGTCTCACATCCCCAAGCTGGAAGTCTGTCTCTAGAGCCTCTCAGAATGCAGGTTCTCAGATTACCTACTGCAATTTGGGACTTGTTAAATTACTGAAGGCTTAAGGATTAATTAAATCCTGAAACTATTTTCTTTTACTTTTTTCTACATCTTATTGATACAGTTGAATTATCTGACTGGTTTATGAATTATGTGGTATTTCAAAACTAACAGGTGAAATTCTGAAAGTTGCTTATTGCAACTCTCCTATCAAGCTGCCACACTCTTCAATTACTTTTACCTTGCAATCACACATAAAATACATATATCTCGTTCAACAGATATGGTTACATGTAGCCTCACATCAGTGAAACTACCAAGTATACAAAACTATATCTGAACTGCAGCTCTCTCAAAATGTAAGCTTTGAAATAGTTAACATACATAGGGGTGACAGCTGCTGAAGGTCTGGTTCAACACCATTCTTAAGCACTCTGAGCAGTCCATGACTGAGCAATTAGTTTCCTGATGCCTGTCTTCTCCGACATACTTTAATGTGTCTGGCACTTGCCAGCTGTCTATAAAAGTCGAGGGCGAACTGCTTTGGCTTAAAACTGTCCTGTTGGGTAGCATCAAGTCATTTTCCAAGCTTCTATCACAAAATCCTATGAATTACCGGAAAAGAGAGAAGAAGAAAAAAAAAAAAAAAAGACAGCAGGTTAACACATGTGAAATGTGTTTGAAGTGGCATATTCAAGAAAGTAAACACCTTTTCAAAATCTTATACAACATGACAGTATCACAACCTACAATAGATGCAAAAAGTCTTTGTTAGGATCAAAATACACAAAATTCAGAAAAATGAAGGAAAGCAAAAGTAAAGATACATCTCCAAATGGAAATCTACTGCACATCAAACAGCTTCTCACAGAGCCCAGGTATGAAACCGGAAGTTTGCTCTTCAGCTGCACAAACACTAAATAAAAATGCACTTTAAAAAAAGTTGCAAAGCACCTCCATGTATAGCAACAAATTAAAACTGTAAAAGTTATCAGAAAAGAGAACAACCATAAAATGCCAGGTTGATACCAGAAGGCAGTATCACATTTTTATTTCGGTTTTAATTAAGATAACCAGCAATTTTGAAACTCTTTGGAGCAGAAGGAGCAACATAACATGGATGGTGATCGTGGTCAGCAAAGAACATTCAAGTATGGCAGTAGCCTTTTCAGAATATCCTTTTAAAACCAGCAGGTAGAAAAAAAGCAGAATGATGGATTAGTCCCTCATTCTTCCTTCCTAATCAGTTTCTGAGACTTTTGTATCATGCTTCTCAAATGTTTTCTTCTGTCATCTCCACAAGCACAATCCTAAACCTTGCTCTGTTCAAAAAAGCATTTGTGGATTCCATCCCGTCCTAAAGAACTGGTCTGTTTTACCATTTTTAGCAAGTCCTATTGACAACCAGAGTTACAGCAACAGGCACAGAGTAAAACAGCTTTCCAAACTGCTTCTATTTGAACCTTTTGAGTCCATATTTGCAACACAGATAGGAAGTACATGATGGTTCTGAAAGACTTCAAAGGATTGCTGTCATGTCAGGGACATCTTTTCTCACTTCTCTAACACATTGGTAAGGAGATTTAAAACAGCAAAAGCTTCACATTTTTCTTGGCAGGATCTGGTTGCAACCAGAACTGACATGTTTTAATATGTTTTTCACCAGTTTTGCTATAGACATGTCCATATTCCCCTCCCACATCCCTCATCTCCTATCCCAGCTCTTCACCAGCTGCCACATTTGCCCAATCCTTGCACTGTAAAAGACACCGTTGTGTCTGAATCCTTCCAAAGGATGCTCATGCTACAAATCTGCAACAGTCTATTTAGTTTTAGCATTTCCATGAAGCTGAGAAATCAAGACCTACCCATACTGCAGTTCAGCTAAAAGATAGCTGAGAAAGTATGTTGCTTTTGTTTGCACTAACACAGCACAGAAAGGAGTTTAGGCCGGGCCAATCCACCCTGAAGAGATGCAGTACAACGAGCCCATTTGAGGCAGGCTTTGTCAGTGGCACCAGGCAGCACTGTGCAGTGCAGACTTATGCAGAAAACCTCCCAGCCAGAGCTGAACACCAGAAAGTCACAGCACGTTCCCTGAAGTTGTACTTGCAACACCATCCACACAAGTGTGTGGTCATCTAGTCAAAATGCCTTGTAAACCAGGAGTGTAATGTTCCAAATCCTCCCTACCACAGCAACCAAACAGGTAAAGGCAAAAGAGATTCTCTGGATAACTTGAATCAGGCTTATTTAAAATATCCACTGTCTTTATTGTCTTGTTTCTGTCTGCTCTATTTACAGTAACAATTGGCCAAACAGAGTGAGAACAATACTGAAAACAGAAGTTAGGGAAAATAAGAGATAATCAAATTCCAAAATGGCGTAAATTCAAACTCTCTTCGTGAGATGCACATTTCTGTCAGCAGGACTGGAAACTGGACTGAGCTATTCCTGGTATTTGATACTGAGCTACAGGCATTTGCCCTTTCTGAAACTGGAAAGACATCCACTGTAATTATATGATCTCCTTAATCCTGATTTCCAGCTCCAATTTACAGATGCAGCTACCACAGAGGGAATTTACATCAGCAAATACACGCTTGCAAAAGCTGTAACACCACCACCTTATTCAAGGCTGTACTTTTTAGAAAAGTTAAACTAAGATTAGCTCTCTAAAGTTTGCATTTCCTGGGAATTCTGACCTTTAGAAACTGAAAATAGCACATAGGACTTCCTACCAGAAGGATATCAAACACTAAATTTGTAAATTACTGCATTTGAAATTATGGATTTAGACCTGTCTTCTTATTTGGTGACTGCAGTCATGCCTGTGATTCAAGCAGCTTACAAAGAGAAGCAACACTGTGGGCAAAGCATGATGAGAGGAATAAATACCAAATGTAATTTCAACAATAAATAAAAAAATAGAAATAGGTTAATTTTAATAGTGTCTTAAAAATTTGCAGTGATCTGTAACAAATTTTTGGGACAGACCCTGCAATATAGATGTTGTATAATTTGGAAAATGCATCTCCCTAGCAAAGCATCTGAAAGCCTTTATTTCTTGCACTACTCTACACTTACCACATAGTCCCAAAGCTCCTGGCTCTCTGGTACTATTCAATTCAATAATCATCACACCTGTGTTGTGAAACCACTGAATTCTGATTTTTGTTGGGGTCTCAACTGCATACTTAAAGCCTGAATCTTCAACTTTGTATCCATATTTTCTAACAGTAGGCCAAGCAGATCTTGAATTTACTGTTATCTAAAAAACACACAAAAGAAAGGTTAATTGTCGGTTAGAAGAACTAAGGCCAGATTTTTAACACCTTAGGAATCTAAGTCATAAGTAATTTCAGAAACAGTCGGGCTTTCCTCCATAAAGATAATACAGGTACCAAAGGTACTAACAGTTTATGTGCCTTGCTCTGAGACTTACCTCGTTAAATGCCCTTAGATCAGAATTTGGCTCTTTGGAGTTACCAGGAGAAATTTACTTAATTACAAAATTGGAACAGTGAATCATGTAACCCATGGTGTTCTACTCTGCTCCTCAGTATCCATGTGAGGAGGCAGCTGACTACAGAAATAAGGGGTTACCTAAAGGAAAATAAAACCCCTCAAAATACTTACTTTTCTGCTTAAACGATTGATAATTATTTGATTTGATTCATAAGTTAGGTTCAACATTGCCAGGCACAAAGTTGTTGAATTTGAATTACTCTGGGGAGAAAGCAAAGAAAGCAAAAAGTAATTACCCATAACCATGATGTGCAAAATCTGAATACATTGGTCACTTGCTGATTATAGGTACTAGGACACAGGGGATTTTTGGGGATTGCACTATTAAGAGAGGAAAACCCATTGTTGATTGCAGTTTCAAGTCATGACCACAGAGTTTATCTGGATAAACAATCAAAACACTATGACCTCTCTGTTTTCAGCAACTGTGATACATCATACAATCTTGGAATTAAGAGAGAAACACAGGTTTTCAGGGAAAAAAATATGGTGGACTATCCATTTGGAAAAAAATTACAAACTACATATCTGAAGGTCAGCAAGAATGAGACTGGAAATGATGAATCTGTATGATATGTACAGCACAGAAGTAATGGATCAAGAATAAATGCATACTTCTTGAGCTACGTAAGGGTGAATATAGAAAAAAATATTGAATACAAGAGGAAAAAGAAATCTGAAAGTCACAAAGACTTTGTCTTCATAATGAGTTTCTAAAATTAACTTCCATAAGGTGAAACCTGGGACCAAAACTTTGCAATGGACATTTATTTAGACATCAAATGACCTAGTTTTCACAGGACAGACTGAAGCTAAAAGGATTTTTGAAAAGGCTTACAAGAAATGAACTTCTCATAACAAAAGCCAACCCACACTACCCATCAGACAGGATCCCCATTAGGCTCTCTCTCTTACTCCTGTGTCAGAAACTTGGAATGCGCAGGGTGGTCCCAGCCTGGCATTCCTACAGTCTTTTATGGCTCTGAAGATGGGTGTTTCCAGGCCAAGTTTGTCCATATGAACACAGATAAAAATTCTGCATTGGAAGAGACTGGTGGTATACTGGTACAACTGCTGTGGTATTTGCAGTAAGACAGCACTCACAGAAGTGACTAATGATGTAAATCCACTTAATCTCTCCCCACCTTGTCCATATTACACGTGCCACAGAATGGCATGGACCTACCTCTCATCTTCCAGCTGCTTCTCAAGGAACTGTGCATATACAGTCAGGTGTTAGTTACAAAATTCATAAGTATTGTGAAATGCAAGCACAATTCATAGATATTGCACAGAAGTGACTAAAAACCACAATATAAAGTATTATTATGCTCTTGCCTTTCAGATACATCTTATTAGCAGCACCAAACACCTTTTATTAGCTGAAAAACGTTAGTTACCATTCTACAGTCAAGGACATGGATGGTTATGGTTTCATCTGGAGTTTGACTAACAATGTAGGATGCTTCTTTGAATAAAGCCAAATGATTTCCATCATAGGTTACAATGCTCAGATCAGAGAAAATGGTGCAACGACCTAAGGAAAAAAAGTAAATTTATTTCCTAACTTACTTTAGAATTCCTGTAAATCTTAAAAACTATTAAGATAAACCCATAAATTTTATAAGATGAACTAGCTTATTAAGAGGTTAATATATGCAGCACATATTTTCACATATTTGATAATAGTGCATTTTTGTAAACGGACAGCAGAATCAAATCCTGCATATTTTCAGAGAGAAAACCTGCAGACCTCTGCAATCAGCTATTTCCTTACAGTTCTTGCCAACAAAGATTTGCAATTTTTAGAAACCCCAAACTAAGAAAAATCCTAAGTGACAGCAGATCATACCAGATCCACAGCTCCCCTGCAGTCTTATTCCTAAGGTGGAAAGTTTCATTTTTCCTCAGTCTTATTACTAAGGGTTTTTTTGTTTCAGTGGGCTAGGAGTTCTACTGCAAGTTATTCCAAACTCTAAAGCCTAAGGAGAAATTCCAATTGCTTATCTCTGCATGTTTTGTTTGGTATGATGAAATTGAATTTTCTTTAAGGTTTGGCTTCTTTCTGCTCAATTCTAGGTAATTGATGGGTGTGACTACAGTACAGAGTCCCCAAACTGCTAACAGAAGTAGTTAACAGTCTAAGGAATCTTTTCATCCTGAAGTTAAAAAATGAACCAAAAAAATCCATTAATCCACTGCGGATACCTAATGCTGAGTACAATAAAGGATCATTTTTATTTTAGCTCCCTGGATGTAACACTGCAATTATAAATTTCCTTAGACAGCGAGTAGCGCAAAAAAATGTGCCTCTTCTACTTCTATGCTATAGACTAAAACTGTCAGTTCTTACCCTTCTTACACATGCAATAAATTGTTACCTTCAAAAGTACTGCAGAATTAAAACTTACATGCACATTCCCACTTTGGGCAGCATTTGTCACCATTGGTTTGAGTTGCAAATCCTAAAACTCCACAGCTGGGCTGAGTAGCATTGTATGGGCAGTTCTGTGACTTGTTAACCTGGATCAGTTGTCCATCCAAACAAATGTGTTTTATGCACTCACTCTCTGTGATTGGCTGAGGCAGATTCAGTAAAAGACAGAGGTTACCACTCATACCAAGTCAGTATCACAATATTGTATAGTTTTTGTTGAAAAAGGGGTTCACATTCTTCAGGCACAGAATACTTATTGATCCCTGTGATGCTGATGGAGGCTACAAGCAAAGAGCACCTTTGAAAACCTGACCATTATAGATTAGACCATTATAGATTATAGGATAGATTAACACTCTTGTCCTATAAAAGAGATGAGAACAGCACTACTGAGTTTTTAACTTCACAATGAAAAAAGTTGAGATGGGAAAATATGGAAGGAAACAAAATATGGAAAATTGGAAGTTGAGATGGGAAAATATGGAAGGAAACAAAATATGGAAAATATGGGATGATAACAGGGGTGTCTGGAAAGATGTGTTTTAAGAAGGTCAATGTAACAAAACACTGACACTGGACAGTATGAAGCACTATATTTTGCCAAGAACCCCCATTCTTGTAACAGTCACGCTCAGAAAACCGAGGTCTGAAACCCAGTGTAATATAACATCTAGAAAAAAATTATTATGCATTACAAAGTTATGCAAGGTTTCAGATACAATGGGTAATATAATCAAGCTCTCTTGTTTGATACAGATACAAATCCTAAAGATCAAGGCATGGCTCACAATTTTATTTTTTAATCAGTGTGTAGAGGTAACTAAGGCATGTTCCAAAGCAGGCAGGTAATTATTTATATCTACTCACTGTACAAGTTTGAAGAGTTGCTGTTTCTTGAGGCAACATAAAAGGTGATGCTGCAGCTCCTGCCAGTCCATCAGAAAATGTTGCAGTCGAGCCATGAAGTGGTTTGGTGGATAAAAAAGGAAATGAGGAAACTGATGGAGCTGCTGTGCCATTTGGATGATCAGATATCATTAGCAGTGGACTCACAGAAGGTGTTTGCATCTCAGGTGGTTTTTCAAATTTTGAAGTTTGAGCAGTATTGACTGATGATGGAGCTATAGAAGAAATTTGTTTTGATTCAGCAGGTGAATGCACAGTGGACAGAACTGAAGCTGCGTTTGTGAAATGCAGAGGGTAAAATGCCTGAGGTGTAACAGTAACACCCTGAGTAAGGACAGACCGGGATCCTGTTGTTAATTCTGACTCTTCAGACTTGACTGTGTCGAGGGGCACGGCCCCTTCTGCTTCTGGAGTAACAGAAAGAGAGCTGGAGATGGGCTCTGTGACTGCTGCTGCTTTGTCTGAATCTGCTGATGCAATACTGAGGTTTTGCCCAGCACTGCTTATCGTTGGAGAGGCTGAAGGTGCAACTGATGAATGGGCCTCAGTGGACAGGGCTGTCCTTGGTAGGATCATGGGACTGTAGGGCGTGGCTGAAGGTGTGACCTGCTTAGACAACACCATGGTTTCCTCTGTACCACTTTTCCTTGATGTGGATCCCGAGGCAACAACAATTTCTGCTGTTTCTGGTAGCAAAAGCATTGAAGAGGTTGACACAGAATCTGGTGAAGATGATGATTCAAGTGTTTGTCTTGAACCAAGAGATTTAGTAAACGAGGCCTGATGTGTGAATTTTAGATCTGTAGCTGCCTTTTGTGTGGAAAATGAAGGAAATGGTTCTTTTGTAATTGTTAAAGAAGAGGAAGTGCCAAGCACTTCTGGTGAGATAGGGGGAAATTTTGTGCCAAAAATCAGGTCAGCTGTTGTTCTAGCTGGGACTGTAGACTGCAAAACAGAAGTTCTTAATACAAGTGGATGTGTGACTGAATCAGTTAAATGCAAATATTTTTGAGTTGGCAAAATAACTTTTGTAGGACCTACTGAGGTAGGTAACATGCTTGAATGGGTGCCTTCAGGGAGTGAGGTCTTTAAGGGGTATAAGGAAGTCAGTTCTACTGTAGCTTCAGATGTGCTAAAGACAGGTTGTGGCTGACCAGGGGATTTGGTTAGAGATTCTGCAGGATACTGGTGAACTTGGCTTGTCAATGAAGGTTCAGAGGTCTGATGACCAAGTTCTGTAGTCTTCTGAGTAGACGAAGGTGGTATAATGGTGGTCCTTGTGGTCTGTACTGAAATTTTAGCTCCTGAAGATGTCTGCAAGAAGGGGCCTACTGAAGAAAGAGGCAGGGATGGCTGAGCTGCAGCTGCTGGAAGTTTCACTGCTTCTGTTATACTTTGGACTGCAGGTTTTAATGCTGTAGAAACCATTTTAGTTTCTACCAAATATTTTGATGCGGTTGTTACTTCTGGTTGCAGTTGTGTTAAAGAAGGTGAAGAAACTAATTTATCTCCTAGAAACTGAGAGGTGGAGAAAGTGTAAGAAGACTTTGTTACTGGAAGTGCAACAGAAGGGGATACAGAGGATTTTTCTTTGCCTGTCATTATTTTTCTTGTTGTTATGAGCTGACTGCTGAATTGAGAGGTTGGGGAGAATGTGGCATCGGTGACATTCACTAGTGATTTTTCATCTGGTACTGTTGTTATTGAAGTTAATTGTTCTAATACAGAAGATAAAATAGAGAAAGTTGGGATTGGAGAGGTCTTTTCTGTTGTTAACATAAATTCTCTTACAGTTGTTCTAGGATATAAAGAGGTTATTTCATGGGATATATGCATGGGACTGAGAGTTGTCAGCAATGCTTCTTTTGCATCTGAGGGTAGTGAAGGAAGAGAAATGTTTGAAGAGATTAAAGAACCTGACGGTGAAAAAGACAAAGCAGATGGCTTTCCAGTAGAGATGGTAGTAATACTTTCTACTTGTGATTTATCAGGCTGTGTTGTCAACAGTGTGGTTTCACTCCCATTAAGGAGAGTAAGTGGAGATCCAGGGATGGATGTTCTTTGAGGTGATCCTCTTTCTGTAGTTACAAAAGGAGCTGTGTGTACTTTGGTTTTCATTGTTGGTGTCATAACACTACCTGAATCTGCTGGAGTACTTGTCTTCACTGTACTTGAAACCAGAGCTGACTTGTATTCAGTAGTTATTTTCCCAGAAAACAAAGTTGACTTTGTTGCTAATTCAAGAGGGGATGTTATTCTGGGCGTTACCTTAACAGACAAAGGTGCCACACTGAGAGTCTCAGCCATGACAGGATATTTAGTGTATAATGTAGTCAGGAACTCAGTTGTGTTTAGAACCATGGGTAAGGGATATCCTGTAGTTGAAAGCGTCTTGAATGTTTTTTTTAATTCACCTGAAGCTGGAGAAGCAGGCATAGGAGCAGACACTGCAGGTCTCTTTGTAGAAAGAATGAAGGATTTTTCAGTACTAGAGCCAGGATGTGGTGAGTAGGAAGGGAAATAGGAACCTGATGTATGCTGTATATGAGATGTTATTTTTGGGACTTCCTTTTTATGAGTTGTAAATGATAACAAAGTTGTTTCTGATAATCTCTCTTGGGTTTGTAGAGTTGTCATCTGTGGACCTTGAGTTGTAGTGAAAAGAACCTCTGGAGTACCAGTCAGGTGTTGAACCATTCCAAGAGGAGGTTCTGTAATTGTCTTTCCTAATGAAATAGGTGGCGAGGATGTAGGTGAAAATGTAGTCTTCACACTCTGTTTGGTTAAAACAGCTGCTGCTTCTGCTGTTGCTGAAGACATTGGCTTTAACAAAGATGAAGTAGTGAGTATAGGAGGAAATGATGTCACTGTAACATTAGCTACTGTGGTAAAAGACTGTTCTACACTTATTTTTGTCCCTTCTGAAGTTCCTGTTAAGTTTACTGGTGGTGTATATGAAGGCACATCCAGAGGGGATGTAGAAAACTGTGGCACATATGAAGTAGCTTTCCCTGTTATTGATTCAAATGAACTGGGTGTAAATGTTGTAAGTCCTTCTGGTTTTACTCGTGCTTCTTTCGTGGGAAGTGTTCTTGTGGCCATTTCTGGTAACTCCATTATTTTAGTTTTGCCTGGCATTTCAGTTGTTCTAAGTACAAGTGGTGTCCCAGTAGAAAAAGAAGTAGCAACTGGTTTTCTCTCTGGTTCTGTTCCTGTGGTCACTGCACGTGTCACAGTTGCTGTCTGAGGTTCTGTAGCCCTCAGCAGTTTCGTGGAGCCACTGCTGATCAGCTGTATCCTTGTGGAAGTTTCTGAACTGCCAGTAGATGGAAACAAAGGAGAAATGTCAACAGAAGCAGACAAGCTTATGCTAGATTTTGTTGTCCCAGTCATTGCTGTAGTGCTTCTCCCAGATGTCATTTCTGTTGACTGTGAAGAAACATTTGGCAATAAAGTTACAGCTGGAAGTGTTTTATTGGATGTAACAGCTGAAAATTCTGGTTTCCTTGTAGTTGCAGTGAGTTGCAGTTTTGTAGTGAGTGTTGTTTCTGAGTCCTTTGCTTCAGGTACAGGAAATGAAGTTACCTCTTCACTGATCCCTGCCAAACTTGCACTCGGTGTTAAATGCGGAACTGCTGGCGTTTGAGTGCTGGGAAGCAAAGGTGGGCTGTCATCTGCAGGTTCAATGCCTGAAATCAGATACAAGAAAACAGCCTGAAACTCATGATAATTATACTGACAGCACCAGCAGAGTTATCTTTTCAATTGCCTTTCAACTTCTAGAACTCACAGACAAATTAAAAAAAAAAAAAAATTGCTTGACATCTAATGTTACTGAAATGTTTTATGAAGAAAGATGATCTTTCTTAGCTAAAAATTTGTTTCATATTTTTTAGGAATTCAATTGTTTTAACTAATATGTATGTTAAGTGAGCCGTAACTATGGTCACACTTACACAAATGCAGGCACTGGTATTTGAAATCATGACTAAAGAACTAATTAATCATTAAGCTAGATCTAATATATGATATATGTAAGTTTTCAGACATACAGTCTTCAAAATACACGCATCTTTGAGTGATTTCATCCAGCAACATGTTGAGAGGGCAGGCAGGGATGCATCCTTCCACTCTAAAAGAAAAACAATTAGTATTAACTAGTTGGCTAGTATTTTCTGGATCAAGCATGCAATTTCAGGAAAAGAATCTATATATAAAGTTTAAGCAGACAATCTGGTTCACCTCAGTGTGCTCCTTTAAAATGTCATTGCCATGACTTCCATTCCCACTCAGATCTAAGGGAAAGCACGAACACTGTGACACTCAGCTTTTGAAACAAATAGTCAGAGGTTCAAGAGTGAATACTATTGCTATAAGAAATACCCAATTTTTTACATGTCAAAATCTGAGCGTCGCTTTCACCACATTTAGCACAAATTCCATTCACAGGAAAAAGCAAGGCCAGATATAGCTGTTGCAATGACATAATGGAAAACCAGGGGCACAACTGTTTGAAACAAAGTTGTGATAACTTCTCTTTATTAATACTCTATAATACTCCCAAAATGAAAGTTACAAATATAGCAGTCGTTCCAGAACCTGACACTACATTAAAGGCTGGAATGTCAGGTTTATGTGTCTGCAGCAGCAGGTTTTATTCCATTTCTTTTCTCTTTCGCTTACCTCCTTACCCAAAACCACAATCCTGATATGCATACATTTGGGCCCTGGTATTCCTATTATCCTGCTTAAGTGTCTTGCCTAAGTTACACACTTCTCCATAAAAACACAGGCACTTACTTTGGTACTGTCTGACAGTTTTTTCCCAAAGGGTCCCTGCATGTCTTGAAACAAGGGCTTGTGCAGGCATCATAACGCCATTCACACGTGGAACGGGACAGAAGCTTAAATTTGACATCTGAAAAACAACAAAGACCTGTTATTCTTGAAACACACACAGATACATATCACTAAGAGAGATGCCTTACATTCACTGTAGTATCTACGCACACACAGCGTTTATGAAAAGACTTTCAAGTCACATAATAAAAGGTCCCATAATAAGAACACAAATTCAAAGGCACATAATAAGAACACAGAAAAATAAATAAATAAATAAATAAATAAACCAACCAACCCACAAAAGTCACATAAATAAAAATGCAAATTCAAAGGCACTCCAGCCCTCACCCATACCCACACGGAACAGTGTCCTACACAATGCTGGATTAGCCCAATGGCTCTTCCCACACCTGCAAAACTTACATGATATATCTGGATTTCTGCATTATTGACAGCCCACCCCAGCTCTTTTAGTAGCAGCCAGGGTAGGGCAGCAACATTTCCTGTACAATTACACCTGCAGAAGACAGTCATCATCATACATGAATCCTCTCTAAATTGGCAAGCCTGAGCTCAGAGCAATGTTGTTCAAAGCCTGCAAAGAGTAACTGCTTTCAAACAATGTTCACATTAAACACCAGAAAGAAAATGCTAACTACTTAGACAGAATTTCCATTTGTTTTTTTTTTAAGTCTTTTCTAAGTTTTATTGTTCTTTGCTTGACTGAGATATGAGTTCTTTTACATCTTTTTGAAGACAGTCAAATTTCCCATTAAGACACTGAGAATTTTTTTCCCTGCAATTTGGGGAACCTGCACTTACAATTATATCTCTGTCATTATTAACCATTAATGTCTTCTCTTAAAATACAAATAATTCTCTTAAAAATAAAAATCAAACTCAGACAAAAGGGTGTGTATGTTGCCATCTAGTGTTACCCCTTTTACATCTCATTTTATCAAGGAATGTAATTGGTCACTGCTTTTAAAAACACAGTGATTACGACAGTAAAATATGCATTTATTATGTTCTCATAAGAAGTTAAGTATATGTGACTGAATTTTTCTGTGACCCCTTCTAGTGACACCAATATAATTTACATAAATCTAATGGAGGAAGGGAATTTTTTCCATAGATTTTGGTGACTGATGTATGAGGGTTTGTATGCATGGATTGGTTGAGTAGTAAAGTTGAAGGACAAAAGACAAGACAAAGCAGAAATACAAGGTTTAAGGAGAAAAAGAAGCTATATGGCAGAAAGACAAAACGTATCAGAGACCTGTTGGCATGGGCAATCACCAAAAACAGGGATAACAGTAAATAAATCCAAATCAAATTTAGGAAATCTCATTCATTAGTCTACCCTAGACTAAGTATGGAGACAAATCCATAACTTTCAACTCTGGCCATTAACCACACAGTAAGCTTCTAACACAATAAAAGTACAAGCTTGCAGAAGACAGACTGTAACCTGATGAAGAATGATAGTTTCTCAATTTAGCAGAACAGTGGCTGTGAATTAACGCTTCCAAGTTCTGGGATTAACATACCATCTCCCATTCCCCAAATGAACCTACACTTCTATAAAATGATAGCCACATTTTCCTCAATCTTTTCTACAGACTAAGCTCACAGAGTTCAGTGCTGTTGCATGCCTTGGTAGGATTTAGGGTGAATCTCCACATAAATGCATAGCATTTGTTGAATATTTCATAAATGCTGCTTTCAGTCAAGAACGAAGTCATGCTTGTTTGCAAATTTTGTTTCTACTTCTACAAAACAAACTATGGACAACAGAAGAATTTGTGAATCTGGTTATAAAGAATTGCTTTCAAAGAGCTGTGGGACCAACGGACATTAAATTTTCCAGTCAAGGGATTTTAGAGTTTCGAGTATGCCAGGCCATGCTGTACCACTGTTTTTAGTGTGCAAACTACACTAAGGAGCACACCAAATCACCACAGCAAGAGTTGAGTATTTGCATGAATTGATTTCCTTTTTCCAGAAAGTTTTTGAGATGTCTCTGTACCCCTAGAAGGTAGGATGATATCTGTACTGTGTTATGAATTGTGGGAAAATTCTTTAGAGTATTAAGACAACATCAGTTCAGTAATTCATCATCACTATTGTCAACCTGACTTCTGGTAAGCCTGAGCATCCCAAGGACGAAGCCACTGCAAAACAAAGCAAAACAGAAAACAGCTTTTGTGTTGTTTGTTTTGTGATTTTTATTTGTTTGTTTTTTGGTTTTGTTGTTGTTGGGGTGTTTGCTTTGGTATTTTTGGTTGTTTTTTTTTTTTCTCACTACACTGGTGCTGCCTCACCTCAAGCCCTGTGTGCAGTTTTGGTCACCACAATGTAAAAAAGGACATTCAGATGTTAGACTGTGCCCAAAGGAGCAATGAAGATGGTGAAGGGCTTTGAGGGGCAGCCACATGAGGAGTGATTGAGGTCACTTGGTCTCTTCAGCCACCTCCACCACATGCTCCCCATTTTTTTAATACTTGAATTCCCCCTCCAGCAACCAGTAACACGAGCTTGCTGCAGCCTGTGCAACAGCAGAGCTCCCTCACCACAAAACAATGATACACAGTTTACAGACAATGAATCAAGCTTCTCGTACCAGGCACGTGTTCCTCAAAAGGATTCGTCATGGCATCTGGAGATAACCATGTGTCTCCTTGACAAGTCTACCAGCATTTGTCTCCTGTTTGGTGACACAGCAAATCCTTTCCAAAATGGTGACTTGTGTCCTGGGTGACAGTGGCTCCAGCTGACGTGCCAGCTGAGCCCACAGTTCTCTCACCCAACAGGGTTTGAGCACAGCAGAAACCCTCTGCAGGGGCACGGGCATGAACACTGCCAAAGACAATATATTAAAACGTATTTCCCAGCTCCATTGCTTTCACACTGGCTTGAACACCAGAGAAGCATTTTCTTCCCTGTAATTCCTGATTTTATTCTTTATGGCTTTCGAAAATAAAGCTGGGATAACAGTTGTTGCTACCATTTAATGAAGATTTTTACTATTTTATCACTGAGAGACCATGAGGTTCTGCTGAGCTAAGCACCGTTCTTAGTAACTTGACCACTTCTTTCTGCAAGTTGACAATTCCTACTGTTCACAAGTCCACCCAACCCTAATTTTCTATGCTGACTTTTACACCACAGGGACAAAATTTGCCATTGTCAGAATCTCTGTAATATTAATAATTTCAAGTTATGCTCAAAAAATGGCTATTTACTTAAAAACAAGTCCTAAAATTTGAAATGTTCCTGTGTCAATAAAAGGTTGTATTTAAAATAAAGATCTAAAAAATAATTTAAAGAATCAACTATTTGGATTTTCATTCTTACCTGATGCTTTTTTTTTTCTTTTTTTTTTGCTACTTCAATGCAAAATGTAAAAAAAAAATTCTAGTAGATACAAAATGCTTTAGAATTAGTTCTATTTATAATGGAGGCAAAACTCTGCTTGGTAACTTAGCTTGATATCTCCTCAGTTACAAGCTTAGAAACTTGAAATCCTATCTACCCACTTAACACACACAAACTAGTAAAAAACCCTGCTCATGACTTCTAAGTTCCTGCAACAAGAAATGTAAGCAAACATCACTGGAAAAATTAAACTTTGTGCCCAGCCAAAACATCACTGGAAGCAAAGTGTAATTACCCACCTCTCATCTACTTGTGGTTTCAGTTTACTATTTCAATGTTAACGCAACTCTTTAATCCCCTCCTATTTATTCAGCCAAAAATGGTAGGTCAAATGTTTGTGTTTGTGGTATAAAAAGGAAAAATGTTATTCTACAGTAACTTCAGTCTGACTGCAGGAGCTACCAAGCAGATGTGTTCAGTGACACACGTGGGATTTGCAGGTACAACAGCAGATGGTTTTGTAAAAACCTTTTCACTAAAATGAATTCTGTTTTCAGTTTTGCACCATGTTTCTGAATGAGATTCAGTTAATTAAAATACCAAGATTAAAAGGAACTGAAAGTGCTCTGTATCAAACTTAAACATTGAAAAATGCCTCTGTGCAGTGTGCCTATACTTAGTGCATCTTGATATTTTAATTTTAGCTGAAAATTCTCTCTAAAACAGGCCTTATATTTACAGCAAGTTAGCTATTATAGCACATAACTAGCTTTATTAAATACTTTGTTGCAGAATTTATATGGGGCAAGTCACGTTTTCATAACATACATAAAAATAACGCATGCTGATCCTAAATGGGTGACAATTACATGAATGATAAAAGGCAACTAGTTTGAGCACATTATTTTTACGAAGGGTAAGAAAACAGCAGCTATATCCATAAAAAGGCCATCATTTCCCTACATACTCTGATTTCCCCAGAATCTTAAATGGGAATTGATCACTCTTACATGACACCTTTGTGCTTGTCCATCTGGTAAAAGCAAGGGTATTCTTTCTTTTGAGTGAATGCATACCAATCCATTTGCGAGAAAAAAAATTCCTGAATAGAATGCAAAACTGTAATTTACTACAAATGAGTACATACAAAATTCAGTTTTCTCCTCAATCTCCTCAAATGGGAACAAGACAGCAGAAAAAGCGAAGTATAATGAAAATAACCCAATTAAAGCTGAAGTGCCTTCTCATGGCAAATACTTCTCAACCTTGGTGTATCCCAATGTGACAATATTTATTGCGATGAAACTGGAAAAAGTGACTCGTCAGCTGACTTTAAACAGATACGTGTCTACTGCTGTGGTGATCAGGTCACTTAAAATTTTTCCTTCTGAATGTGCGTCACAGAGCATGAAGAAGTCTCATGAGGAACTTTCTGGCCAAGGGGATTTACTGGGCCTATTATTCTGCTCCTGATATTTATCCTCTGATTCCGCAGGAATAGCTGTTCCCAGTTCAAGAGTTTCTGATCTAATATGCAAAGCATTTACAATAGTCAGCAGGAAACCCAATACGCTTTTGCCTGCGCACTCTGGAGCTGGTGTAACTTTTCCATTAACTTAAACAAATGCTGCTGTATTTTTAGACCATGTAATTACCCTACATCAGCAGGCTGGCCCTTGTGAAAGTACACTGGAGAAAGATTGGAGCCCTCTGCTTATAAAACTCTGAAACCCAAGCCCTCGGATGTGGTGATTAATGAAATACCTCTTGATCATTTGATCTGATCCCACTTGCTGAGGTAAATTGTTTTAGTTTTCCATTGGCATAAATAGGATTTTTGGTATAATGACTGGAGGGTAAAGACTTCACACTTGAAAAGACACACCATTCAGTGTTAATGGACGACCACTGAGAATTGGAACATGCTTTAACCTTCTTCATTCCTCCCTCAAAGATAAAAGACTAAAGAGATATTTTTGTTATGTCCCAAAAAAGTTCCTTACTTGAAATGCTGCACGAACATCCTGGTAATAGCATTAGCCCTCTGATTCTGCCGTTCAAAACCCTCAACAGCTCTGTGATTACAAGCATTTGTCAAGAGGCAACAGGCATTTGGCAATGACAAAATCTGTCATTTTTCTGAAGTTGGAGTGTGCCAGTCAACAGCTGCATTGGGCTGTCAGCGCAATGTACTGCAAAACATCGGCAGATTCACAATGACACCATTAACACTTTAATTCAGTGTTTTGATAACAAGAAGCTCTGCAAGGCATACAGTTGGCCTCTTCTGTCACAGAAATCAGAGGTTGCTTCAGTGCCACAATTCAGCATGGTCACTGTAAAGCATGGGTAAGCCATGCTTTATTTGATACAATATTTAATTTTCTTTCTTTGCTTGTAAAGCACATTTCAGTTTCAGAGAATGAACGACTAGTTTTAAACCATGGTATTGCCAGGAACACTTATTAAAATACTTCTGCTAAATAAATACATAAACAACAATGCATTTAAAACTACAGCACAGTAAAAAAGAATATAATCACTCACAGCAACTCTGGAATTGTATATACTACACTTGGTTTCATCAAGTAATTGTCGCCACTGAATTTCATAAATGAATATGTTTGATGTATCTAATGTGTTAAGGCAAGTAAAAGCTAAAGCAAAGAGCAGTTACACGAGTAAGCTGCTTTGCTTCATTTTATATGCCAATATAACTTCTTGCATATTCTTCCTGACCTTCAAGGTCATCTTCAATTCAGTGCATGGCTCCACTTGTTTAGGAATATGTAAAAACTGCAATTCGAACTATTTATTTTCCTTACTAACCGAAAAACAAACAAACAAACAAAAAACCACACACATACCACAAAAAAACCACAAAAAATGCACCAACCAACCCCCTCCCAAAAAAACCCAAAAAATTCCAAAACAAAACAAACAAAAAACACCAAAAACCCCCAAAAGACAAAAAACCCACACCATCCAAACAAAAATAGAAATAATTTGACATCATTTTTTATGTGTGTTTTCATCATCAGCTCTTGTAGGAGCAACATCTGCAGCCAGTTCCAATGAAGGGATCCTCAGAGTGAATAACTTCTCCATTTCTGATCCAGATGTCTGAGTGGAATTGAACTACTACGGGAATGGGAATCTCACAGATACCCTCACAGCAGTCTTTTGTACTGAAAAGTTGAATCTGTTCAAGAAATTTTAGGGAAATGAACATCTGGATCCCCAAGAAGGGGTGAATATTCCAACGAGATGGTGACTGAAACACCAGTGATTAACATCCCAACAGACACAGCGTCTCAGAGTGGGTAGTGGATAAAAGTCAAGGTGTTTTTCAGGTGAAAAAGAAGTTTGAAAGGTGTAAGCTACAGGTCATGTCCTTAGCACTGGATGGCATTATTCTTAAAAAGGCCAGAAGGTTAGCAATGAGAATCCACTGTACAGAAATCTCTGTCTTGGCAGCAGGCAGAGAGAATATGTTGTCCACACACCTTAACTTTTAGAGATCTGTTGTTTTCTATTCCATTTGTGAATCCATTATTTATGAGTATGAATGTTCTGCTCCTAAAGAATTTTCTTACCACCTCCACAGCAAGTATTGCCCAGAAACTATACATCATGATATGCATTTCCAAACCCATTTGGCAAATAAAACAAAACTGTCTGTTAAGCTATTTAATGGCTTTTCACAAGAAAACGGAATCTCATCTTCACTACAATGCTCAGAGGAAAATATTTTGGGCCTAGATGTCCTGGAGCCCCCACAACTCCCAGTAATGTAGGGGAGAGGTAAGCAATCTCATCACCTCTGAAAATAACACCACCATTTAGCCTGGATTTGCACAGGGAGAAAGCTGCTGTTCATAACATTCAAGTACATTTACCTACCTACGAGTTTAAAAAGGGTTGAAAGTCTGAACTCCTCTGAATGATGGTACTTCAAAATCTCAACTGAAGAGGCTGAAATGTGGATGAAGTAACCTGGTTTTGCAAATGACTCAAAGGAACTGTATCCCGAAAGCCATGTATTCTTGTGAATGACAAATGTAGATCTGTTGTGAAAATCTTCTGATTTTTTCCATTTAGAAATGGCAAGAGTATTATTGGAGACCAGCTGAAGAAAATAATTCGGTCTCTCAGCTGCTTCAAATGAAATCAAGCTGGAATCTGATAAAACAGAACAGAAGAGAGCACACTGAACTTACTTATTTGCTGCTATGTGCACAATAAACCAAGTTCATCCTGATGTACCACTACTAATACGAGTAGCAAGAGGAATGAAAATTGACTTTGGCCTTACCAGTGAAAACAGACAATCTTGTAAGAAAATACACTACGTATGGATTGCAGAGTGCTAGATTGCAATGCTTATTTAGTTTTCTAAGTACTCTACAGATTCCAACAGGAATACAAAGAGATTGAAACATTTGCTCACACCAGGATAAAGGAATATAGCCCTGCAGTCAAGCAGAACTTAATTAACAGTCTTTGCTAAGCTATTTATTTAATAAAAACTTTAACTCCATCTAACTATCTTTAAAAGTAACATTTGTCGTCAGGAATTGATAGCTTAAAAGCTCAGCCTTTCATTAAAAATAAATTAAAAAACTTTATTTTGCATTCTAGCTCTCCCTCTAAGAACGTTACAGCAAAGTCTTTTTTTTGGCAAATGTTCCCTCATGATACCTTACCCTGCAGTACTTCTGATTTCAGGCAGCCTCTGTACAGCCAATTGCAGGGCATCAAATCTTGAGCCTGTTACAGGCATCTGTTGCTCACAGAATTACTTCATTCTATTTTGCTGTAAACTTTGCTAGTCTCTTGAAAACAGCCATTAATCTACTGTAAAATCAACTAACCCTCCAGGACCAGGCAGCATTTCTTAAAAAAAAAAAAAAAAAAAAAAAAAAAAAAAAAAAAAAAAAAAAAAAGCCCAGAAAACAAATGATCTCTATTAAATGGATATATTATCCCATTCTGGTATAACACTTCTGGAAGACCACCTTGTTGTCTGAGCATAAGAGCTTCAGATATTCTGAAAAACTACCAGTACTAGTGAATGCCTTCTTGTTAACTGTCTGTAGCAAGCAGCTCTTTGATAAGTAACAAAGGACAGTCAAAGGATTTTTAACATCTGCTGTATAGCCAATAAGTGCATTAATGCCCCAAACTCTCCATTATCCAGGAATTGCCTGAAACTGGTAAGACATGCATTTTGCTGAGGCACTAAAGTGTCAAGAATGCTCTATAAGGATACACCATACTGATTGTACAAATTCCTCATGGCAAAATGATGAACTGCCATTTGCTCAAACTGGATCATAAGGCACAAATTCTAGGCTAAATTCTGAGAGAGAGATTTTTATGGTGGAATAGAACAGTAGGATTGGCCTTCCCTTTCCAAACATAAATTGAACTCAATGTACAAGTGCCTCAAAACTATGACTAATAAAAGAAATCTGTCCCCAGCTATTCTGTTACATGAGCTCTTGTGTCAGTTCTACAGACAGCAGTATTAGTAATCAAATGCATATCATTCTTTTAAGTGACCCACATCCCTCCTTTGATTACACAAAGACAGCCACCTTCAGGCTGTCCAAAGAGCTCATCAGGGAACTCTGGTCAGTAAAACCATTGCTACCCAAGTGCTCTGAGGGCATTAAAGCTGTGTATGCAGACAACTTCAGCATTTAATTAATGCCAGAAATGTTGGATATACTCTTGCAGGCTTTCTGCACAATGTCTGAAGGTGTGCAACACATCTTGCACCTGATGAAGAAGTTCCCTTCGGGGGAAACTTACATTGGGAACCAAAGGAGACAAATTTGCAAAACTCACCCTTACAAAGCCCAGTTAGTGCCAAAAGGTATCTCTGTGTCTGGGGGCAGACAATGAGTGATGGTGGCAGAGTGAGGGAAGTGGGGAGCACTTGGCTTGCAGCATTTCTCTCTCATTCCTTCCCTCTTCCACGAGAAGAGAGGTAAAGGGAGCAACATACATGGAATACTGGGCTGCAATATCAGTTTGGTGCTTCTGAAGGCTGGGGTGTGGGGAGGCAGTTGCTTTTCAGCTCTTTACAAAGATACAGGCTAAAATCCACCAAAGAAAATTTTGGCAGACTCTGAAGTGCACATTCAATGGACTGATAGACCAAAGGGGTTATTTTGTTTGGTTTGTTGGTTTGGGGTTTTTTTTGACCCAGGTCTCTTCTTAAAGACAAGGGCAGAGTTTGCTCTGTCTTGTGTAGGATGCTAGGTTACTATGACTTTACCATGTGCTCTGGGTTTGTAAAGTCCTGAAGTCAGCATAAAGCTCACTACATCCCCAGGAACAAGATCATCTTCTTTCACAGGGAAAACAACACCGTCCACCAATTTTGCTGCTATCACAAATTTTCCATCCAAATAGCTGACCAGTTTGTATGGGCCTTTTCCCAGAGCTGTGGGGAAAAAAAAAAAAACCCAACAATTATTTTTCATGTTATGTATCACAAATACTTGAGCCCTAAACATTAGGGCACGTGAAGAAAACCACATCTCACCACTCTGAAAATAGATCCAGGTGCCATGCACTAAACTTGAATGAAAACAAACATTTTTTAGAAAATATATGCTCTGAAAACTATCAAGAATACCAACTCTCAGTTTTCAAGATTCATTCTCATTTCTGTCCCTCTCATATGCTTTGTTTCAGAATCACTTCACTGAAGTCAGCTGACCCCTCAGTTATTTGATTTAGGACCCTTCTAAACTATTTATTTGGATGGTCAGACTGATTATACACTTCTTACTACTCTTCAAACCTATTTTATTAATGTCCAAAGCATGAGGCATATTTGCAGAGAATAAAAGTTCATTGTCAACAAGCATCAAAAAGCTGCTGGAACAGTGAAGATACAAACATAACCACGGTGAAGTAAGACAGGAAGAAATCAGTATCATAAGCAAAGAATGGTCATATTTTATCTATAAGTTAAAAAAGCCAAAACCATGCAAAGTTATTTTACAAACCTTAAAATGCCACGCCTTCTCATTTAGATCAACCTTTACTGCAGAAAATAGTTTTGAATTTATTTTTAGATGCTTGAAAGTATTTTTTTAAAGTTCTCTGTTAAATTAAGCATTTCATGCCTCACCTGAGCAGGTCACCTCATTACCAGACATGGCAAGCATACATCCGAGATAACTGCAGCTAACAGCTGGGAAGTCAATCAGATTGACTCCTAAAATCTGTTCCAACAGGTTAAAAGTTTGGACTGCCATTTTCAGCCTGCCTTCATATTCTCGTTTTCCATAATGCTGAAATTTATTGAGTTTTGAAATCCTAAGGATGCTGCATTACAAACATTAAAAGCTTTAGATTCTAATGGCCTGAAAAGGTAGCCAGTTAGGACACAAGTCCATGCCCACCTAAACATGTACAAAGATACCTCTTAACCTTCAGGGCAGGGAGCTGGAAAAACATGTTTTAAATTAATACTGAAAACATCCAGTATTCTGGAAATATCCTCCTATGTTTAAGTATCCCATCTCAGGCCCATGCAAAAGTTGAGAGACCACAGCCACCAGCTGAGGATTTCTCTTGAAAAAAGACAAAGGGCTTCTGCTTCTAGTAGGACTGGAACTATTTCTCTCCGGATTCATCACAAAGTTACATAGAGAAAACTTCTGTCTGGTCTAAGACAGTTTCTTAACCTTCCTGTCTCCAAAATGAAGTAATTCTGGGTTATCCTACTATAAGTTACATAGACAAGAAATTATTCAGCATGGAAATGATTTTTTTTTTGCCAACTGACAGCTCTGAAACATCCTATATTGAACACTGATGAGCTGGATTAGCAAAGAGTATAAAAATGCAAAGTAAGAAGCATACAATAACCATGCTTACTGCAAGGCTGGTCACATGCACAAATCTCCACTATTTCCACTAATTTCTGCCAGTGAGAATTCAGCAACAAATAAAGGTAATAGCACACCTTAAAAGTTTGTGTTACCATCTAGCTTCACTACCATGACAGATGTTAGAGGCACTGCACTTTCAGCCTACCTGCAGGAAGGTTGTCTATTATCAGGCTGTGTTTCTTTTATGAAACAAACAAACCAACCAAAAAAGAAAACTTAAAACCTTCAATCACCTCCTATGTTCAACTATCCTTTATTTGAATTAATTTAAAGTCTTAAATTAATGGTGATTTAAATAAAATTCCCAGGCCCCATCAAAAATCTTGTCAGTAGTCAGTGTGTGAGAAAAGGCAAATTTCTTGCCGATATGTTTTGGCCCTGGCACAGTGCATGAGCCTGTCCTAATTTAAACTTGGTCCCTTTCTGAGACCTTTCCAGGAGTGAGTTGCTGCAATATTGATCAGAATACTCCAAGATACTCCATGCCATGTGGATAGACCTGAGCTTGATAAAAAGTTATAGCATAAAGAGCAGGAGCCCTGACCCTTCCTCACGCCAGGCTGGCTTGTGTGCCACATTTGACTGTGCAGACACAGACAGGATAATTTGGAAATAGTCTGAATTCCAGGGCTAACACAGCACTGCAGCACCCAGTGCAGGTTCAAGGTATGGTCTGGCACCTTCTCCAAGGTTTGTACGCCTTGCTGGCAGCCAATGTTGGCTGCTCAGGAATGTGAGGCTAGGTCAGGCAGACCTAAAAGGGGTGCTATTCCTCATCTGGGGACAAAAAGTTGTCATAGGTTAACATCTACCTCCCTCTGGAGGCTGCACAGGAGCCTGTGAGTGATTTAACCACCCACTGGGATCTGCTCAGCTTTGAACTGCACTGTGCCTCAAGCAAGTAGTGCCACTAGCACATTTCAGTTGATATGCTGTTAATGGTTTAATTGTTTAATCACCATCCATCACTGCAAAGAAAATTAGTTAGACACATGTCCTTGGGAGAGGTCCAGGGATAAAAAGTATCATGAAATTAAAAGCCTTTCAAAAAGCAAAATAAAGCAGCAAAACAGAATCTTGGCTTGTTAAACAACTTAACGTTCACAGATGTTTTCATTAACACAATTGTTTTTATACAAATAGTCTAAGACTTTAATAAAAAAAAAACCCAGATTCTATTGATATTGTCACTTCCTTTAGAACTTACCTTTGTTGAAATATTCACAATCATAAGCTAGAAAAAGAAAAAAGAAAGTTAGTCACTCTACAGAAGAACAGTTTTTCTACTCCCCTTTACAATTAAGATAAATTGGCCAAGTTAGATAATACACAAACATTTATTCAAAATTTATTGCAAATATTTGCTGTACTTCAGATAAAATACTAATTTAAACTACAAAGATATAAAGAAAGCATGGCTTCCCAGAAGGAAATACTAAGCTTACATACCTACAGCTGTCTTTTTGTGACCTCTAGTGGCTGTGATTTAGCTTCACATTAAAACTCACCTTTTCCACCAAAAGTTAAGAGCAACCCCCTCACTCTGTGGCCAGTTTACTGTGTGACCCTGAGCAAGCTGCATACTCTGTGCAACTGCAAAGTTAGAAAAATGCTTGTTTCCTTCCATTCTTTGCATCTCCCCTTCATTTATCACATCTTTGGGGACATGACAGCCTCCTGTTAGGCATTTCCACTAGGTGTTAGAGAAAAAAAGGCCTCAGATTTGTTTTTGTAAGTTCTAAGAATTGTTGGAGAGGAATACTAAGTTAATGACTATGCTCTGCTTAAAAACGTACTTTTTTCTCTTCAGAAGGCAAGAAATACATTTCACAGTTGCTCAGGGGGTTCTAATAAGGCATGTATGTTTACTAGAGCTTATTAAGAAGTAAAGTTCTCCTGAAGATGGAAATCACTTGAGCTGTAAACTTTGCACCTTTGGTTTGAGGGATGCACTCTGTACCCTAATACAGACATCCCAGGAGTTCTCCTTTCACATCACAGGACAAGGGATTAAAAGTAGAAAAGTATCACTCAGAAACACAGAAAAAGCACATAACCCAGCTAGACCAAAATGAAATTGGAGCAAGAGACACCAACTCATCTTCCTACCAGTGATGCTCAGGTTCAATTCCTGGCCCCAGGTAACCTGGTGTGACTGATTTTTCAGGTCTGGCTCCCATGAATGCAGGGCAGTGGCAGCCCTTGGCAACAGTGGTTAAACAAACTTACGGCACACTCTGGGAGACCTCCAGTCTACAGCAACTCCGTGCTGGCAGCACTGGTGGGCATACGCTGAGACACTGGTGCAGAAACACTCACAGTCACCTCCTTGGTTACAGCCACAAGTGTCTGTCAAGCAGTTGGAGTAAAACCAGGTGACGTCAATCTGGAAATAAAAATTATCGCTTATCAGAAACCCTCCCACAGAATCTGCCAATCAACACCTCGACACGAAGCTATGGCTCTTTCAAAAAGCAACATATCAAACGTGGAAGTATTAAAGATTTAATTCTCAGTGCTTCCTGAAACATGAGAAAAAACGTTCATTGGAATGAACCATAAAATCCTGTCCAGCGCTTAGAAACACAATTAAATCAATGACCCATTAAGGAACAGGGATAATAAGATACTAACGTGGGCTTGTGTTTTGTATTGTTCTGTAATATTTAAGCCCTAATAAACCGTGAAAAGCCTTATAAAATAAAATGTTTTAAAAATTAAAACTTGAGTAAATTATGGATTTACTCCAATCAGTAAACTCAAATTTTAAGGAAGTCAGATACACATAAAATAAAAGAAATCAAAGTAGATGAAAAGCTCTTCTTTACATGCAAGTAGGTCATACTCTCTTCATATTATCAGACAATTTCACACAAGAATTTGTCATTTTTCCTTACAGTATCTTCAAGTCTTAAGTGACAAAATTTCAAAGAAGACCGTCAATGCTGATTTGCTTATGTAAATTTTACACATTTACATAATTTACTCAAATTGATTTACATTTGAGTAAGTCTTCCAGGAACGAGTTCTTCCCACCTGGCACTGCCTATTTAATACATTTCTTTATACATGCATGAAAAATCTGAGTGCCATGTAACACATTTCATGAAAAGCAAGCAAGTGGTTATGCTTACACAAATAATTCTTGTGATTAAAAAGAAAATACCCCAAATTGAGTGTATTTTTGTCTTCATTAAATACAGAGTGCTTCATGTTGAAGAGCAACATTTCCCTCTGGTGCTATGTTCACTTTCCCCTGATTATACACAGGACTACAACTCACCACTGGGTGGCAAGCTTCAAATGCTTCACTTAGCAGAATCCCACATTCCTTCTTGGCAAACGGCTCTCTAAGGGGGTTCAAACTGCATGGATTTCGAATGTCAGAGCTGTCAACACACTAAACCAGGAAGCAAAACAAAGGTGAGCAATTTTTTTCATGACCGCTTTGTGTTTTGACCTTGCAAAGCATATTTTTGTGCTTTTAATTTTTTTAGGGAGATGCAAAACATGAAGCGCATGCATCATCTATGAAACTAAATCAGGAGTATTATATAGAATTAAAAGCTAATGCTAATGAAGAACAGGAAAATCACACAATTTGAAGAAACGTTTCAATGGTCTGAAAGCAGCAGAAAAACACACACATACATCTAAGCAGAGGTGCCAGAGAGGCCCAACCTGCAGTACTTACACCTGAACAGTGTCCCTGACATAAATAACAAAGATCACTCAGATAATGTGCATCAGGAGCAGATGCACACTAAAAATGCACAGATGCAAAAATCAGATCTTTTTACCCTAACTACTAGGAAGGTACATTTCTATGAACACCACTAGAAACATTACCTTACAAAGAGTTCTATTTCTAACTTTACAACATGGAGAATTTTTATGTCCATTTCTGTGGTTGCACAGTTACATGTTTCCCAGCTATGAAGAATCAGTTAAGCTGTAAACACACTCTAAAGTGAACTCAAAATTCTTCCATTATAAAAAACCCCACTACTTTACTGTTCAAATGTAATCAAAAACATTCAAAAGCATTCTTCTTTACTCTCTAACACTCCATCATAAAAAGCTGATTACTGTTTTTTCTTTAACAGATTATGACATCTTTAAGAATTGCTGATACTGTTGTTTGTATTGCTGCCTTACTGGTTCTTCCAGGAATGAACTTCTGATTTCATTCAAGATGAATTTTATGGTATAACAGGAAAAAAAATCTACTAGCAAAATATAATAGCAAGCACATTCTCTTTTTGCCATGTACCTCTACAGCTGTCCAACTGTTTCCAAACTCTTGTGAGTTTGTTAATTCAAAATTATCTGGAGTCCTCAGTTCATTTACTGTCTTCAAATCAAAATTTCCACATAATCCAGTCAATTCTCCCTGAGAAAAAACCACACACATATACAAAAATGTATTTTCACAAGATGAAGCACTATCAGTCATAACCATTTTTAAAACTTGCATCTTCAGCTGTTTTATTATAAATTTGTCACATTTTGATCATTCTTCACATACATTTCAGTCAAAAGAATTCAGTAACAAAGCTATGGAGGATATTTTATTTTGGCAATGTCACTATTATGCTCTTTCAGTTATGTATCCCCAAGCATTTAAAAAAGGAGATGATCTTTTTGTTCAGAGAAGGGAGCTGTTAGCCAGTTATGTGTTTTTTTCAAGGCTTAGCAAAATAACATCTGCTTCAGTCATGTAAGGAATGAGGACTGAAGGAGAACTTTGACCCAAAGATATTTCTCTCTTCTGTATAACTTCTGTAACAACAAAGAGTAATGAAAAAAAAAGATAAATGAGAATCAATAGTTTCATTGACAAGGTAGCTGAATGCCACTTTAATTTATTTGACAGTGTGCTTGCTGAATAATTATGCTTTATTTAACAAGATTTTCATAAATACCTCAGAGAAATGGCAATAAGAGTGTTGACTTCCACCTACCTGCCACTGATGACCCATCTGGACATGAACTGTTGTTCTCTGATCCCAAAGAATGGTGACATGTTCATCCGGAAAATGAACAACAGTGAAAAATCCAGCTTTCCATAACTGCATTTTTTGTAGGCCATCTATGTGACTAGATAAGCTCTGTGCAAAATAAAACGAGGGAGCTTATAATGGAAATAATATCTTCATAAAATGATCACTTGACAGGAAATTAAACACCCAAATAATATTGACAACATGGTTCTCAGACATATCCAAAAACACACAGAAGGCCACAGAGGGAGAAATGCTTAAGCAAAAGGAGCCTGGATTTTGACTGTGAAGTTTATTGTATTGTTATGATTTTCCAATGTTAAAAGTTGATTTTATATCAAATTTACAGGATGGGTGATGAACTGAAAATCAGAATGTTAATGATTCATCTGGGAGGTAGATGAATAGTCTTAAGGCTCCTGATTATGATTTTTACTTAGTTATTAATAATTCTGTCTCTGTCACACGCTCTTTTTTTTTTAAATATGGTTAGGTAAAAGAGATAAATGAATCAGCCTCTGGAAATAAGGAATTATCCAAATATGTCCCTAGATTACAATCTTATTTACACGAAGCATTTTTCTCTTGATCCACTAACAATCAAACTGCAACTTATTTGTAGCATGGACTAAGATGCCAGGTTTAACTACACAGTATCTCTAACCTCCTCTCTCTAGTCAGTCTATAAACTGTAATTTTATATTATAATCACTAATATACTAAACATTTACAGAATAGAGTTTGCAGCTTGGCCAAAACAAAAATGAAATTCAGGCTGTGGAGAATATACCAGGGGCTTTAATTTGTTGGGATTTTTTAACTGTATACAAATATTCCTCCTATACATTCCAGACCTGACTAAGCTCTTAGTTCTAGTGGAATTAATAGCAAAACTCCCACTGACTTCAAAACACCTGCATTACTCTTGAGATATTAAACATGATTTAAGTCTAAACAAAAGAGCTAAAATTATATCATCTAATATTTTTGTCAACTATGGAGAATATTTTGTTTAAGGTTTCAATCAATCCAGATGTGAGCAGCAAACACTGTAAAGATATTTACACCTCTGCTACTGAAGTGGCACAATAAGTTCTTGGTTATGAAAGGGAGAAATAACCAGAAAAGTACATAAGCTGTTTTTTGACCAGCAGCAAGAACCGAAACTTACTGGATTCCCAGTTTCATCATCAAATACTAAAAAAGACTTCCCAACATTAATGAAAACGTTTTTCCTGCAAATGATTCCAGTACTAAAGCAGTCAATATTCTCAATAATGACAGAAAGACTGGTTGAAGAAGTACCCTGAAGGAAAAAAACAAACAAACGTCCATTTTAAAATATACCAATATAAATATGCATATTGTTACATAGTTCAGTTAGCAGAAGCCTCAGTGTATATTTATGTTATGTATGATTCAAAGTCCAAACAATATCAAAAACCAAAAATGAAAAAACAGGACGTAGGACTCAATGAAATGCACAGCCAAAATAAGTACAACAGTAGATTTTAACAGTTTTAAATCCACTTTTAGAGATGTTTAACAAAAAAAAAAATATCTCACCTTAACTAGGTAAACCTTACAAGTTCCAACAAAGTCAAAGGTGAGCCCGTCGAAGGTCCTGTAGTGCCGGTCCCCGTACGCCGTGCACATCGATGGGCAGGGCTGGAAGGTGCACTGGAATGATCCATGCTGGCAAATGCTGAAAAATGCACCACCAACAACGGGAATATCAGCTGCAAGCCCAGAAAAATGATCACAGCTATTGCACTGAGAAGCAAAGAAACAAAAGCTGTGCAAGTGTGAGGTGTGCGGACAGAAGCATCCTGAAATGTTGGCTAGAAGCAGGACACATTAATTTACTCTCTGGGAAAAAAAAAAAACCAAAACCATACATATTGAACTCAAAACATCTAAGTTTCTTTTTCCAGAAGAATTTAGAGGCTCCAGAATACACAGACAGCACAAAAAGCCTAAAAAACCCAAAAAATATAACCAAGAACAACAAAAAATATAACCAAGAATAACAAACTAATAATACAAAACATCCAGTGCAACATAATACAATTTATTCTCTAGTGCACACCAATAACATGCCACAAAGTGAAAGCCTTCTTTTTCAGCTTTTCACCAAACATTGTTTTCTGTGCAAGCTGAATCCTAGACTCAAAAAGTAGCACGTCCCATCACTAGAGTCTTCCTGCATTCTCTGCCTGAATGAGACTTTCATAGAATTACCAAGGAAATATTTCAGTAACATTATTTTGGTTCTTAGGTTCCTTATAAGATCCATGTTGTTGGACTTACTCTTTCTGCAGATGTCATTACTCCCAAACCCCAGCCTAACAGTTTAGGAGCTTCCAAAATGGTTCAAGTTATGTCTATAGCCACCTCAAGCATCAAAGGATTTCCACCACACATCTAATGAATGTTCAGACTTGTTGAATTCCCTTTGCAGCATAAGATAATAAATGGATTCTCTTTGCATAATAAGAGGCTTTCCAGCGTTGGATAAAACGCCTCTTTCTGAATCAACCAGTTGCAATCTAAATAACATTTTCAGAAATTATGTAAGTTTTATAAATAATGGACAGAATTTCATTTCCTGCATCCACAAGTAATCATTAAAATACCATTTTTACATTCCCAAATGACCCAGACACTTCAACTGTCCTTGATAAAACAGCAAAGCTGTTGGCCTGGAATAGCTTTAGTATGAGAATCTTTATAAATGCAAGTTAAACTAAATACAGCATGTGATATAAATTCTGGTACATGCCAAAGTTTGGTAGGGCTTTTTTAATACTTTAAATTTCCTCATTAAATGAATGCTGAATATTCTGCAATTAAGGTCTTAATCTGACTTACAGAAAAATGGGATAAATCCCTAACATGTGACATCCCATATACTGAAGCAGCAGGCAGTATAAAGTTTTTTTCTCAGTGTAAGTTTTTGTCAGTATAACTTGTCCTTCATATTTTTATCACAGTGCCAATACACCACTCTTTCCAAAAGAGCAGCAAATATCTGGAAAATCCAGGCAGCTCCAGCTGCTGGTAGCATCAGGTTTCCTTCATTTCACTTAGCAATTAACTTGCACCTACATGGAGCCACTGTCCAGATCTTCCAAGACTCTGCTTATCCCATCACTGATTTGGTCCACTGCTTGTGTTCTGCATCACTTCATGTATCAATAGACAGTGCATATGGATAAAAAAAGTTAAAAGTAACACACGTGAGAGGTGTTTGCTGTACCAAAGCACAAGGAAACAGCAGTAGGACTTGCTAACTGCAGTCACCTCAGAACAGTACCAAAGGAAGGAGCCTCACTGGGCTGATGGAGAGAGAGGCAAACAGAAGAAATTATGTTTGGACTGGAAGACTGAATGCTGCTTCTCATGTTCCCCTGAGACATCAGGTTTTAGTTTTGCTCTTGCCCTATTCAAATGCTTCTCTGTATGCTGACCTCTTCAGGGCATGTGCAGAAACATTTCTTAACATGTAAAGGGAGATCCTTTTCTTTTTTCAGAAACACACAAGTCTATAGTCAGAAGGAAGGGATTAAGTTGTAGACTTAATCTTTAAAGTCCTTTAACATCTTTAAAGTCCTCTGCACCAGGCTTGTTTCACACTAAGTGAACTAATAATTATTTATCAGAATCTAGAGAGCCCTAGTTGGAAAAGCTGAGCTACCAGAACCTTATAAACTTCAAACAGCTTTTTATGAAGCATATTTCCAAGAAGTATTTAAGAATACAAGAGGCCCAATTCAGCACAGAGAGTGATCGGGAGTTGCTCAATGGTCTCAGCATACGACCAGCACATGTATTTGCATAAACTCATCTTACCTGGCACAGCACCCCATCAAAATGTTGCTCTGACAGCCTCAGCATTAAAGCACTTTATGTTTAATGTTGCCATTACATGCTAAATATTTCAGGTACTTGCATTGAAAACAAAACCTGGGAAACCTAGAACCACAGGTCAGTCAGACCCCTGGTCTTGGGTTGAAAGTTCCTGTCAGCTCACAGGTAGTTTTGCCAACTTTTGAAATTATTTTGTTTATCATATTACAGTTAAGTATTGATCTGATTTATCAATTGATGTTGCTAACACTACATTAAATATGAGTAGGATAACACTTAGTATCAACACACACTAATTGAATGCACCAACCCCATTATATATAGATAACTTCCAGGAGTTCCTAAGGGTGTTAGTTTGCACAGCACTCCCATGCTTTGCACCTTTCCTTTAACATATCAGATACACACTCCGCACACTCAGAGATTTTATATGATTTATATCAAGCAGAGCTTGTTGCAGATTCCCCTCTACTAGAGAGCAACTGATTGCCAAAAAGCCATTATCACTTAATCTGTCTTTGCTTCTGGACATGGAAGACTGCAAAAGCATGACAAGATTAAGGATTTCTGCATGAATTAATGAGCGTGGCCTCAGGGAAAAAAAAAAAAAAAAAAAAAAAAAAAAAAAAAAAAAAAAAAAAAAAAAAAAAAAAAAAAAAAAAGAAAAAAGGAGAAGGTTAAATATCCAGTGTCTTTCTCCCTGCACTGCTGCTGCCTTTGGTAAAGTCTCCTACAGATTAGATGGGATAAATTAATTCTCTCTGATGCAAGCAATCCCACACCAGGTCCAAATGGAGAAGCCTTTGGAGACAAGGGGGTGAATAACCCGGGTCGCTTTACCTGCCTGCCCAGTGGAGATGGCTTCTAAGTCGCTTCCCCAGTCGACCAAAGGGCTACAAATCTCTTCTAGAGCAGCTACTGAGGACCTGACGAGAGGCAGAGGAAGGCAGTCAGCACAAGGCTGGAGGGGGCACCACATCCAGACAAGGCAGAGCCTGGTGCTCCAGACAAGCCTTCCCTGGGCTGGGCAGGCCAGGAGCAGCAGCTCACCAGGGGACACCAGTTAAATGCTCCTGGTAGGCTGCAAGGAGGGCAAAAAAAGAGGGAACTGCTCTGCTGGGAAGCTGGAGGCTACACCTCTACCACAGCATCATGGTGCTTGGCAGCACAGCTGATTTTTCTGAGGCTCTTCTGATAAGACAAATGGCACTGCTTAGTGCCAGCCTGCAACACTCAGCCATGGTCAGAGAGGAAAACAGGCAGAGATGGTCAGGAAATGAGCTTGTTTCAGGCAGGATCAGGCAGGTGGGGTGTATTTTCACATTCCTGTGAAGCTTATTCAAATGGCGGTAAAACACATCCTACTGAGAGTGCTGGAGGAAACCTGGCAGGGTACGTGCTGCCTTTACAACACTGGATAGTAACAGGAGCAGTGCCTGAGTGTGTTTAAACGATCCTATCAAGCCTTGCCTATTAGAATTCTCCCTCTGAAGGCTGACTGATTCATCATATACACAGTTACCCAAATACACAAAATCAGTGACCAGTTCGTCAGTTTCTTTGCTCGGTACATGATGTGCTCAGTACTCCCCTAATTCAACACAGTAGTGGATGCACATTTAAGGACACAGGGTTATGTCCTGGTCTCTAGACTGCTCAGATTCAGTACCAAATGTGAAAAAGAATAAGTAAAAAGCTTTTGAAAAATGTCACTCAGGTGTAATATTTAAGGGATTTTACCTGTACTTAAGGAATATTAGCCAAGACCTCAAAAATAAAACAATTTCGTTTTTCTAAATCAAGATTTTTAAAAACTAAAAAGATCCCAAACCGCTATTATTTTGTCATGTAAAGCACTTCGGAACAACAAAACCTGTACCAGTTTTAATAGCTCTTTGAAGAAATACAAATACAAAGTCAAAGTAGATGATTCAGATAATCTGCTGTGAAATTTAGGATTAAAACACATGAAGAAAAAATAAACAACCTACAAATACTAAAGTGAACTCATCCCTTAAATAGATCTCCACTTACCATGTATGACAGGAAGAAATGACTTTGTCGCCTGGAAAATATTCCTTCCCCTTCCATGAGCATGGACATTCATCTGCATCCAAGCACATGTCCCCATGTTTCACAAGACTATCAAAAAACCACAAAAAATACACATTCAGCAGCAGTACAGCTGGTATCCAGATACAAAAATATTTTCCTGGACTTTAAAGTTACTGCCATTTTTTAAATTGAGACCCAAATAATATTTAAAGTCTTCTGAAGTGGCACAATTTTAATAATAATTTGGCATGAAAAATTTGGTACCTTCCTTTCACAGGTACCTGAATATTTTATCTTTATTAAGTGCATTTTGGACACTAACCCTCTGAAGACTGACTTGTTGATATACAGATTCTAACCTCAGGGGAACTCAGAATTTCTAGAAATCCTCTAAAGTTCATCAAATTTCTTGTAACTCAGACAATTAAATTGCATTTAACTGACGCCAAGAGATAATCCATGAGATGTGGGAGCCATAACAGCCTTTTTTTCTAGTGGTATGTACTCTTACTGTCCAAAATTAGTGGCATATATAGTCTAAGGATTTTCAAATAAGGATTTCTTCTTAGCCCCTTCTTTTCTTTCCCTAATTTAAAATTTTATTTTGCTGCAGTTATTCTATAGCTGTAGTTACACCTCTTGCTCCAGGAATAGTTTAACCAAGACCAAAAGAGCTATCCTGGCTGCATGAAATTATTGTTTTAAATTAATATTTATTTCCACATGACAGGCACCTTCATGCAAGCAATTACAAATATACTCAATTTTAGTGACAGAAGTGTCCTCATTCTTCAAAGGAGATTTTCATTATAACACAGATCACCATATACAGAGCTATTTACAGTTCAAGACTAATGTTATGAATTTGTGTTTACACACAACTCCTAGATAATCAGATAAAAATAGGAAAGTGAAAAAGATTACTTTCATAAAGAAACAGAGGAAATCTTGCCTGGCAAGTCTAAACAGAGTAAATAGTCCTAATTGTAAAATAAAAGGTTTGTGGCTTTTTGATAATATTCAGAAAATCTGAAATTAGACAAAGAGAGAGATAGAGATCTCCAGCAGATTCTACAAATAAATGTCAGGAAATACACCAGAAGAATTGAGTTATTTTATTAAATAAGCTATCATTTCACTGAGCCCAGGAAAATTGCATTTCTTTCAAAAACCAATTCAATTTTTTACAAATATTGTAATGCTGTTGGATAAGCAAAGCGATGCCAATATGGGACCTGAGGGTCCAGTAACAGGTAGAGCAGCTGTGATGACAAATCCATCTCTCAAATGAAAGCTGTGAAACTTGAACTCTTGACAAGCTGCAGCAGTGTCTTTCACTCCAACTGCTGCAGCTCCAAGTTGTTTTGATCCTGCCCCATTCCATACAGCAAAAGAATCCAGAGCAGCTAACACACCAGCTCCATAGTAAAAGGAGCACATATTACTTACAGGCACCACGCAGTCTAGGATTAACCTTGTTTCTAATATTTGAAACCTATTTGTATGGAGAAATAAACTGTCTCTTTAAATGGTACTTTTGGGCAGATACTTTTTTTTTTCAAGTTCAACTTTCAAGTTCAAGTTTGTTTGGAATCTCAGTACCTCTCTGTAGTAATAAAAAAATACAAAAATACAAAGAAACTTGTAATAAAACCTGTACCCTTCTGTACAGGTTTTCCTGGGTTCCTAACAGATTCATTGTTCCTGATGTCTAGCACTGACATTTGGGCAAGATAAGGCACCAGGGACAAGATGTGATAGGTGTGAGGGTAACAATAATGTTTTGTTTCCCTGCTATCCAAAAGGAAACATTTCATCATTGAGTTCGTCATGAGGCATTTTATTTGCTCGTATTAATGAGTTTGTAATTTGCATGTGACTCTTCTTCAGTGTGCTATGTATCAGACAAATTTACAGCTATGTGAGGCTTATGAATGGGAGCATGCAGAACACCATAAACCCTCCTCCCCCATCAAACTGAAAACCTGTCATTTTCCTCCAGGATAGGTGAAGTGTTCTTTGTAATCCATACTTATTTCAAGCATTGTGTCACTGGGAGACAATCAGCTGTGAGACTGGAATTCCCACTGGTTTAAAGCTGCTCAGAACTGAACAGGGCACATTCAGACACAAAGAGATCACACCGACAAGGTAACACTAAATGCAGTTTTTTTCCCCACGTTATTACACTGGATTAAAAAAAAAGGTGATAACAGCTTTCTCTCTTGTAAAGCCAAGCAAATGGATAGATTTCAATGATCTAAGAACTCACCACAAATCCCTACAGAGAGGCCCTGCACAGCTCCTCTTTGAAGTATCAAACATTTCTTTCTTGATGCTTGTACTTAACTGTCCAGCCTACAATGAACTGCAAAGACACAAGGACAACTATCCCACTTCACCCTGCTGAACATTCACTTTCATTATTATCAATACCTTTCTGCATTCACACAGAAATATGTAAATAATCTTGGTAAAAGCACCATTACAAGTTATGTTACCTGTGACTCATCAAACACTCCTTCACTTCTGCAAAGATCACAAATCTTGGCCAAAACAATAAAAAAATTGCTCTCCCAGCAGAGCAGTTTTCAAAAGTCTGTGTCTTGCACAAGCTCCTTCACCTCTCTTCTGCAACAGCCTACCATCAACTGATTTATGCAGCCACAAGTTCTTTTGCCACAACACTGAATTTGCTCTCTGAAGGTTTCACAGATTTTCCTACAAAGGTCTGCAGTAGAATATAAGGGAGGCAAAAAATGAACAAAATAAGCAGCAGGGAGCATTTGACTCGTCTAATCAGAAAACAAGAAAAAATTCGAGAGAAAAATCCAACATCAGTAATGTTGCTATAGCACCTAATGCCTTCATTACAGTTCATTCACAGCCTAGACAGGGAGAGCTAATAGATCCTGGCTGACTTCTCTTTTTTGTTTGGGGAGCTTTTTAAAATCTCTTCTTTCCCCTGATTTATTATACCGCCATGTTAACTAACTTTGTAGAATGCTTGGAAAGTTTTTGTTATTCTCACTATACCCTTCCATCTTTCTGTGTTAACAAATGATTTTGATGCTTTAACAGAGCTATTCACTTTCTTTGGCAGCTTCACCAGCTTTACCCTGGATTGGAAACCTTCCTGCAATCAGCTCCACCACCAGAATTTCAGAAAGGAACTCGGAACATAACAGAAGTCTTCCTTTGAAGTGACTGAGTTTACTATTTCTCTTCCTAAAAATTAGTCAGAAAGTAGAAGGTCATATGGAAAGGTGCTTAAGAACCTGAATGATACTGGTGAAATTTTACTGTCAATTAATACAAGTACAGGGAAAAAAATAGGCTATTTGCAGCTAGTGTAAACTAGAAAGTAGGAGACCAAGAGGGTTTGTAATTATTGCAAGAGGAAACAAGGAACTCCAAAATCTATCAAGCAAAGTTGCAAGTCTGCAAAGCAGAAGAGGATGGAAAAGAACTGGATTGTGTTGAAAGGGCACTGCAATTGATGTTTTCTTTGGAAATGAGCTCCTGAACCTTCAGCATGCTGTGTCTATTGCCATTAGAAAAAGCAACAAGCATAAAATCTGGTGTGGATAAATATTGGTTCCTAAAACACCCAAACACAGGAACATTGATGCAGTCTTCGTAAGAGAATTGTATTTTCCTGAGGAATTAGTCAAGTGTACAGCCATGATGTGATGTATCCTCATATGGGTTAATCCTTATTTGCCTGGAAAATGTTAAATCTCAACAGACCTCTCGAAAGCTCTGCTCAACACAAAAGTTTAGATTTATTAAAAAAACAGCCTGATAGCCACAGCAGGGCCATCCAGAAGAGTGAGGTTTGGACAGAACACAGTTTTTGTTTTCAGGCTAATAATAACAGTAAATTCTGAATTTAAACTGAGGAGCAATAGGTCTTCTGAAAAATGATACTGAACACACACCAAAAGCACAAGACTTTGATTTAATCCAAGGAGACTTATTTTAAGAACGTAATATGGTCAATGTAATTACATTAATAAAGATCAGTTTTCTAAAAATATTTGAAACAGATCATCTATGTTATTCCCATCTTAATTCTTCATTAATAGAGTTGTTTATCCATAAGCACATTTATAAGATGACAAAATTAATTGTTTTCTTTGTGAAAATCAAAGTGATGAGTTTTTTTTAATAAAACCTTCCAAGAATGTGTTCAAGCTTGTTATGTGTGACATGATACATAGCACAGAAATGCAATGATAATTTAGAAATTTTTAGAAGGAAAAATCTGGCATGATATTCCTTTCCCAACGAGATGCAATTATTATGAAATAGACTTGGAAATTGCTATGTATTTCAGCTAATGGAAATGTGAATGGATAACATGATCTAAAACAAATACTGATGCATGTTATTAAACAATCTGAGTCAGTCCAAATGAAAGCATCTGTCTTCAAAAATAGGACAGGGCTCTTGTTAGAATCATAGAACCATTTAGGGTGGAAAATACCTCTAAGTTAATAACTCCAACCATTATAATAACCCCACAAAACTATGTATATTGCAAGTACAGCACAAATGTTATGCTGTACACTCTATAAAGCATAAATCAGTTAAATCCAACTTATGCTGCAGTCAAAAGGTAAAATCCTGTCAATGGGGGAAGTGAGAAAACAATTCCTTCAGGAAAGTGACTGCTTTTCTTGACACAAACACTAACAGCAAGCTGTAAGCAACAATGAACAGAAGCTGTTTTGGAGATCATTACTGGTCTGACTGGAGACCATGAAAAAAAAAACAATGGAATAGGACAGGCACAAAGTAGCATATGTCCATCTGGAGCAAACATGTCACAGAGCATCCAGAGATGTAGGAAAATGTGACATTTTCCCCCTTCTTTATTCCCCACCTTTTCCTTTACTCTGTCTTTGCTCTTTGCTTCATCTGCAGCCTGATTAAGGATTGTGTCTCCATGTCAAATCATGCACATTTGGTATAGTTAAGGAGGAAAACTAATTTGATTCGTAGAAACCCAGAAGCAGAAAATGGAATTCAAATGTCATACTTCAAAAAATATGCACTGAGTATTACTTTTTTTGAAATTCAACATAGAAATATAGAATATTTCCCTTTAAATGGTGACAGATGAAAACCAGTAAGAAAAAATATAAATAAAGCCTTAAAAATTAATTAATATGTCAGGCAAAGTAGGGTGAATCAACATTAGAAAGTGAGTTCCAGGAGAATTAATGCTCATTTTAAAGGCTTCTAAAATGGATGGAAAGTGGATCATCAATTTTTGTACCTTGAAAACTGTAAGCCACAGAATAATCTCCTGTAAATTTAGGTATTTACTTAAGCATGGTTACTTGCACCTGATTTACACACTGAAGCTTACAGCTGCACTGTAAGCACACAAAAAAAAAAAAGTAGTAGTGAAGTATTTGTAAGAGTATTTCAGACTCCAGATATCAGAAAAACAGACTGCAAAACAAAACCACTGCCCCCTTGAAATCTTAACACCACTTCTGTGAAAAGAGGCTCTTTTTTGTTAAGTTCCCTTCAGGGTATCACTGAGAAATAATCACCCCACTAAACAGATCAGAAAGGTCCTTCCTCCTGAAAAAAATGCAGCTTCCTAAACAGGCTTCTTAGTTGGGACATATTCACTTTACTTCACTCACTTTTTAAATTATTTTACCTAAATCAAACATATTAAACTGATTTAATTGCTGCTTAAACCAGCTTAGTTTACATGCAATTAATCAAGATAAACTGATGCAAGATCTCAAACAGGAACCAAAACATGAATAAAGGAATTAAAGTTACTATTTCAGGTAAAGGACTAATGTTAAGATCAAAGAAACTCCATGGCTGTTTTACCCTTTTAAAGTGGACAATGTCACCTCAGTTTTTTATTTCACCAGTAAGAACTGATAGTCCAGAAAAGGGATTTCAAAGTTGCATAAATTCACAGTGCATTGAATCCCGCACTGCTTGAAATGACATGAACACAGGAAGAGGTACTGTATAAAGGTGATGGTATTTTACCCATTTTTCTCTTCCAAAAATTTAACCAAAATTTTTTCATTACTCTTCAGGACTAGCTTTGACTCTAAGTTGTTCAATCAGCATGAACCACTGCAGTGTGAATTCAGTGACTGACTTAAAACATTAGGGCTCTTCACACCCAACTTCTATCAGGAGCACCTCTTACTGTAATTCCTAAACAATTAAGATTCATTATCTAAAAAAAAACCTGCATAATTAATCCATAGCATAAGTCTCTCACTTTTTCCAAAAGCACACCTAAAACCACACACCTTTAGGATCATCTTAATGTTTCCCAAAGCAACCTCAAATAAAAACAAATATACGAGCAAAATAGGATTACTAGAGCTGAATATTTAAAATAAGTCAGTTTTGACAAGTCTGTAAGTGATTTTAATTTCTACTTCATCAGTACAGACTGATATTCCTAATCCAAACCCTAGGCTTGTAACACTGCTTCCTAGTTCTGCCTTAAGCAGCACTGAGGGTAAAATCCTGAAACACAAAAAAAGCCTTTCCCTTTGCATATCCTCAAAAAAAAAAAAAAACCAACCAAAACCCAAAAAACCAAAAACAAACCACAAAACACACTCAAACCCTCCCCCCACCCCCAAAAAACCAAACCAAAACCCACACACCACTAAACAACCCAAACAAAAAAACCAAAACCAACCAAACAAAAAAACCCCAACAAACCTAAACAAACAACCCTCAAAAAACCCCAAAAAACTACAAAAGAAAACCAAATAATTTTGTGCTAGTATCTCTACAGGCAATATAGTGCAGAAAAGAATTCAGTTTGCCAAAATTACAATAAAGACAAATCATCTTAGTTTTGTATTTTTATCTCTAGGAAGATATAACACTTAGCTTCTTACAACCAGAAAACTGTATTATCGGAGCTTTGGGATCACCAACACTTGACATTGACTCTTCCAATGCTAAAAAATAAATGCAATTGCTTACATTCTAGACTTAAATTACACCAGTAATTTAAGTAGTAGAAGCAGTAGAGATCACAAATTCAGAGGTTATGCATACCAGAACAGCAGAGAATAAAAAGTTTGTATGATCTGAGTTGCCAGCCATATACTGCTGCTCAAGGCAGCTTTGAAGCATGTCAGCCTGTCCAAGAGGGTGAATTTTTGCAATTATGAAAATATCTGCCTCCAGTTAATTTCAAAGTCTACCTTAGCACTGCATTTTTCAACATGGCACCATACTGTGAGTTCCACTAATTACAGGTTCCATTTCATATGAACCACTTCACATTTCATGTTTCTCAGTATTAAAGCAAAATCCCAAAATCCTGAGTAGCAGTATTTCATCATGAGAGAGAAATATCTACACCTCACTCAGTAAAAATGCACAGACTTCAACTGAGCTGTTTCAACAGTTCAAGTGATTTCAGAGTTATAACACTAAAAAGCTTCAGGCTATGTGCTTAAAGAGACTAAATTTCATCAAAAAATAACTTAAACACATTATTGTTATTTTTATAATCAAAATTCTCTCAACAATACAGTACTTGATGCCACAGCAGCTCATCTGTACAGTATCAGCATAAGTCCCCAAGACTTAAGAAATCCTTTTGAGGGAAAAAACACTGAAAAGTATGCCTATGAATAAATAAACTTGTCTCTCTCAGCCAAATATTGAAATAAGAGCTTAGATATTTGAAAAAAACTAAACATTAAATATACATTATTCTGCTGTAACACACAGATTGAATAGTATTATTTCAATGCCATCTCTATATTCTTGGTTTTTTGATCATATTATTATGAAGTATTTAACTCCTGTCTCTTGGTTTGGCATTTATGATGACTTTTAAGAGCCAGTATTGTGGGGTAAGCCTTCACAAGTTTGATGCTCAGCCTTTGACAGCTCAAATTGTCCAAGAAGAATTACTTAATCATCTTTGTGGACCAAAATATGCAAATCTGTCTGTACTTACCCTGGTGGGCAGACACAACCTGACACACAAGGAAGGTGTGCTGACAAAGTGAGGTTTAGCAGCTGATTCTCACAGGTCCTTTCTCTGCTGAGCTCAGGATCCACTTGTGGATTACTGCAGTTAATATAAATCTGTCCAGCTGGGCAGCTGTGGGCTGGGGGAAAAAAATTGACAAATCCTTTAGTCTTCATACCTGAAATTTTGTACTGTGCAAATAAGAATTTGTAATACAGAAATTATAACGTCCAGCAACAGTAGTAACATTCAGTTGCCTCTCCTCATTATTTGGGGAAAAGCTAACCTTTGTTTGGCCTTACTGAAGGTCAGCTGTTTATCATGCATCTAAGCTTATCTGCATTAGCAATCAAAAATTAGTATTTTAAAATACCAGGGGAAAAAGGTTATTCAGATTAAACAGTATTTTGAACAGTTAGGCTGGTACAAAACAGGAGTATTACTTTCAAACACAGAAATATATAATTATGGATCCCCTCGCAGAAGTTAATTTGTACACATGGCACTATCTTCTATTTCAGACAAGGGATTCCACAGAGACTGGAGGAAATTTATTCACTGAACCTGAAGTATCTTTTCCCTCTCTCTTCACTCACCTATCATGCTGTTATCACAGTTCATTACACCATCCCTGCAATGGCTGCAATAGAAATACACAAAGATGTACTGAGAGGCAGGAAGGTCGAAAATATTAATATATTCTATTTAGTAATGCAGAATAAGTCAATAGAAAATATTCTATTAATGTTCATATTGAACATTATAACTGTGGATAAAATGTGCATTGCCTTAACACATTAAGAACATGAGTTGAACTTCAAACTTTTGCTTTATGCATAATGTTATTATGATTTAAGATGCATAGGCTGACAAAAAAAAAAAAATACATATGCCCCCATACTGCTCCCCAAAACACATTTCCCCTCTATGGAACAAATCAAAACCACATAAAACTCAACCTAACAGGATCCTGTATGCAGGGAAGCACTGAGAAACCTAACACTGTCTGCTCCTTTCTAATTTGAGCCAAAATAGACCAGTACTCTTCTAAAACGGCAGCAGCTCCTATTGCAACTCATTGTCAGGGGAAAACTGTAGCAGTGCAGGCTGAGTTTCAGGTCCTGGTCTTCACCTGAGACCCCGAGGCCATGAAATCCAGCACTGTTTTCCCACTCTTTTGCTACGGCTAATGCATCCCCAGGACTCCTACTGTTGGTCAGCAGACTCAAAACCAAACTCCATGGGCTACAGCTGTGGACACGTTTGGAGTTGTGTATGGACTCCAAAGCCCTGCAGGAAAAGTGCTCAAGGACTGCACAGTATCACTCAGGCAAGAGGAAAAGGAGTGCCAAAGGAAACAGAGGGAGGTAACTCAAAGGCAAATACAACATCAATGAAAATACTTTAAATAACTTGCTGAAAGCAACAGAGAAGAAAAGCTATTCCATAGAGAAGAAATTCCAGTTTCAAAGTGGGAAGTGCTAAAGATGAAGTAATTGAGAGGAATAAAGGATAGGGAGAATATAATAAAGACCCTAATTTTTTCTAACAGAAAGTGACAGGTAAAGACTTCATTACGTAGTATTTTTTCCAGTTCATCCACACATGTATTCCTACATGATTGCTAATGTACTACTTAGCACAACTGACAGTCTGTACCTCTACATTTGTAAGCCTTTCCTCTCAACTGATCTGTATACATAGCCTTAAGAAAACACCTCGAGTAAAAATCACAACTAAATGGAAGACACAGATCTCTAATTCTAGCTAAAGTTGAAGTAGTTATAAACCAGTAGACTTTAATTTTATTAACAAACAGAAGTTGTCAGATCCCAAACAATTCCACTGAAATCAACAAAGAGGATTTTTACCTGCAGCGATTTCAAAAAAACTACACTTGTGGACCATCACATGATAAACACATCCATCACAAGGGTCAGCAAAATTAGCTGAACTAGACCTTTAAGGAAGAGGATTAAAGATTTACCAGGAGAGGAGGAGGATTAAAGATTCACCAGGAGAAGCCCCTTCTCTTGACTGCCAGGGCTGTTTGGCACATTTTGCAAACAAAAACACCTTGGGGGGCAGGCAACAGTGCACCCAGCCTTTGCAGGGCCCCATGTGCAGAATGGGCACACTCCAGGGAATCTGCCCTAAGGTAAAAAAATAAGCTAACTTGATGAGTAAGACATCAATTTATAATAATCAGTATTTATGGACTGCTGACAGAGTGAGAAAGAGTTTGTGTGTTCTTGCTAAGTGCCCCTATTGCAATAGAAGTGTGACAACAGCAATCTCTAATATGGCCTCTGTTAACAAACTAAAGTTTGTTACACTGATCTATCACAGACATCATTTGGTCTGCTTTGCTTTTAATTAAATGCTGTAACAACTGATACAGGCAGTGAGAGCTCAGATATTATTTCTGAAAGCTTTTTATTTACAGAACTTGTCGTCCACATTATTTAACCTTCTCCAGACAGAAATATCTGTTGAAAAGGATGCATCTGGCAGGAGCCAGGATCATCTAACAAGCTTTCTTCTTTAATGTCATGACTGCAATGATGCAAATGGAAGAGCAAGAGGACAAGAACAAATGCCAAATGTAAGCAAGAAAAACAGATGCTTATTTACCATTGGCTGCAGCTGAGAGTTTTTTGTGTTGTTTCTTAGTTGATAAAAGCCACATTGCTCTTTTACAATGATCCTATACTAGTGGAAGAGAGATTCTTAATAATTCCTCATAAATGGATTAGAATCTGGTAAAGGGAAGGAGAATAGCAATGAAGTTCTATGGACAGTCAGGAAATGTCTGCACTTTTCTGGAGCTCTCCACATTAGCATGGATATAAGAAATTATTGTGGCTTTTCTTTGTTTTGCACTCCAATATATTGCATTACAAAGAACAGCAGCCTGAAAAGCCTAAGCTCTAAAGGACCTCTGTCAAACAGAGAACACTGATGCAGGTTTCCTTGGTAGGTTTCATTAAGAAAAAACTAAAACAACAAAAAGAAAACCCAACACAGTAGCCAAAATTATTTGGTAGAGCTCTTAAAGCAACACAATTTATGTGAAAACACAATTTAGCATCTTACCATTTGCCTAAAGATGTCATGACATTTTCTCCAGGGGGATAGTCAATTCCTTGAAAATAACATGGGCATTCATTTCTGCAATAGAGCAAAAACATTAACTGATTAACCCAAAGTTAAAAAAAAAAAAAAAAAAAAAAAAAAAAGACAGAATTCCCATTTACTTAACTGCTGTTCAAATTTCAGTTGCTTTGTTGGTTTTGGTGAGGTGTTTTTAGTTAGCCAGTGATTTTCTAGCTGTTCAGGGGCTTTATATAAATGCAAGAAATTGATCTCGACACTGCTGTATAACTCAAGCACATTTCAAACCAAATCAGTAGGAAGATGGAACTTATGTTTTGCATCTTACATGCCAAAAACCAGAGAGAATGCATCTTTATCATGTGTAACAACTAGAGCTGATGATGTTGGATGAGTGTCCGTGTTACAGAAAAGCTATTTTTGATCAACACAGACATCAGTTCTGTATAATTGTAAGAGACCTTGTCAAGTTCACAGATGCGTATCATCTACAAGGGTACAAATTAATTAGCTTTCCACTCTGACTTGCAAATGGGGTGGTCTGAAACACTGACTATCAGAACTGCAACTTTACCCACCTCTGTAGGCATCGCTCAGTCTTGGTATCCAAATACATTCCAGAGGGACAAGCACAGCCTTCAACACAATCACTGCTGCATGTCTCTGGCACAGACAGGGCTTGGCAGGTTCTGCCACAGGTAGATACACAAGTACTGTACTCCTTTGTGTCTTCACATGAAAGAGCTGTCCAAACGAAACAAATCTCTCAAATTACGCTGCAAGAGACTCAAGTACCTCCCAACAGTTTTCTGATAAACATCTCCATTCTTTTGTTCCCAATCACATTAAATTCCACTAAAATTGCTATCCTGGCACTACGCTGAGTAAACTACACAGATGTAAATCCACAGTAATAACAAGTGGAATGAGTCTGGGCACTTAATCCAGATTTACACTGTGGAAACTGAACAGCTGAAGCCTTTCTGCCTCTAACTCTGAAAATACTTGGTATTTAATCATAGGCTTATGAAAATGCACAACTCCTTAAAAAAACCTTAAAAGCTTTAAATAAAATGTGTACTTCGTAGATGTTGCACAACACCATATTAAATTTTTTTATATATATGTATATGTATATATCTGTCTCTTATAAAGCTCTACTAAAAAAAGCTGAAGCTCTTGAAATACTAACAGATTCATGTATTTTAAAGGCTACAAGCATGACTTTTTAAACATACTGTAAGAAAACTACACTTGTTTGCAGAAAAGTAAAATAAAATCAAATGGTTTGAATGACTCAATCATAAGTGGACACAGGCATTCATGCCATAATAACTGCAAACAAGGCAGTCTTGTCAGATACACATACAGATATTCCAGCTTGAGATGCTTAAGGTGGACCAACTCAACCCTCTTTATCATGCAGTACAACATGGATAATTACATGAAGTGATGACAACTACTAAATGTTAAGTTCTTGAATGCTCCTTAGAAAAGATTCTCAGACTCCTTAATAGAGACCCAGACCTACATCACAGGTGACAGTTCCAGGTTGTTTAGCAGAGTTTCCAATTCTATACTCTTTTAAAAATATATGTGAGGGCTCAACATGTTTGATCAATATCTTTCACATCTCTAAAAATTAACATGAACTAAAGAATTTAATATCATCCTTTGCTTGTGAAGCTTTATGGAGTAACATAACAGATGTCACCATTATCTAAAAAGATACATATATTCTATATTCTTCTATTCATTTTAAACTAAATAACAGCAATACCAAGTTTCAACACTTGCTTCAGCACTCGGTGTATTTCAGTGTCACAGTAAGAGAATAAGCCAAGAGATTGTCAGACAGCAGAAGTCAACAGCAATCCAACTAAAACTGCTAAATACCATCATTCTTCATCTTGTTCATTTAAAGAAATCTCATAAACCTAGCATCTACAAGGAAAAGAAATCTGTTTATGCAGTTCATGAATAATACCTATATGGTAGGAGATATGCAATGCCATATAATAAGGACAGACATATTCTGAATTCTGTACACATTTGAAGCCCTCCAACTACATAAAAAATATTTGTAATGTTTTGTAAGCCAAAGAAGTACAGAAAGTAAACTATAAAGGAAAAAAATCCTCTAAAAACAGGGGTACAAGTTCTGACTTGACAGTAAACTCTTTAAAAATGAACCTTGTCCTGTGCACAAAACATCACTCTAAAATTAATGATTTTCTCATTTAGAAGACTGCAGTGATTTAACTTTGTTTTCTGATTGTCTTTAAATTCCTCAGGCAGTAACTATTTAGGTCTAGAAGTGAAAGGAAACTCACCACAATCTGGAACAGCTCCTCTGAAATCTATTACAACTCCAAACCTTCGGCAATGATGGGCGTAATGGGCCAGAGCAGAGCAAAAACAAGTCTGTCCACATTTGCAAGTGTCTCTTCTGCACTGCTCAAAATAGGGAACAGGACTCAAATAGGGGTAGCATGGAGCAAAAAGATCTTTCGTAAGGATGCTACAAGCTTCCGCTGCATAAGAGGCTACACAAATAACAGATTAAAAACTGTTTCAGTGAGGGTTTTCAAAGAGACTTGGAACAAAAAGTGTCTTCTAAACAACACAACCAATCATGGTTATATACTACTGCCACATAAATGATTATTAATTTTATCTTATTATCTTGGATAACTATACAGCTGTACAGGAGGACTAACATTCACATCCCAATCTGTTACCAAGGATGCAGCTTTTTAGCACTGCACATTGGGTAAATACTCAAAAGGCAGGTGATGTTGTAGCAGGAGACGTGAAATTCCCTAGCTGAAATTACAGGGAAAAGCTTAATGCACTACCTCTATATCTTTACAAGTGTTTAGTGTCCGATACAAAAAGCGGTAGGAATTGTGAAATAGATATAACTAATGATCTACAAAGTTGATCATTATTAAAGGATGACTTAGTCACCATCTGTGATCCTCATGACATCATCCACCTGTGTATTATCCCAACTGGACCCTTTCAGCTAATATCTATAGGCTGGCAGTGAGTAAGCCTCTTTCTACTACTCATTCTCTTCCACAGTAGACAAATAAATCAAGCATTCAGAGTTTTTTCAGCATTCTTAAAAATGAATACTGCAATAGTTTTGAGTCTCCATCTTAATTAGTAGCATCACCAATACAAGACATTCTACCAAAATTTAATGCATGTCTAACTTAATGCAGTGTAACTGCAAACCAGAAATAAAAACGACATATTTCAAACATCTCTGCAAGTATTACAAAATCCTCAAGCAATCCACCATGTGATTTTTTTTAAAGAATTGAACTCAGCTGCCTCTATTCTACCCCTAGGTACTAATCTCTTCAATGGGTAGGACTAGTTTTTACTGCACCTGATCCAGCTAGGAAAATGGGCACAGATGTACTAAGTAGAAATGCATTTGTCAATAAGAATTTGCCCTCACTGCCCACCTGCCTGCAGATGAACATCACACGGATCCACCTGTGAACTATCATGCACATGAACACACGCCGATGAAGTTTTCCATGTGTTTCCAAACAGCTCTGGCGTGCTTTCTGTTACTCCAACTGGAGATCTTTCACAAAACAGAAGTCAGTCAGAAAAGGCATAGTGAATTTGCAAAATGGTCTCAGCTCTTACACCCTGTGATTCAAGCTCCTCTTTCACTATTCTATATTCTCATTCACTTCTCCATACAACTAATAATAAGTTTCAGGACTTGGTGGGGTTTTTTTTTTTTTTTTTTTTTTTTTTTTTTTTTTTTTTTTTTTTTTTTGTTTTTTTGTTTGTTTTTTTTTGTTGTTGTTGTTGTTGTTGTTGTTGTTGTTGTTTTAAAGGTAGAGGCCCAGAAACAAGAGAGAAGATGTCCTCTAGAGGACGTTTTTAAGGAAGAGAAGACCAAAACAGACCAAATTCTATTTTTATAAGAGAGTAGGGAGCATCACTGTCCTGATAGTTTAAACTCCCTTATTTGAGCTTTCGGTTCCTTAGTGATATCTGATCCATTTAATCTCTCCTCTGCCTATACTTCCCTCTCTGTTGCTGACTTCCCAGGCTCTTTATTCCTTGCAAGAAAGAGAAAAGAAAAGAAACTCAAGCGTCCAGAAATATAACTGCAAAAGCAATTGAACAGATACCTATGAGGCCTAGGTAATAGAAGCTGAACAATAAAGACTTTGATCAAAATAACCAAGGCACAGTAATGTACAGAGAGAATGCTCAAAACTGTGCATTTAAATATGGAGTGTTATACTTGAGGGAAAAGACTGCATTATGCACACAATCAGGAGTATTGCCACTGGTCACACACACTGTGTCAAGTCTCAGCACAATTTGTAAGACCTCAGCTTTAAGGGGTTTTTTTACAGTATCAACTACTGCAGAGCTTCTCATTTGTGTGAGAGCAATCCAAAGACTGTCATCAACAATACACTGCAAAACTACCTGTCAAACAGAAATATTTCAAGTAGTTTTACATAAATAGTATCTCTCCATTGAGTTTATGTCTATATATTTCCTAGTCTCATTATAAATAATAGTCTGATAATACTTTTTAATCTGTAACACAGAAACTGCTCAAAATTCCACTGCTCTATTAGTGTATGTGTCTTTTTAAATGGAAAGCTTTTCCATTTTTCAATTAGTTTTGAGTTAGAGAAATTCCAGCTGTCCTGACAGCATAAATTTCTTCTACTATTTCCTTTTTTAATCCTGTCATGTCCTAAATTGTGTTCTTCTCCCAGCTCCATTAGGCTACTCTAATCCACTGGAAGGCAATTTGTTCTTTAGTGTCTGTGAAAATTACGTCGCAAAGAAACTGAGCAAACAGCAGCTTTGACTGTAGTGCTTGGGCAGCTCTGGCCACCTCTCCCTGCATCACAACGAAGGGAAGCTCAGGCAGCAGCCAGCTCCTGTTGCTGGTCTGCAGGCACTGAACAATGGAGGCTCTGTCAGAGACAGTAGATTAGGGCTCACAGGAGAAAACAGGAGCTGGAAAGAGACAGTCTTGCAGAGAGGCAGAGAGTTCCTTACATAGGCCACTCTATTTTGGACAACATTTTTCTAGAAAAATAGGTCTTGTGCATCAGATGTATTCCACTAGAATTTTATATTAAAATATTTTAAGCAAAACCTAGCTTGATATCCTAGAAGCTACAGATTATCTGTTAGCAAACTAACCCTACTATCTATCTCACTAATGCAAAACTTCAAAACAAATTATTCTTGGTATCTATCCTTTCAGCTTCAGTACACACTTGATCTACTACTCTAACTAGAGATATTCATATACTGGCAGACAGAAATCTTGCAGCTCTGCATACAAAAAATCATCTTCTGTGTTTCCATTGAAGGTTCCACAAAGCCCCACAGTGTCGTCCTTCCACCGTTCATCCACTTGAAGGTAAAGCCTCAGCCCTTCTCTGTCGTAGAGGATCTGCAATCCAATCTGTGTCTTTACTTGCAGAAATACAGAGGAGAGTTTCCGTATTTCAAATACTTCTGCAGAGTAAAAACAGACATTGTTCAAAGGCAAAGGAAACCAGCTTGAAATTTACACTTTGTTTCCTGTAGTTTCACTGGTGTTGGTTTCTATCACTTTAACATAAGTCTTTTTCCTGTTAAGGCCCTGTTTTCCTCTAAACATTTCTCATGAAAGGTTATACTGATTCAAACTTTAAGAACAAAACAAGAAACTTGTGAAACTCACCACACTTTCTAAAAATGCATTGAGAGTTCACTGAAATATCCACAAAGGCAAACTAAATGAAATCAACATAAAGATATAAACATTGCAGACCATTTTTTGTAGACAAACTAATCCTAAAACCAAGAACGTGATTCCTATGTCAGAAGTCTTTTTGTGAAATTCCCCAAGGCCTTGCAGACATCAAATGTACTAATGATTTGCACATAAAGCTCTCATTAAAGATAACACTAAATCTCAGTCATATACTCCTGTGCAGAATGCCAGGCATCTTCAGGACAGATTGATTAAAAAACTCAGAGTGAAAAGAAACTTTTTTTTTTTTTTTCTGAAAATCTGTAGCTCATCTTTAAGGGGTAGTAGGGTTATTTCTGTTTAAATTTACAAGAGTTGCTTAAAAAAATGGGGGAAGAAGTTATACAATTCAAAAATCAGAGGAAAGCATTTCCCCTCAGGCAAGAATTAAAAAACCTTGTGAATGTGAGGGATGGCATTTGGACTTGTTACAATAAACAAAATCTTCATGTAGGAGACAACTAGCTAAAGCAGCTACTGCACAACTCCAATCATTAGCATAAAAAGTACATCAAAAGTTAATTTATGAAGCATTTAAGAAGAAATAACAATATTGACACTAAAATATGCGTTTTAAACTCAGTATGTCAGCAATATTGACAGTATCCCGACAGGCACAAATGTCATTGAGATATCGCCCCAGTGTTTGATGGGAGTTATAAGCTTATGTATTGCTCCTTACCATCTGCATAAGGCAGGTTAATTTTGTACTGGTCATAGATCAAAACATCTCCTGAATGAGTCAGAGTCACTTGCCTCTTGGGGTCCTGTTTAAGAATAAGGCTGACAGATTGGATACATGATCCATCCTGGTTCTGCAAGTGAGAGCAAAGCAAACAAGGAAATTTATCCTTAGTGGGGACTGAAAATTTTAAGATATACCCCGCTTCATATCAGAGTGCACTTAATAAACATGCAGCTTCATAGCTAAGCAAGAAAAAAACAATATTTTGAATAACTTCCAATACACGTTTAATAATAACACTAACTTGCAATGCAAACACAGTGCAGAAGTGGGATTTGAAAAGAGAAATTTAAACAACTCTTTCATAGCTTAGTACCAAGACACACACACAGTCCATGAGACACACTGATTAAAGACACACTGAGGCTGAGCTGATGCTCACTAACAGTGCTGCATCATCTACAGAGCAGTGCACCAAACTCCAGATTTGTATTTTAATGTGTTCTGATATACCAGGTTCTTTTAAAGCATATTTTAAGACATAAAATTCTTTTAAAGGTAAACATTAATGACAGACAGAAACGTCTTGTGAATCATCATTTAAAACAGCACTCAAGTTCATTATTTCTAAGGGGAATTGTAGAGTAGAGCATGTTCATAAGCTCTGTGGATGAACAGTGGTATAGAAAGACAACATCATGCCAGCATATAATATCACAACATCCAACTGACCCAGCTTGCTTACTGCTGCTACCATTGCTTATTCTTATTCGCATTTCACTTCTCCAAGTCAAAATGTCACATGGAAAAACACATGAGTAGGAAAACTGCATTGCAGTCTGGATGAAACATTCTTCAAAAAAAAAAAAAAAAATCCCAGACCAATCCTATTTACTTTTTTTACACCCACACTCTTCAGTAAAACTTAATTGCCAGTGGTATCAAAAAGTAGCTAATTAACTGAAATTCTACAACAAATTCACTGCTATTAAGTAACATGGAAACAAGTCAAAGAAGTGATTAACAAAAGTCAGTTACAGTAAAAACTTTCAGGACAGGACTTCCACTTTCCAGAGTAATTACAGGTACTTTGGATTCCAATGTCAATACGGAAAGAATGCCTGTTAAAGCATGTATATTAATTACAGTAGATTGACAAATTTTTCTTAACAGGATGAATTTGATCACTAAATAATTTTTTAAAAAGAGAAATGTTCTATCAAAGAGAATCAGGCACAGAGGTGGATAGAGATGACATGAACTTTCCAATGTCAGCACTGACCTTGCTACATGCCAAAAGATGTAAGAATCCCAGTCTACATTTTACTCTCATTGATCTAGAAGGAGATGAGGTTTCTTAAGTACCTACTACACCCAAATCTCTTTATCGTGGCTTGAGACACCTGCTTACTTACACTGGCTTACTGTGGCTGGATAAAGCTAAGAAACTGTCCACTCCCTGCCATCTACAGATGAAAGGGGGAAGTATCCAACACCAGTTCCTTCTGTTCAACCTCCTTCACTGCAAGACCTTGTAACTATTTAACAGCTATTCCAGAACAATCACAAATATTTTGTCCACTCTTGTCACATTATTTGTTCATTTTACTCTCACCTTGATTATGCGTCTTCAACGTCTCAATGTCACAACAAAAACATATCACTCATCAACACCATTTTGAGCACAAATTCAAAACAGTCTTAGATCCCGAAACTTACACAGACATGTCTGAAATCACTTGTTCAAGGAGCAGTCTAGGCCTCCCTGCAGAAAATTCCACATGGACTGGACCTGGAACTGTGCTGCAGCCAAGGAATAACCACCAGAGGTGTCGGAGGCTGCCTTATTCAGCCCCACTGCCACCAGTGAAGGCATGACTAACAATGAAACAGTAAAGTTTTGAGCATCTTCAGTGCTGAAAGAGGCACTGAAAAAGATATAATCAAGATAACTTTTGGAGAGTTGCATGAACATCAAAATTATACGGTGAATAGCACCATTGACAGTGTAGAGATCGGAATGTTCAGCTCAAAGATTTACACTTCCATTCAACTCTCTCTGACTTTCACTGGGACTTGTCTAACACAGGGCAAGTGTTGCCCTGCTTGTTGAAAACCATTCCTGGAGCTGCAAGGGTCTCTGGACAGTACCTTGTGGCTCTGACAGAGGCTGAACTAGCAGCAGAGCAGATCATCCGTCAGCTCTTCAAACCACGGACACAAGCACACACAGCTGTGTGTAAAGATTAAGAACTACATGCAGAATTTCCCTCTCTCTAGATAATAATGCAACAGTGATCCTTCACTAGCAGGTAAAATAATAAAACTCAAAAATATGGAAGTCTTAAAATAGCTGGAGATATTTCATGAGCTCAACCAGCTCTCCTGGAGTGACAGTGAAGACAGACATCTGCCTTGTGAAGCCATGCACTTGTAGCTCTTTGTGCTGTCTCACCTCTTTACTAAGAAATTAGGCTTCTGTGCATTTCATTCAGCAACAATGGCTACAAATTGACAATATTGTTGGTCTTTTAAAAAGCTGAAAATAAAAGAATGGCAGGTGGGTGGCATGTAGAGCAGAGGTGAACCAAGAAAACAACCCTCCATAGTATATACATTACTACACAGTATCCACAAAAGCTTTAATATTCCTTCAGGCTTAAACTGAAGGAGAAATTCTGCCTGACAATTGTCCTCTGTTCCAACAGACTGTTTCTTTCACAGCACTGCCCCTGCCAGATTTTGGCAGGTGTTTTCACAGGAATGGCCATTTCTCTCACTAGATACTTTAAAAAAAAAAAAATCTATGTTCAGAAGACCTTCCCATCATACAAACTACAAAGCCAGTGAGGCTGTCACCTGAAACTCAGATAAGGTTAAGCTGTGCTGATCACTTGACTGATTCTCCTTCCAGAAAGTGCTTAAACAAAATTTCACATCGTTTTGAAATAACTTGTTGCCTGATGACTGTTTATGTCACCAACTCTAAGGCTCAGGATGACTGGATTCTTTGTGATTCAGAAAGCTAAAATCTCCCCAAGTATTTTCTTTCCACATTTTCTAGTCTGCTGGAATGAGATGGGAGTGATAAGGCTTTTTTAAAGAAGCATGTAAAATCTCAAACCATCAAGAAATATGAGATTCCACATTACACATCTTTTAGCTCTCAGTTTCAATTCATTAATTTTAATAAATGGGAAAAAAAGATAATGGAGGGTGCCTGGGGAACTGAAAAGCAGCTCTTCTGCCAAGTTGTACCAGCTAGTTGATAATTAGACACTTGAATGGCTGCACTGAAGCCCCACATTCTTGCATTATGCTACAAAAAACATTCTCACTACCCTCTTACCACCTGTGCACTGATAATTAAACTAGCAGCACGTAGCCCTGGGACATATCCCATAATCCTCTGATTACCCACCTGATTGTTAAGATCCAGAATGCTTTACTCAGACCTCTGGAAAACCTATACTTGTTAGGGACTGATCAGGTTACCTTTGTTAAAGGCTAGGTGAAGTATGCAGCCTAACTTGCAGTAAAAGTCAAGAGAATCTTTTTTCACCTACAAACCACCTGGACACAGAAACACATTAGGCAAAGTCACCAAGTCAGGCTGAAGAAGAATGCAAGAGTTACTGCAAGGCACTCTGCAGTCTCATCAGTGGGGCAGAAAGCCAACTAGCTTGGTTATCACTTTCCCCAACAAAAATTACCCACAATAACTAAACCAAAAAGGATAATTCTGTCTGGTTTTTGCACAGAAACAAGTGTTTCTAGCACCAAGAGAATGAGAAACACATGCACACTCTGCCCATTACCACAACAAATACTTGCTCTTTTGATGGGCTTTGCAACAGGTCAGGCTGCAAGATACCTTGCTGTGAGCTTTTGCAAGAAATCACTTTGGCCTCAACTCTCCTTGATAAAAAGTTGCCTAGACAGTTTCTCCAGAGATCTCCTTAGCTTTGCTTTTCTTGCATGATATAGTACAGCTAGACTATACACAACCACCTTTCTCAAGTTTCTTAGGCTCTGCAAAATTCTAAAACTGTGACAGTGACTGAACAGATACATGCCTACGCCTATGTTTTGTTTCACAGCTACTCCATTTTTTTTTTTTTTCCACTGATATGGTACTAACTTAATCAGCTCTTCAGGATTCCTAGGTCAGCACGGAATGAAGCCAGCCCAACTTGCTAAAATAAAACCAAGCTAACTAAAATGTGCACTCAAAGTGGGGAATTGTAACAACCAAACACATCTTGAAACAGGCTCAATCTTCCTATACAATGGAAATACTAGCAGGATCACAAGAATAGTGCACACAGAGGTTAAAGCCTACGAGGTTTTTTAAACATGCATGTCCTTTCCACAGCCCTCACTGTAACACTTCTATCTCAAAGAGACAAAAACTGCTAGAGTGTTACACCGCAGTTTTCACTTGCTACCCTGGAATCCACTTTTTCAATAGTGGCAACTTCCAGGCCCTGTCACATACCTCACCTGGTGTCCTGATACGCTTCTCCTAGGAACCATAGAAGAGACATTTATCTGTGAATCAAACTTCAAAATGTATTTGGTCTCTATCCACTTAAGCTATCTTTTTTACCTCCCAAATTCTACCGCTGAGATGAGGAAACTCCCAGCACTCAGTCTCCTATCTCCTACCTGGATTGCAAATAAATAGTTTCAATCATAATAAACTTGTCACTGCAACTTTAGTCTAACTGTCTACTTAAGTCTTTTCTGTCATCCAGAGAAGTAGGTTAAAATACAGAAATAGAAAATGACTACTGAAATATGCCTTTAGAAAGTGCATCACAACTTATACAACCATTTCATTTCCCCAAGGAAATCTCAACTGCATGAACAATAGAAACTGCAGAGAAGTGATTGTAATCATTAATGTAAAAGGACTTATAGAATCATACATTTACTTAGAATACAAAAGAAACCTAAAGTAGTTACCTCCACAGAAGTACCAAGCAATGGTGCTAAATCTGATTTTATGTCAATTCTATAATAACATGGGCCTAACATATAGAGATGGTCTAGAATTAAAGCAAAGTCATATTTAAGGCGATATGCACTTCAAATGTCTGTACAGTTGCTTCTAAATAAGAATTATTACAGAAGCCCATTGGAGACAGAACATAAATCTGGCCAAGATAAAAACTCCTCCTCCAACTGTGAGTCAAGCAGCTTGGTAATCATGACAAACATAAATGTGGGCCAAATCCTGCCCTTATATGCACATGTAGAACTCAGTGAGAAAAACCTGATTCCAGAAAACAGCTAAGCTCAGTCACCCACACTTTCCAGACCATGTATGTATTTTTAAGATCTGTTCTATCTTGACATAACTTCCTGAAAATTATAGCTCTATCAAGACTGTGAAAAAAATGAAATTCTGTAGTCAAAAACCTTACCAGTGTTCCACACATCACACAAAGTTTTATAAATACATGCTCAGAAATGCACATAAAAAAAATAAAGGAAAGAATGAGTCTTGGACATAAGGCAGATAAAATATTTGGTGATGCCTGTGCACGGCACCAGAAACTTTCAAATACAAAACAGGACCATCCTTAGAATCGCCTTTAATAGCACTCTTACTATCAGCTATACACATGCCCAGGTTTGTAGCTTGCTTTTCTTCTTAAATGCTTTTTTCCCCCCTTCAATTAACAGACTCTTCAGGAAACAAACTTTACAAGAAAGCTGCAAGTCCCACCTGTCCACAAGGAGCATTTTGCAGGGATATGGTGAACATTCCAGATGTGCGGCTCTTTGCCAGGATATATTGGCAGGTGGCTTGGAAAGTGTATCTGCGCCCATCAAAGGTCATGAAATGAGTGTCTCCAGAAACTGAGCATTCAGCTGGAAAACGTAATAAATAATGCACATAAATATGTAGCAAATACAGCCTGCTCTCCACAGTTGTTACTGCTGTAGAGTTCATACACTCTGATACATTCTATAACTTAGAAAATTGTATTTGTATTACAACCAGGTATTAGGAATACATGTAGGAACTCAAACTTTTCCTTGCTTTTGTTATTGACTTCCTACCTGATGCCAGGCCAGGATACCTAAACAGCTCCTCCTCCAGAAGGAGGCAATAACATCTGTCAACCTTATATTATGGGTACTTGATTTGTGACTCTTAAAACCGATTTTCAGAAACATTAAGACATTTAACTGATAAGCCAGGCCCTTTTAATATGCAATCTACTGAGTGTGTAGATTGAAATAAAAATGCAAATCACATAATGAAACATCATATTAACATCTAAAATTAATATTTACTGAACTAAGAATTATCAAACAGTTAAGAATTAAAGATTTTGTTAAGTTGTTAGGTAAGTTTCTTAAGTATTCAAGACATACCTGGACATGTAAAATTTGTACAGATCCACTTTCCTCCAATGCAGGTGCTGAAATCAAAGCAAAGTTTTCAAACTTTTATTCTGTGACCTATACAAAGCTTTCCCTCAGTTGTTCTTCCTGGATTCCTTCTCTATGGAATGAGCACTAAGTGTCTTGGGTCTTACAAAAGGGTATAACAGTGTTATCCCTGCCTTTAGAGAAACTGGAAGCTTATCATGAGGACATGGCCACGTGAAATTTCACCCATGTATCCAGTATCACTATCTTTTCTTTTTAGCTCCTTAATAACCATTAGAAAACTTAAGGACTAGTAACAACTAAAAGAAGAAACACAAACAATCGAATCTTACGGCTTCTAAAGATAAGAATTGCTGGGGAGAAAAAAAGCTGCACAATCTGCAAGCTCATCCATGTTCTTCAGTTAAGGTGATCCAATAAAAAGTACTTTCCCTTTCTACAAATTTTTCTTCCTAATTTATAAAATTGACTTAGAAATTCCAAAACAGCAGCTCAGTTTCACAATTACATTAGGCTCTTTATATCCAAGTGAGACAACACAAGCAGGAGACAAAGTCAGCATAGGTCTCCTGTTAAGATTTTGAATTCTAGATTCTTTTCCTTTTTAAGAGAGTTCAAAGTGAAGAACAGCACTAAATACTACAGTATTCACTGCAATATTTGCAGTTTCCTCTTTTTCTACATTAATAGCTCAATAGTTTATCTTTCCCTTAACTGCAAAATATACACAGAACAACGATTTTTTTATGTAGAAACAGTGAGCATTTGTCAAGTTTATCCAATTTCTAACTGAAACAGTCCTTGAAGAAGCTGCTGCTTATGATCATTAAAGAATTTGGTTGATGATGTAGTAAGAAAAATTATTCACCAGTTATTACATTCTTCATAAACCACTGAACCCATTTCAAAGGAACTTCCATGGTAGTCACAAGGACAGTCCATAGGCTTGACACACAATCCATTTTCATAAATTAAGCCTGGAAGAAACAAAAATAACAAGAAAAAAGTGAAATATCCATGACAAGGGCTGACAGAGCACTAACAATTATATTCGAGAGCAACACCAGTGGTCATTCATGTATGACAATAAATCTCTAGAATAATCATTAGTCATTTTCACCAAAAGAAGTGCATTTGAATTACATTAAAAAGTTGTATTTCAGGGATCAAGTCACTAAATTTCTTGAGATACAATAAAAAATAGAGCAAATAACAAATATTCAGTTACTGGGTGAGAGGGAATAGAAACCACATACACAGAAAATAACATATCCAGACATAGAGGCCAAGCTGTTTTGAGTCCCCCTAGCTTACTTTTTTTAACACATTTACAAATCTTTTCCTCTATGGTCCTCTTTTGATTTTTTTTGCCTTTTTTTCCCCTTAATAATTGTTATTATCCTTTTCTGACCAGAGGATCAGAAGATAAAAAAGCTTAACCAAACCATCAAAGGCATAATTTATGACAAATATGATTAAACTTATAAATAATGAGGGTATATTTAAGAGGCAGGACTTGGAGATCCATGGCATGAATTTCCTTGTCCTCTTTTAGATAGAATTCCATAGTCAACAGAAGCCAATAACTGGGAGAAAACTGGATATCAATATCTATTATCTATTTTATCTATCTATCAATATCTAAGTTTTGCTGCAGACCACACTGCTAAATACTTCACTTGCTAAAATCACATGACAGTCTACAAACCTCAGAATCAAAACCTGGTTCTGGCCACAGGAATGAATTTTAATTCATGGTTTTGAGCTTTTCTAAGCACCCTAACCAAGAAAAAACATAAAACAAAAAAACCTCAAGCCACCAAAATATTATTCCCCATACCAACAAAAACCAATCAGCAACCACCACAATCAGGAGGATGCCTGCCCTCTAACAACAGAACAAACCCTCTTTTTTCACTGAAATTGTGTAGCTTTACAGCTAAAAAGTGGATCTGAGCTGAAACCTATCTCCGCTTTTTACAGGGAGGAAAAGGCTCTTGTCAGTAAGGAAAACAAGGTCAGCTACCCACTCCGTTTATAAACGGCTCCTGCTTTTAATCTAGTCAGGTCATAGAAGGATGTTGTCTTGGTTTGCAATTTGTAACAAAAAGTGTGCATTCTATTTTCCATCTGTTGAAATCAGTTGGGGAGGTGTTTTCTTTACCTCTTGTACAACCCATTCCTCAACTCCAGGGGGGAGGAACCTTTCTGTTAATGAGCCAGCTGCTAAAACCAGGTGGAGCAATGTTCCTTACCTCTTCCATGACCCATCCTGCCTCCGGGGGATATCTTCTGTTAATGTGCCATTAAGGCTCACCATGTAACAGATAAAATTACATCATTCCATTGTAATATGCTCCACCCAGTGGGGGGAGCCAAGCATTCCTACCTGGATAAAGGCTGGGAGTTGGAAACACCAAAGCAGCCTGCTTTCCACTGGATTCCCAGAGGAGGACCAGATCTATCTCACCACCACTGGACCCTTTCTACACAATCATCTCTACTCCAACAGAACCATGTCTGTCACTCCAGGAGGATTTATCTGGCCTGCTTCCAACACCCTGACCAACAACGTGTCAGGTCGTATTTCTGACTCTGTCAGAGTTTCTAGGATTTTTGTTTGTTTGCTTGTTTTCTTTGTACTACTACATTTCTAATTTTTTTTTTAATATTTCTAGTAAAGAGCCGTTATTCCTATTCCCATACCTTTGCCTGAAAGACCCTAATCACAAAATTATGGTAAAGTGGAGAGAAGTGGTTTACATTCTCCATTCCAAGGGGAGCTCCAGCTTTCCCTGGCAGACACCTGCCTTTCCAAACAAACACAGATGTACACTTGGGGAGGAACAGTATGGATGTTGCAGGGAATCAGGTGTGTATCTCAGAAGCCAAACTCACCATCGGGGCAGTAGCAGCCGTCAATGCAGTGAAGCTCACTGCCAATGCACTGGGATTGCTGGTGGCATGAAACAGGGCAGCAGTTGATGCATTCACTGTAGGTCAAGGGTTCAGCACAGGTAATGACTGGAATATAGGAACAGGCAAAGAAATGAAAAGGTGTAGAGCTCCTGTCACAGGGCTTAAATGGACTGTGCAGGGTTCTTTCAGGTATGTATCTTCTGGCATGCCAGTTGAGCAGCTGCTCTCTTGATAAACAATGTAAAACAACAGCCTTCCTAATACACAGAGAATTGATACATATTTACATATTCACATTCTCTCCATTAAAGGTGCATTAAGAAGGAATAATCTTAAATTACACTTTCTCACAGCAGAGCTATTTAGATTCTCAGATCATCATTCAGGAGCAGTTAGGACACCCATTAACAGAGATTTCTGGAACCACAGTGGAAATCTTCTGTCATGGATGACAAAACATTTTGGTCCTGTGTTCTAGGCAGGTAAAGAAATTAGATAACTTCTTTCAAACTTACATTATCTGACTTGTAAGATGACATCTTATACAAGTGCAATTTAAATTTATTTTTAACACTAGTCAAACACTTTTTTATATATCACAAAGCCATGAAGACTTTGGCAATTTTTGAAAGAGTAACTCTGTGAAAATAAAAATGGCTAATAATCTTAAAGAATCACACTTTAATAAGCTTACTGCTTTTAAAAAAATCTGTATAAAAATACATAAATATATTAAAGACAAAATCCATTGCATTTATGTAGCCTTGACGTGAATCTGACTCACTTAATAGCTTCATCGAGAATTATGAAAGTCCAAAATTGAGAAAGGCAAAGAAGTAAAACTATGAAAGGCACTCTTTTCAAAATACAAGGACCAAGCAGCATTTCCAAGTACAAGAGCACAGGCATTACCACACTGCTGGAAGTGCACACGCCATCCATGGAGTGGTTTTCCTGCCTGGGCACACGCTCTGGCATACTCAGTGAGGGCTCGACACCAAGTCGCATCATCAGCTGCTGACCTTACACAAATAAAAAAGTGACATATTATTTTGTACTTCCATTCAAACGCACATCTAACCTCATGAATGCTCCTGAACTGCATTCACCCATGCTGTTTGAATCTACTTGCACAATGTTCTAAGGTACTGTGCTGTTGGACTAGATTAAAAGTCTTAAAAGGATAAAAACTTTCTGCCACTTGAAGAGAGGTCATCAATATGAGTACCAATACATTTGAAACCCGACATCATTTTTCTGAATAAATCCACAAAAGCCAGAAATACTCAGCAGTATAAGGAGCCTTCAATAAAGGTCTTTATTTTTACAGAAGGAGTAAGATCCTGCAGAAATCTCACACGAAGTGTAAAATTTCTACCAGTGAGCCACCAGGGTACAAGAAACAGAAATTATCTCCTGAGATGCCTTATTTTTTTTTTAATTTAATTAGTCAAAACTGCTCAGATCAGGAGTATAGCAAGGTGTGAAATGTTAACATAAGTTCCAATGGCTATCAAATTCCTCTTTTCAATGGTACCATACAGCTTGCAGAAGCCAAACTGACCCATCCACTACGACTTGCATTGTAGCAAGAAGGCTTCAATATGGCAGAAAGCACCTAAGGATGTTGCACACTCAGAATCAGAAGAGATGACGTATTCAAGGGAGACAGAATAACACAACTGGAAAATATCTGGGCCTGACTTTGGTCATTCTTATACCAAAGAAGCAGGAAAAACTCCACAGCATTCCACAGCAGTAAAACTAGAACAAGTGAGAAAAGCAAGACAACAAAACAATGTCAGATAAAAACTTACATGCAGAAAAAGTCACAGATCAGTTAATTTAACATTTATAATTCATTTTTATAATAGAAGGACCGTGGTTTTTTTATAATAGCTTTGGAATCAGCCAAAAACATTCACTTACATGCAGAGATCATTTGTGCAGCTTGCCATAAAAGAAAGAGGACTCACATACTCATGACATTGTTTAAATGGGGGATGTAACAGGATATTACACAGAGCATATGCCCTCTGAAATGAAAGAGACAGCTGTTGTAATGAGGTTTTCAAAAATAAACATAAACAGAATAAAATAGAATGCTGTGGAAAATCAGAATAGACATCTGTCTGTGTCTAGGAATCACTTTCCTCTCACCAAATAGAAGCAGTGTTTAGCAACACATTCTTCATGTCAGAGTTTCCATAACATTGACTCTTTTATCCAAGGTCATACCCGTGGTAGTAAAACATATCCCTTCCCCAGAAAAGGCACAGATAATTTTGCAACTAAGCCAAGATGACCTGAAAAAAGCCTTCACTTTAATTGAATTACACAGTAAAAAGCAAGAGAAATAAACCATAGCTGGCATCAGCTTCAGCTTCAAAGCACTTGAATTTAAGGGTTATACCCTGAAAATACTAATTAAAGGAAAAATTACTTCAAAGTCATGGAAAAAGCAACAATAATTCTCTTTTTAAACATTGGCAAATGAATTGTGCTCTGACTCTGACTTTGCTTCCCTGCTTCTTTCTATCCTTCCTATGCATAAGTTCTAGAATAGTCCCATATTTTACAACTTGTCACTCATTGAGCTTCATAGCCAACCAGTTCTATTGGCTACAATTTGGACAGTATAATATTTGAAAAGATCAAGAATTAAATAAGAAGAAAAAGGGGGTAGGGAGAAGTGGGATGATGAGAGAACAAGGGAGACTTGCTACAGCAAGTGCTTTAATTAATCTCTCCCAATAAAAAAAACAGATTATTTCCAGTCTCCTTCAAAGCATTAAAAGTTTTCAAGTTATTCACTGAAAATTAAAATTAAGTCAAATTCTTGCTCCAGTTAGAATCACCAGCTATGGCAATAACCCTTTTGTGCTGATCCAAACCTGCAGAGATTCACGGCTTTGTGTCAGGCACGGTGGCTCATTGAGAAGAGATTTATCCCAATTGTTTGTTCCTTGTGGAGGATTTTCCTGCCAGCTCTCTACAAATTCTGTTACATCATCTGTCACTTTTCCTAGACAAGACACACACACACAGAGTCACACAGTGACTTAGAAGAACAACAGTGTTTCTATATGATTTCCCAGGGAAACATTTTAAAAACCAAAGCACATCAAGATGAGAACATCTAACCCTTCCTACTACTAAGTGAATCAGCTGAAATCAATCTGGTCCTTCCAAGAAGCAAAAAATACTTTTTGAAAGGACTACAGAAGTGGGCTTTCAGATGGCAGAAAGCAGCTTATTCAAGCAATTTGGCAAGGAATGGATTTAAGGGAGAAGGACTGTGCCTGCTTTAGTCCATCAATGGAATAAAGGAAAGAAAACCTTTAATAAAAATAAATAAATAAACTAATAAATAATACATACATCTATGCTGCTCCTTTACAAAAAGCTCCCAACAGGGAGTCTAAAACCAAAGAAAGATGAGGCGTTCCTAGGTCACTGCAATGGTACAAAATGGTTGTCTGAATTAGCCAAATACAGGTGTGACTCTTATTTAAGTAGAAATGTCCATACTAGGGTTAAACCAATGAATCCATCATTATTATTATCATTATTATTATCATTATTATTATCATTATCCACCTGGGACATGTGATACTGATTAGTGCTTGGATTACCCACAAAGGCATATCTTAGCACATCTTTACTACTACTGCTCCCCAATCTGTGTGGGTAAAGCTCATGCAGAGTGAATCCACTTGTGCTAGAAATGCAGCTTCAAGGGATGGAGACACCAAGAAAGGTGACAGGAGAGGGAAAAGCCTCTGGGGGAATGACCCCCTGATCTTAGTATAAACAACTTGATTTAGTGAGCAAAGTATTAGTGGGGGTAATGACTGTCAACAGCACAGGGCTGGTGCTTCCTGAAGCTGAGTGGAATGCATGAACAACAGAGGAAGCCACATCCACTCTGAGCTTTGAAGTAGGGCTCTACAGAAATACCCTCAAGTTAAAGAGGAGGAGACAAAAATTAAACAGCCCAAAACAATCATTTCCCAAAGCTTTTATGGCCCCACTTGAGATACTTTTCAAGGCATCGGGTTTTTCCTCCTGTTTTATTTTTTTCTTACTTATTTTATAGATGTCTTCACTCACTATTTATTGAAAGCCAAGCCTTTTGCAAGTGTCTGAAGTTGACATTGAAAGATCACTGATGATTTCTAAAAGTGTCAGTACATATGAAATGCCAGATCAAACAGGACTTGACAGTTTTCATTAATTTGATTTGCTAATTATTGATTTATTTCCAACAGCGATACCTCAGGCTTCCACAGGTTGGAGAATTTCTAGAAGAGCAGTGAACATTTAGAAACAGATTTTACCTTTCAGGTCCCAGGAAACTGAAGTACAAATACCACTGTAAGTAATTGAGTAAGACACCTTTGAGACCTTCCTCCCTAGAGCCCCAACTACATTGAAATTGGTCCTTTTCACTCAATATCATTCAGCAGAAGTATTTCCCTATCTTATTTTTTCATTTAAAAAGTCACCCATTTTAGATTTAATCAGCATTACAACAGAAATCTAAGCAAAGCAATTTATTTCACCAGAAAAACAAACAAAACCAAACACCAAACCCCACCACATTTCACAACAGGAAGTACCTTAAATACTCACCATAACTAGTTTCCAGATCATCCTGCAGAATAGCATTATTGTTTCCACACAGTCCGTGGGTTTTGCCCAGGTACTCTGGTGCCATTTTGATGTACACTGCAGATGTACCATCCCAAGCCAGGGTAAAGGCATATTGGTGCCTGACCAGGAAGTATCCAGCTAGTTTCTGGATGTGTAAGTTTCCAATAACATAAGGTAATTGTACTCTGGCATGACACACAAGCAAAAATAGTATCACATTATTAAATGTAACCATTAAAAACAAATTACTTGCTGACACCTTCCTCATACAACTGAAAATCCCTGATGTAGATATTGAATAACTCCATGAAACCAGATGAATTTTCAAATAACAAATGGCAAAAATTATGAATGTCTATGACTATACTTAATTCTATGTACCACTAATTTAGGCATCACCTTTCTCAGACACTACTCTGTAAATGGAAATTAATTATTGTACCTGTGGTCTGGATGCTGTCTCAGCCTACCAAGGAATAAGTTTACAACTCTATTATCAAAGTGGTACCATGATATTAACTCCAGTGTAGCTACAGCTTCTTTAGAAACATGACTGCAATTACCCAAATCCTTTGTAGGTGACTTCGCTGCTCATCTTTATCTGTTCATCTCCAGAAAAGAATAAACTAATGGACCTTTTGCAGGAGTAAGGAGAAGAATGACATTCAGGATCATTATTCACCTGCCAAATAAAATCACAATGTCAACGTTTTAATCAAATTCTCTGTAATAAACACGTAACAGAACTAAAACCCCCAAACCTGCACTCAGCATGGGATCAAGAAGTTTGGTCCCCCCCTTGTGGAAAAAACTGAGCAGTGTTTTCATAGGCATGGTCATGGAGTGGTCTTTTCACAGCCTTGAGTGAACAAAGCAGGCTTTGGAAGGACACACATCAGTACTATTCCAGCTGTTTTCATTCTACACTATGGTCCCTGGTAACCCACATCATGTTAAAATCACATCCAGATTCAATTTTACAACCCCCTATTATCATCTCAAGTTATTTTTATCTCTTAAAATTAATACATCATTTGTATGGCCAACAACAGTTCAAAAGAGTGTAGAAGTATCATTCCCTACCTGTATGGAAAAGCTCTGTTCATCTAATTCAGTGTGTCTCACAAGGGCATACGTGGATTTTCCAGAAAAGTAATAATAGAGTCCATCAAAAGTTTCAAAATTATATTGTCCCCATGTCCTGCATATATGATCTCTTTCAGCACCTGTGTTATACACTAACAAAAGGAGAGTCACTTGAGACACAGCCCTGGTTTTTTGATCCAGGAGTTGAGATGGGGCAGTGCATGCAACATGCTGTGAAATATAATGACATAAAAGAGAGGAGGGAGAAAGTGCTACAGCATAAAGGGAACCTTTAGGCAGAGAGTAGTCACTGCAGCTGTGGGAACATGAGTGCAATCCCAGAAACCCAGTCAGATTTCTCTCTTTACACACCTGTCTGGCATCTCGGTCCTGTCGCATTAAATCGACTGCAGTTGCACAGCTCTCTGTACACACACTCACCTCCATTAAAACATGTAAGTGAATCTGAGTGGGGAAAAAACAAGGCATATCAAAAATAAATTCTGATAGTTTTCTTTCTGAAGACCCAGTTCTTGCACTGAATGGAACTCTGAGAATGACAGGAGCTGCCAACTTAGCATTAAAGTGTCCTGGAGAATCTACCCAGCCCTACAAAAATGAAACACAGTGTCAAAGCTTCAACTCAAGTTTTACAGCCAGATTACCTTTAGAGAAGCAGAATCAAAATGTCTGTGACACCTGTTAGTGTGACGTGTTTTCAGTTCCCCAAAGCAACAGAGGAAGTGAACAAGTACTGCACTACAGAGAAGCCCAGTGCCTACATCCACCCACAAGTAACTCTGCCAGGATGAGAGCAGGCTACCTTAGAAATACCTATGTATCTGCCTCCCCTCCTTCCATTTCACAGCTTCCAACTACACCAGCCACAAGCATTTCCCATAAAGACACAGATCCCCGACCTGCAATGACAAGCTTGGGCTTGGGGGAGAGACATGTTGTTTTTATTTTGGTTTTAATTTCTATTTCCCCTGAGAAGATTCCTATCAAAATACGACAACAGTTTTCACAGTCTAAAGAAAAATGCGCACGAACATACACAAAGTTTCCCATTACTAAATTTAACCTTTGTAATGAAATACTTCTTTTAATTTTCATCTATTGACTTATTTTGCTAGTATTTGCTCCTATAAAGTTTGTTTAGGAAAGGATTTTAATTTTAATAATTTACTATTATGCAATCCTAGTAGCTTTTGTACTTAAGAATACAAACTCATTGCTTTTGTGGCAGAAAGCAGACAAGTTGCTCAGAAGAAACTTTCAGGAAGACACAAACTGAAGGCTTGGCCTTTTTTTCTTTATACTTACAAATACATCATTCTTGAAAAATAATCCTTGAATGGTTTGGGTTGGAGATCGTCTCACTCCAACGCCACTGGACCAGGGCTCTCAAAGCCCCACCCCAACTGGCCTTGAACACTTCTCTGAGCAACCTATTCTAGTGTCTCATAACCCTTATAGTAAATGTTTTCTTATTATTCACCATCTAAACTTACTTTCTTCCAGCATCAAGCCATTATCATTTCCATTTGCTATCACATTATAAATAATAATTCCTTATTTGAAGATTTTCAAAATATCCAAACAATTAATTTTGATTCCCTTGATTTCAACAAGTAGTCTCCTGCCCTCCAACCAAAAAAAAAAAAAAAATTTAAAAAGGGAGAGAAAAATAAGGCCGTGTTTAAAAGAACAAGGCAGGTAGACAAAGTAAAAGGCAATGCTTCTCTGCCTACTAGCCCAACTATCCTGCCCCTTTCCCTGCCTGTCCACTGTCAGGTCAACAAAAAAAATAACACAAGCACCATGCAGAAAGGTCCCTAGTTACACTGACTGAGCCATCTCATTTACATGCTCACAGTGACCAATCTTGTCAATAATGCAAAAGCCTGTTCCTCTTGTCAAAAGAGGCAGACATTGATCTCTTTCATCTTGAGTGTTGTGAGACCTGTGTAACCAGAGCTTTGGTCCCTGTTCTTTGCTTCTCTAAGATTATGCCCTGCTGCCTGCCCAGTCACAATAATATGCAATTAGGCTGCAAGTCATGTTCCTCAGAGCCGTAGAGGAAGCTAGCCCCCTTTTGATGTTTCAGGTTGAATGATTCCACTCTAAGCATGGCTCAGGTAACCTGCTCCAACCATGTTTGTTCAGATTGTGCAAACAGTCAGCTGACCTGGGGACCCTCGCTGTCACTGGGACGGATCTCCCTGGCTCTCTCAGACAGAAAGGGTGTTAGTCAAACCAGAACCGAAAAAAAAAAAAATCAAATTACTCAATCACAAGCATTTTCCTCTTTATGAAGATCTCTTCTTTCTATGTGTGCATGATTCTAAGAAAATATTATCATCTCAAGGTGTTGTATTTGTGTATATCCCCTTTAAGACCATTGTAAGTTTCTTTCCTTACACTGCACAGAACAGCTGTGTGTGCAAACATCAGTTATCCTTAAGCAGGTAATGAGGAAAGCAGCATTGTTTCAGATCACATTTAGTGCGCCTACTACTGTAAATGTGGCCTCCTTTAATCATCCCATTCTGCTCCATTAACACTGAAATACTTCCAAAAGTATTCAGAATAAATATCCTGTAACAAGGGGTTCATTCTAATCTTTGTCATTAAAGGAATATGAGCTGCCCAAATAAGCTAACCCATATGACCACATCCAAAGTTTATCTCTCCTATAGAAATGTGAGAAACATTTTAATACTTGCAGAAAGGGAAAAGGCATCAAGACTAACTGAAAATTAAAATTAGGAAAACTTACAGAAGAATATCTTGTCCTCCATTAACCTGAAAGTGACACCTATTAAAACTCCTCAGCTCCTCTTTCCCCTTTGACATTATGCCAGTTGAGTGCACTGGGCTGGAATCTGAAACTGAAAACTGGTGAGACTTTTCTAGTAGAAAATAGTAGGCCTAAGTAGCAAGATTTGACTCACACAAGTAATAATGGCATTTCTAACCAGTGTTGCCACTAGAACCTGCAGATCACCCTGATAATACCATCATTGCTGTGATGAAGCAACCAGCCTCAAATTCCTTCTTTATCAAATAAAGTTAAGACTTGGGATCAGGCTGCAACACAGGTCTGAATTCTTCTCTGTTGTTCCCAGCTTAAATACTCTAACCTGTCATAATTACTGACTAGGCTGCAGCCCCATGGGTAGGGTTATTTTAGTCCCTTGAGCACATGGACCTCCTTTTCAGTTCATCCCCCTCCTAAATTCTTCTATAAGCAGTAGCAGAACCTTGAGCCCATTATTTATCACAGCCTTTGAAAAAGTGTGACTGTAATCCAGTCTACATCATGGCAGGGGTTCTGCAGAGCAGCATCCAAGCTTCACACAGAAACATTCCTTAGCAGCATCACGAGAGCTGTTCAAAGGCATATTGCATCTTCATCAAAATGCACATTTATTTTGAAATGTTATTACTGATACAATGTATTTTGTGGCTTTGCATTTCTGATATGGTGCACACTTGGCTTTATGTGCTTTCTTACATTATTTCTTCTCCAATTAATACATAAAATCTCTTGGATTTATTTCAGTTTCAGTTGAACTCTGTGTCCTGACTTGCTCATCCATGATTTGGTCTTCTGATCCAACATGCTCATTAGGAATAAAATAAATTACATAGTGTGGAGCCCTTCATCATGAAGTGAGATGAGTCACTAAAGGAATGCTCTCAGAGCACAAGGAAAGATATCTTCTCTATGTATTCCACACAAAAGATAAGACACTAAATCAAAGATACATCTAAACTAAAGCTTCTTCACTTTCATTCAAGAAAACATCCATTTTGAAGTACTTGATTTTTGCTTTAAATATCACATGAATACAAATGAGCTCAAGTTGGACCTCACAGTAATACACCATTATCACCAGTACACTACTAATTCTTGAAGATTTGTGCCTGATGTGTACCATCCTATAAAAATTTTTCTGTAAAACATTAAGTACTTTCTAGTGCTACTACTTTTTCTACTATTTAAGATACAGCATGAAAAAAATTGCTTAATGCAAAATAGTAGACACAGGTTTCCTTTCAAGGTACTCATTGCTAGATTCACTTGGACAGAAAAGTTTAAGTGTGAAAGATTAATTTAGAGATCTGAAGTTAAAGAAATAAAGTTTTGTTTAAACAAGATAGAGACAAGGTCCAGCCTATGTCTTCAGTTCTTATGATTCTGCCTAGATATCAACTTTGACCCAAACAGTTTTAGAAATTTGGAGTCATTTACAGAAATAGACAGGAAATATAATTTTCAGTATTCTTTAAAAATTACACATTTTTGAAGTAGCTATGCAAGAGTTGAAGAGTATTTCCATTGAAGAATCTGAAGGTAATCACAGTACTAAAATGACCAATTACTTAAAAATTGACAAATTTTATTCTTGAATGGAAAGATAAAAAAAGCAAAGCAGATCAGAATAAGAATTTGCAAGAAACCTAAATTAGATCTAGAGTCACATGAAAGAGTAGAATATATACTTAAAATGTAATATTTAAATTTTTGCAGTCAACACCCTTGAAATCCTGTATTTTGTAACTGCATAATTTCCACTGCATGTTTCTCTAGCTGCCAGTTTTAGGTGTTCCTTCAGCTGTGGGAGGATTAATACAACAGGTATTTCCTGCATTCTTTTTCACCCTTCAACTTCACAGTCTTTGAAAGCACATGCCTGCAGTGGCACAGGTTTTCCCTGGCATACAGGCTTCAGCAGGATGCAATACAGCCCAGCACCAATTTCCTCCTCGCTCTAGGATGTAAAATTTTCCTCACTGGGATTCTGAGGAGAATGAGGAAGATGCAATTTTAACCCTTCAATTCCAGTTAGCTGCGTATTTTCTGCTCTGGTAAGTCTCCTGAAATCAGTTCTCAAGAAAACATTTTAAGGGACAAGTATCTTCTATGACTCCTGCCTGCTACAGCATTTCAACATAAGAAGATTTGTCGTGTTTAGAATGTTAGAAATTCCCAGCAGTACCTTGAATACTTCCAGAAATAATCTGGTTTGCCTGTCCCAGGTTCTTAATATGCTTCTGCTCAGGAGTTCCCTGTTTTGGGCTTGGGGTTTTTTTTACATTTGTTTGCTAGTTTTTAATTCTGCATGAATAAGATTTGTGTGGAAGCAAGTTAAAAGTTTAACTGCTACTACACATTAACTTCAAATATTGTGATACACATTTCAAATCCTATGTTCCCCAGCTACAAGAAACTGACACAGAACTTTTCTCTTGGCATTTCCTTGTGCTATAGCAAATTTTTTGTTCCATTGACAGATAAGACATGGCATCACTTTCTGAAATGCTTTCAATTGATTAATGCAACACAAAGGTAAAGAGATCTCCTGCAAAATCCTGCACTCATTCCACACATAACACATTGGTTTATCTTTACAGAATTACAGAACGAAAGAAAAACTGGTATCGCAGGAAAAATTGACTGTCATGTAATTTCATTATAACCACCATTCTACAAGTATTTCAAAGAACAATTTTCTTAGAGACTGTTAAAGTAGAGAAAGTACCTGACAGCCCACATTGCTGTTTTGGTGTGGGGCTTTTTGTCATTGATTTGGGTTTCCATCTGTTCAGGTTTTTAAATAAAAAAGGTTTATTATTTCCTATATACCCAGATGTTTGCAAATCCTACACCATGGGCAGAGCTATAGAAGCTTGGATCTCTCTTTAAATCGGAGAGATCAAAAGGAAAACTATTTTTTTAAGTATTAAGAGCACAGTAAAAAGCAGATCAGGTTATTGTTTTGTTTTTTTAATGTGTCTTTCATGCACAGATAACAATACATTCCACTTGCCACACACTTCACTGTGATTCAAAAAGGAAACTTCCAAGCCTATGTATTCCACTAAAAGAGTTTAATAATGCTGATTTTATTTGCCTTCAAGTATGGGCAATCATTGATAATTTTTAAGGTGTGTCTTCAACAACTTCACCTTTCCAAAACAAGTACATCAGAAGTGGAAAACCCATACGGAATATTTTTGCCTCACAGAAATAGAAATTTAAAAGGAAAAAAAACCTTTGTACTGTTATACCTACAGAGAGCAATAAAACCCAATTCTTGCCATCATAAGCACATCCTCCTTTAGAAGCTTAGCTGTGTGATGGGTTAGCATGAGATATTTGTAAATATTTCATTCTCCCTAGCTCCACATTTGTTCTCCCATTTCTTAAATATTTCGCCTATTCAAGAAGCAGTAACCTTGCACATAAACTCTTGACAAAAGTGCTTTAATAGAAGTCTTGAAAAGGGTTTCTGTGTGTGGTTTTCCTTGCACACTTGCGCAGTAACACACCTTAGAAGCTTTTTTCTAGATCTGAAGGAAAAATGAAGCCTACTAGCCCCAGTTAAAGAAACTTTCACTAGGCAAAGACTAAACACAGGGAAACAAACAATTATTATGACAACAAATTTCCCAGGATGATCTGCATATCTTCTCTTCTTAAGCTGCTTTATTAAGTATTTAAAAAAAAAAAAAGGCATAACAACTTCTTGGTCAATAAGATGGTGCAATACCGCAAAACAAAGGAATTTTTATTAGTATAGAGTGGTTTCTAAAGCAATTTTATCATACACAATATATCTATGATTTTTTTCATACACTGGAGAGAGATTCACAGGTTTTTATTTGAGCAATATTATGCTTCTCTAAACTCCTGTATCATTCCTCCATCTTCACCTACACACTTCGCAAAAGCTTCTGAAAACAGTGTGTATCAAAGACATTAAAAGCTTTTGGAGATGACACAACCCTAGTCACAATTCATGAGTCCGTTCCACACATCACCTTGCCTTTTGGGCTGTCAAGGTATGGGATGCAAATTGAGACTATTCACCATAAAGTAGGTCCCACATCTAATGCAATGAGGCTGACTGAAGAGAAACTAGAAGGTTTGCATCACTAACTAAAACTACCCTGAATTATTTTGCCTTTTTCTTCTCCTTTGTACAAGACAAGCATGACACAGACCCTTCTGAGTCAACACAGAAAATCTTTACCCTCTAGCAAAGATATTCTAAGTCTGTCCACTTCACTTCTGAAAATAAGATGAATCAAAAAAACCAAAGATGGAAATTCCTCAAGCAAAGGCCCACCAGTGCAAGCCAGTGGTGAAAAAGACCTTATACTGCTAACCCACAGATTATACAAAAAGGACCTGCAGGTTACCTTCGCAGAAACAAACAAACAAACAACCTCCAAGCACAGAAAAGGTACAGGACATGCAATTTAACGGTGTCTAAACATCAATCCACATTTTTAGGTATACCACTACAAGAGAAGATTTCCTTTTTGAAAACTCTTTGTTTAAAAAATCTGCAGTTAGGAACAGTCTTTCAAATTATCAAATCAGAACCAGGTGTAAACGTAAAGCTAGGTGAAAACTCCATGACAAATTTCCACACTCCTGTGTACCTCAGAGACCAAACAAGGTAGACAAACATTATCATTAAGGCCTGTAATGCTATTTTAGGATTTTCTTTTCTTCCTAGGAGGGCTTAAACAATGCAGAAAAAAAAAGGGACGAGAGAAACCACTTTATGTAGAAACATAAATAACTTACTAGACGGTCCACATTTCATAGTGTGAATTCTCCTGTTCCGAGACAAGGACAGTGTTGTGGGTGAAGTGTTATAAACTGCCACTCCAGACTCCTTTCAGAAAGAACAAAGAAATTAGCAGCTGTAAACAAGACACCTAAAAGTTTCTTCAGTCTGTCAGTAAATTTACCACTTTTAGAAAAATCATTGCTTTTTATTGGCTTCCTATAAGCTTCTCAAAAAACTCCATTGTAAAGTAAAAATCAAGACTCCAATATTTTATCTTCTTCCTTCCTCCTAAACATACTTCTTACTGAAGATTTCTGCTCAGTAGGCTAGCCCAGAAAGAAACAAAAAATTTACTACTATATCTTGAATTCTTGGTGGGAGAACCTAAATCCAGGAGCATTCACTACTATTGTTGGTTGATTTGGTTACCGGTTTGCGGTTATGTGACATTTTTTCTCTGCTGAGCTTTTCCCAGAAAGAGCAGGGAGAAAGCAGGGAGAAAGGTGACTCCCTCTGAGGAGCCACGAACAAGGACTACAAAGCAATCCTTCCTTTTCCCACCCTCGAACAAGGGAATGAGAGCCACACACCCAAATTACATTTCAGCAGCGTGCCCTGAGTGACACAGTCGAGTTGCCAACATAAATCACATCCAAAAACCCGAGTGCTGAGCTGCAGAGACCCGACACTGCCAGCTCGTTTACCTCCACCGAGAAGCAAAAGGGTTCTCAAAAAGCAATTGGTGCTGATGAGCCAGATCAGACCTCAGTATTACCTCGAGCAAAGATGCTTCGCACAACACAACTTCTTGAACAAGCTAAAGATAGTCACACAACCTTTTCTAGCTGCTTTAACACTAAACTTTTGTTCAGGGTGGACAGTCTTCGCGGCTGGGATAAAAAACACACTCGAGTTCAAGTCCTGAAGAATCACCAAGTGTAGAACAGCCCCCCAAAATACGGATGGCATCACAGCAATTTACAGCAGCCAGATCCATTATTTTGGCGATAGGAGAAGCGCATCATCCTGATGCCAACCAGAACGCCCATCCCTCTGTCCCGCACCGCCAGCCCCCCTCAGAGGGCTCTCCCCGGGCAGCGGCGCTGGGAAACCCGGCACCCCTGAACTCGTCAGGCCTCATGAGCCCTGGGTGCAGTGTGGTAGATGCTCTCTTTGCGGGGTCTGCCCGGCGGGAAGCGGCACATCCCGAGGGCTCGGTCTCCCCACTGAGACGCGGCGGTGCCCGCCCCGCATCCTCACCTGCCCCGCCGCGGCCAGGCCGCCCCTGCTCGGGGGTCCCGCGGTGCTGCCTCGGCTGCAGGGGGAGAGAAGAGCAGGGTTGGCTCGGTCGGGGAGCGCACCCACCCCGCCAGCCCAGCAGGAGCCCCGCTGTGCCCCGGCCGGCTCTTACCTGGGGAGCGGCAGGTCCCCGCGGGCCGGGAGCTGCGCCCGGGCACCCCATGGACACAGGGCTGGAAGACAACGGGGGCAGGTTAGCGATGGCCAGGACTGCCCTGCCTGCCCTCCCATGCCATGCCATGCCATGCCATGCCATGCCAGCCCCCGGGACACTCACCCGAGGGCAGCCAGGCGCACAGCAGCGCCCCGAGGAGAAGCCGGGTCTCCATGAGGGCGGCAGAGGATTCCCGTGGAGCTCCGGCCGCTACCTGCGCCCTGAGCTCATCCCGCCCTCCCGGGCGGGGCGGCCGGGGGGTTTATCACCAACCCGCCCCCGGCCCGGCCCTGCCCCGGCACCCTCCGGACACCGCCCCTCGCCCGCAGCGGGGTCCCTGCCATGGCCTCGCCCTCCCTGGCCGTGCCGGGCGCTGGCCTGGCCGCCCGCACACGTTCGCTTCCACCTTCTCGCCCCGCGGGGTTTTGGGAGCCGGTTCGTGGGCCGGTTCGACAGCAGCACGCCGCTCTGAGCAGCCGCTCCGGGCGAGCGGAGCCGGGGCTGCTCCCACCGCTCATCCCGCGGATGGGCACGGGCCGGGAGCCGCCCGCTCCGCCTGGGAGCCGCAAATCTTGCCCGTGCTCAGCATAACCCCACTGAAACAGGTGTCAGGACTTAAATAACGACAGGCACAAGTGAGACATACACCGTATGCAGCATGCGGCTAAACGTGTATGGATGGTTTCCACAGCTTCTGATAACTTCTCTTTTTTTTTTTTTTTTTTTTTTTTTTTTTTTTTTTTTTTTTTTTTTTTTTTTTTTTTACTATGAATTCTCCACACTCTGGAGCTCTTGGAGCCTTTTCTATGTTTATTCCTCTACTTTTTCTCTTTTTCCACCCCTTATTATTAAATTTGTTTCCTTGCATTATGTTTCTTCTCTTTTCTCCTATCTGTTACCTTTGCTCTGTTATTTTCGCTTTCCCATCTGCTGCTGTCTCTCTCCCCATCATTCCTCAGGTTTGCATATCTTATGACAGAAGCTTTAGAAGCTGCCCATACCAGGTGAGAAACTGTCTCAGATAAAAAGGGGCCTTTTCTGACTGCTTTGGGAAGTCTGTTAACAGTAAGTCATTAAAAAGATCTCTTTTCTGCCTTTGTAATTTGTCCCTGTGGATTGTGTTTCTTGTGTTTCATTTCTAATGAAATGATGGAAAAGTAGTGATGTTTTCACTGAGAATTCTGTTCCCTCCTGTAAGTGTTGGAGGGAGAATGTGCTTGAGAGAAAAGAACGTGAGGAATAAAAGATATCCTTTAACTTTGACACAGCCTTTTCCAAATAACCCCAATCCGATTTTTAGAATTATGTGGTAGCCTCAGCCCATATCTGCTCTAAATGCAGCATGTGCCTGGCTTTGGTGCACTTTCACTGATCCAAGTTACATTAATGGAAATAGAGAAAGTAGATAAAAGCAACAGGGATCAGGTTACACAACACACTTTAATGTATTTCTTTGCCTACTAAATGAGCTGCTCGATTTGTTCGTTTTCCCTTCATGCCACAAGTAGCAAACAAGAATTGAAGCTAATTTAGAGGCAATTCAGATGCAATTTCGTTTCTTCCAAGGAAATATTTCATTATCTAAAAATACTAAACAGTCATAATTGTACTATCTTTTAATAGATGGTGCATTTGAAGCAATGAAGTTTCATTGCTACAAATGAATCAATACATTTATGAGTTCTGAATCTCATAAATTTACTCATTACACAACTTTTAGTTTTGGAGCATGAGTTAGCTTTGTGGGTACGTTTGCTTTGCATTTACACACAGCAGAGCACAGGAATTCATGTAACAGCAGACTAACAGCCCACCAAGTTTGTCATCCTTTCTGCACTGTGTCCTTTACATGATGATTCAGAGCAGTTTTCACATCACCAAATGAAGTTAATTCTACAATTGTTTACTACGTGGAGGAGTTTCTGACTCCTAAGAAGTTTATCTGTATTATAAAACCAGTTACTTTCCTTTAAATGTAAATAACTTTGGGCCTGTATAAGATCTATTCCTGTAAAGCCTTCTAGAAATGGTAGATAGATATCAATGATTGTTCTAGACTATATGGAAATTTAAAGGTGACATGCATGCATTTTAATACATGCTTTAGTTTTTTTATCTCCTTTCTCTTTTCAAATACAAGATAGTTTTATTTTGCACATGCATGGTAGAAGTTCTATATCTGTGTGTTTAATTCTATATCTATATCAAAAAGAGAATCGCTTTTGGTATTGTGTGCTACTGGAACTTAGATAAAAGTGATTTATGTATTAATAGTTACAATTTTTTTGCAACTTTGCAAGAGAAAAATTGTTTTCTGAGAGCAACTGTATTTATTTGTATATGTAAACCTATATGTATAGGTTTAATATGCACTCTTCTCATATTCCTGACACCTGATATGAGACATGGGTAGTGTAAATGTTCCAGTACATCAAAACCATCTGAAAGGTCTAAGAGCAGTTTCTAAGGAGTTGGAATAGCTTAGAAAAGTAAACACACAGAAATTATAAAATAGGATGAAGGGGGATTTATGGTAGTATGGTTTGTTGTTGTTTTTGGTTTTTTTTAATCATGCTTTTATGTGTATTCGTGCATGTTTCCACTAGGTTGGAAGGAGGAGAGGTAAGTTAGCTGTCCTGAAGTAATCCCTGCTCTCTCTGGGGCCGTGTGGTTAAAGGTGATTCTGTGTGGAGACCAAGAGGCTTCGGTGAACAAGGGTCCTCCATTCACTACCCTCCTGACTGAGGAAATCTGCGATCTTGTACTACAGAAGGGAAAGCTGGAGAAGAACCAGCTCAAGTCAAAATTGTATGAAAGAGATTAGTCCGAAAGAGGTTCCTTTTCAGGTGCTCCGAGCTTGATTCTTCTGCAGTTACTCACAGCAGCCACGTCAGAGGCTCTATTTGTAAGCAACAACGTGTTAGTGGGAAAGGCTGGGGGAAGCCTGATTTAGACAGTGATGCATCAGCTTCCCTCTGCTTACCTAAAAATAAAGAAGCTGACATTATTTGCCATACAACAATTTGTTGAAGCAATTTGTTTTCTGTTTGGGCTTAGGTTGTTTCTTTGTTTTGTTTTTAACTCAGGTCTTGGTATGCTTTAAAGCTCACATCTTCATGTTTTCCTTAACTGTTAGTGTTACTGACACGCATGCATACCTACAAATATAGGAGAGAAATTGGTATGAGTACTGAGTGCTGTTTGAGGAGGATCAGTTGTAAAAACCAGCCCAGGGAAAAGCCCAGGTAGCCCACGGCGGGGCTGGGGGCCGTGGATGGATGGATGTTTATTTTCCTTTCCCTTTCCCTTTCTCTTTTCCTTTCTCCGCCGTCTCGGGCTGGCAGGGCGGGCAGCGGTGCCCGGCTGTGTCGGTGCCGTGCCGGGATGCTGGAGGCGGCGGCGGCGCGCCTCCCACCGCCCCGGGGCGCGGCCTCGCTCTCCGCCCGCGCCGCCCCGCGCAGCGCCCGCACCCGCGCAGCGCCCGCGCCATGGAGCGCCGCGTCGCCCGCGAGTTCCGGCACAAGGTGAGACGGCGGGGACAGCCGGGCCCGGGCTGCAGCACAGGCTGAGGGCGGCACAGCCCCCCTGGCCGGCGCGGCTCTGCCCCGGTGAGGAGGAAGGGAGAAGCGGCTCGGGGACTTTGCACTGCCCTGCCGACGGCGCGGGTGGCAGCCTGCCGGGCGGGGATGCCTGTTAAAACCCTTAGAAAGAGAGGCAGAGAAGAGGGACATGGCCCAGTGCACGAGCTTTTCCAGGGCTTGGAGCAGTTTATCTTTTGCTTAATGCCCGGCTGGAGCCGGCGCTGCTCGGGGCAGGTGCTGCAGTCCGGGCGCTGGCAGTGCCCGCCCGGCCCGCTGTGGTTCCGCCTTAACATTCCCCGGCGCGGCTGTGCGCTCAAGTGCGAACGCGCTTGATCCATGGAGCGGCTCGGGCTGCCTGGCACCGCCGTTTTGTCGTTTACCCGGTTAAATAAGTGCTCGGCGGAGCGCAAAATCGTACGAGCGAAGAACGCTCAAAAAGCTCTAATTAAGGAAGGAGGAGGAAAATAGTTTACGTCTAAAAGGTGTTTTTGCCCAGCCATCTGGGTCTCTCTCAGATTAAAGTTTTTTGTAGCGTTTTGTGGGGGTTTGGTTTCTTTTGTGAAGGAAGTTGTGGTTGATTTTATTTAGTTTTATTTATGTAATTCTAGTTTTATAGAGTATCTGTCACCTACCAGGTAAACACATTACCTAAAGGATTGTTAGGATGAATTGGAGGGGCAGCAAAAAAGCTCTGTGTGCCAGACTGGAGTTCAGAAACATTAGGACCTGGCTATTCCATAATGATAACTGTAGTCATCTAACACATTGTTTCTGCCTTGCTCCTTATTACTGTATAACTCAACCGTGGGTTGTGCAACATTTTTCTAAAGACTCTGGTTTCTAGGTGGGTGGTTACTGTCTTGAACTTTAAACCTTCACCCTTTCATTGCTGCTATAATTCATAAATCATTCAAGCCCCACCCCTGATAACGTAAGATGTATTGTCTGTGTTGCTGCAGACAGCTGGGATGCAAATATCAGTGACAGCTTTATCTGACTTAGAAGACATTGAAACAGGTCTTTTTTTTTCATTTTGTATCATCCTGCTTCTAGTGACCTCTGTGGCATCCACAGTCTTGGATGCTCACTTTTTCTGTGACATACCAGTGAAGGTAATCCCTACAAGATCTAGATTTCCTCAATTAATAGCCATTTTCTTTGTTTCTTTTATTTTTAGTTCCTTTTTTCTTAGCAATTTTAATCAGTTTCCCTATCAACCAAGCAGCAATGTAAAATATGTAATATATGCAAACATATTGACCAGTTTTTCTCTTTCCTTCAATAGTTTTCCAATGTTTGTGTAGCTTAAACAGGACTTCATACTCTTCTTTGAAACCTGGCACATTGGGATAGTGCTAACACAGTGCATCATTGTAATCTGAACGTTTTCCCCACCAAAAAGTGCTTTTTCCTTCCCACAGCTTCTATTCCACTGGATAAACTTAGATAGACGTCTTGGCAGACTTTTTTTTTTTTTTTTTTTTTTTTTTTTTTTTTTTTTTTTTTAATGGATGTAGATTCTGTGATGACTTTTTATTAATTTCTATGAAAACCAGTGCAATGTATGATGTAGTGAGAAACAGAGTGTAAGCAACTCTTGGCATTTTGGGATTATCAATCATACAACTACTATGAAGACTCTTTAATCACAGAGGGGTTGAGGGTGGAAAGGACATTGGGAGGCTGTCTGCCCCGACCCCACCCCATGCTCAGGGCCACCAAGAGCTAACTGTCCAGGGCTGTGTCCAAATGGTTTGTCTTAAATACCCTTGGTTTAAAAGGTTTAAAATCACCTATCCCATGACTCTACAGTCATTTTCTTGAGAAATAGATACTAAAATCCAAGTTGTACCATGTCACCACTGATTTTTTTTTTTTTTTTAAGATAGGGAGGGGCATGATATTTTTAGATTTATGAAATGAGAGTCAGCTTTTAGAAGCTGATGATAAGGCAAGGTAAAGCATATGTCTACAGTAAGACTTTATCCCAAGGAGTTAAAGAATTAGGAAAATGGCAAGAGACGCAGGTGGCTGTGATGCAGTGACGATGGAATAGAAGGCAGCAGGAGGAGAATGACCCTTTAGTAGGGGTGGCTCAGGATGATTAACCCTGCTGTAGCATTCTGAATATATTTGAAATCATGTGGCTGTTGGGTTTAGTCATATGTTAAGGAAGTTGCTGGTGTAGGATGAGAAGTGCAGAAGTCAAACAGAAAGACTGAATATTTTGTCAGAAGAAATAGCAGAATTTAAATGTGGCACTCCATTTTCTGAGAGGAAGTGGGGATGTATCCACCAGCAAGCATATCAGGAGAAAAATGGAATGTTTTTAATCTTTGCTTTCCCTGTCAGGGAAAAGAGATGATGATGATTTTGCCCTTTGCTGTGTAGGGTTGATGCAGTTAAACATTTAATGTTCCTTGTGGGACATTGCTCATACAGTATTATAGCTAGCATTGGGGATTGAGCTTTGTATTTTACCTGTCAGGGAAGTGAAAATTGGATACTGGAAGTAGTTTTACCTTGAGTTTTACC